>NC_083702.1:46124342-46432071 GCF_033118175.1 Dama dama
CTGACTGAAACTTCCCACCCTGGCCAGGCCTGATGGTAACCACTGCATGAGTTATCTTAAACAGGAGGGCCTGATAAGGAACTCAGAATTGACAAGCTACCTCCTGAAGAATTCAGGCAAGTTCAAAAGGAGATAGGAGACTCCAGTCCATATGTCCTACCAGCCTCCCAGAATCCTTCTCACTGGAATCCATCTTGGCTGAGTGATGTGCACAGGTCACCAGGAAGGACCCCGAATCAGTGATTGGCCAGAGACATCCCGGAAACTAATCCCAACACCATAAAACCTGAGACTACTGGCTTTGTGGCAAAGCAGTTCCCCTAGGTTCCCTGACCCTGCTGCTCTCCGCCCAGGCACCCATTCCCCATAAAGTCTCTTGCTTTGTCAGCAGGTGTGTCTCCGTGGACAATTCATTTTCCAGGGTCGACAAGAGCCCACTCTCGGGTCCTGGCAGGTGACCCCCTTCCTGCAACAAGCCTAGCATGATGGCTCCAATCCCAAAGCCATTTCACCAAAACTTGCGGCTCTGTACAAGGTATCACGGAATCACTGGCATTTACGTGGGTCAGAATGGATGACAGAGGTCAAGTAATTAAGAATTCCATTTCTCAAATGAAAACCCTAAACCCAAGGCAAGAGCTATGTCTTTCCCAATATCACACAACTAGTTGGAACGAGATGTCCTGATGCTCTGGCAAATGAGCTTGCCCTGGACTGCTGGGGGCCATAGCGGTTTCTGCTGCCTCAGAGTGTCACTTATTCTGCACCTGCTGTTTACCAGAGAACTAGGAGCTGCAGACCCAGAGGGGAGGAAAATTCAGCATTTACTCTCAAGACCCATGTTGAATATGGATGAGGGGGTCAGCCACAGCCCACAACGCATGCCTCTCTTTGTGTCATGGACAGTGAATTCTCTCAGGAAGTGAGCTTCAGACAATGGGACCACATGGTCCTTTTAATAAAAATGACCGCCATTATTGGACGCTTCCCATATACCTGGGACTGTATTAAACACTTTGAATGCATTTCCTTCCCTTTCTTTGAATGACCCCAAGCCCTCTAACTGCAAATATATTAAAATTTTAATTAAGAGGACACACCATGGCACACACATATCTTCTATCACATGTGTTGCTGTAGACAGGAAGTGGGAATTTCTGGGTGATTTTAGTCAGCAAAAAATTCAATTACCTCAATAACATGGGAAGAGTGTAGCTATTTCCAGAGTCTGTCCTCAAGGCTCCTCCTAGACTTACAGTTGGCCACCCCACAGGGCATGCTTCTTTTGGTCCCCTCTGGCAATGGACTTTTGGGGTACACAGTCCCATTTATATACAGAACAGGTCTTTCTTTTTAGTGCACACTAATTCCAGTTATTCCTACAGCACCATCTTTTATGGAAATTTCTTGTCTCAGCAATGTATCTTAGCCACTGCCAGGCCAAATTTGCATCACCAGCCAGGTAGATAAACAAAGATATACTCGCCTTAAATAAACTGTTATAAACTCTCAGCTCCACTCATGGTCTGGAAAGCATGATAGGCACTTAATAGATATTTATCGATCCATCATTTATTTTTCCACAAAAATGTGCTCACGTGTTTGTAACATGATACACATATCATTGATTTTCTGTAAAACTCCAGGGACTTGACAGTGAGCTCCCTTCAAGTCCCAGCACTTTTGTGGTTATTTTTCTGCTGCTGCCTATATCTAATGGTGAAATGTGATCACAGGGGAATGATGGGAAGGAGGCCTTTCTCTTTTGCCATCAGTCCCCATGGCAAGAAGCAAGCCAACCTTTTCCTGTGTCTGTTTGGATGTCCATAAACCGGCACCAGAGTAGAAAGGACAGAGGATGAAGAATCAGTGTCATCAATCAACATTTTGTGCTCTGAAGGCTGTGTTCAGAGCTGGCTTGAAGTCCATTGCAATGCAAGTGGTAGGGAAAAAATGACATTGACCTGGCATGATAGTAGGGTGTGTTTTATAAAAGCACAGTCCCACTGAGCAGAGCCTAATCAGATTGGGCAGAAGCATGGGAGGCAGGGAGTTGGAGGTGCATTTATTTCTCCAGGGAGGGCAATAAAAAGAACACACAGGGAGAGAGCTGGACAGGTAGGGCCGGATTCTAGGCTCAGCTCTGTTGCTCTGAGTGGAGTGACTTGAGGCAAATCACTTAACTTCTTGTAGGAAAAAGGAGGGAACAGCAGAGAGGGCTATATCAGGTCTTCTAATGTCTCATCACATTCTGACATTTAGGGATTCTCTATGATCAGGAAACATGGCTTTGATTCTGAATCAGAAAATGAGACCCCTCCCCCACACCGTGGATTAAATTGTGCCCATCCCCAAGAGACATATCCTAATCTCCAGCATCTGTGAATGTGACTTTACAGTAAGTCCCCTATGTACAAACCTTCAAGTCATGAACTATCAAAGATGAGAATGTGTGTTCACACGGCCAATCACATAAGTTAGCTCTACTTGAGGAGGCACTGTTAGTTTTAGAGGCATAGGACCTGAATGTAGAATGGTACATAAAGGTTGCAGCACCCATTCAGAATGCAATCCAGGGCTACAACATCATCTATAAGGAGAAGAAAAGAGCTACTACCCAGACATCACTGAATCATTTTTTCAAGAGGGTAGATGGAATTGAATCCAGCAAGCAACCAGAGCATGTCATCAACGTCATGTGTGATGAAATTGCAGCTTCTCCTCGGTCTCTTATTGCTGATGATCCTTCAGCTCTACTATCTCCCACCTCCTCTAACTCCTCCGGTTGATAACTTCTTGCCTGTTCACTCAATGCCAGCCCCTGTGTGCCAGTTGTTGTACTGTACTACTGTACTTTTCAAGGTACTGTACTGTATGATTTTAAATATTTTATTTTTTATGTTTTTTATGTATTATTTATGTGAAAAGTATCCTTGGAAGAAAAGCTATGACACACCTAGACAGCATATTAAAAAGCAGAGACATCTTGTCCACAAAGGTTCATGTAGTCAAACCTATGGTTTTCCCAGTGGTCATGTATGGATGTGAGAGTTGGACCATAAAGAAGGCTGAGTGCTGAAGAAATGATGCTTTCCAACTGTGGTGCTGGAGAAGACTCTTGAGAGTCCCTTGGACAGCAAGGAGATCAAACCAATCAATCCTAAAGAAAATCAATCCTGGATACTCTTTGGAAGGACTGATGTCGAAGCTGAAGCTCTAATACTTTGGCCTGATACAAACAGCCGACTCGTCGGAAAAGACCCTGATGCTTCAAAAGATTGAGGGCAAAAGGTTAAGGGAGCGGTAGAGGATAAGATGGTTGGATGGCATCATTGACTCAATGGACATGAGTTTGAGCAAGATCCAGGAGATAGTGAAGGACAGGGAAGCCTGGCAGGCTACAGTCCATGGGGTTGCAGAGAGTTGGACATGACTGAGTGACTGAACAACATTCTAAACCTATTACAGTCCAGCACTGTAATATATAGCTGACTGTGTTAGTTAGATATCTAGGCTAACTTTGTTGGATTTATGAACATATTGGACTTACCAACACACTCTTGGAATAGAACTCATTTGTATGTAGGGACCTTACATGGAAAAAGAATCTTTGCAGTTGTACTTAAGTCAAAGATCTTGAGATGAGACCATCCTGGATGACTTGGGTGGGCTCCAAATCCAGTGATGAGTGTCTTGATAAGAGAGAGATACACAGAAGAGAAGATGAAGTGAAGATGGAGGCAGAGATTGTAGTGATGAGGCCACAAGTCCAGGAATGTCAGGGAAGCACCCATAACTGGAAAAGGCAAGAAACAAATTCTCCCCAGAGCCCAGCTGAAGGATGTCCCTGATGACAAATGGATTTCAGACTTCTCCAGAACTATGAGAGACTATATCCCCAGTTTTTTCTTTTTTTAAAGCCTCCAAGTTTGTGGTAACTTGTTCTGGCAGTCATGAGATGCTAATATACACAACCAAAGACATATAGAAAGAGAAACTTCTTACGTCAGGAATGAAGCAAAACTATGATTTTTCAAATCTGAATTAGACCCCTCAGCATTTTTTTTGTTTTTTTTTTGCTGGAGCTCTCTGTGCAGTTTACGTGGGTCATGTGTATGTTTTAAGTCATTCAGTAATATCCCACTCTTTGCAACTCTATGGACCATAGCCCACCAGGCTCCTCTGTCCATGGGATTTTCTGGGCAAGAATACTGGAGTGGGTTGCCATTTCCTCCTCCAGGGGGATCTTCCTGACCCAGGGATAGAACCAGAGTCTCCATTGTCTCCTGCATTGGCAAGGGGATTCTTTACCACTAGCGCCACTTTAGAGGAGGGCAGGGATGGCAAATTATGTCCCACAGGCTTTGTCTGGCCTGCCACCTGTTTTTGTAAATAAAGTATTATTGGAACAGAGCCACACCCATTCATTTACATACATTCTGTGGCTCTATGGCTGTTTTTGCACTGCAATGTTTGAGTTGAGGAGTTGCAATAGAGACCATCTGCCCTGCAAAACTGAAAATATTTTCTATCTGTTGCTTTACAGAAAACATAAAGCTGACACCTGGAATAGGGGAGAGAGCATGAACTTTGGAAAATTGTTATTGTTTAGTTGCTAAGTTGAGTCTGACTCTTTTGCAACTCCCTGGACTGTAGCCCACCAGGCTCCTCTGTCCATGGAATTTTCTGGGCAAGAATACCGGAGTGGGTTGCCATTTCCTCTTCCAGGGGATCTTCCCAACTCAGGGATGGAATCCTTGTCTCTGGGTCTTCTGCACTGGCACTCAGATTCTTTACCCCTGAGCGACCAAGGAAGTTTTGGGAAGGACTGAGTTCAAATCCTGAGTCTCACCATTTCCTAGCCTGGACAAGCTCCTTGGACCTCACCTTCCTCCTTGGGGAAGCAGGCAGGCTGAAGCTGTCCCTGGGGGTTAGATGTTGATGCCTAGCATTGTGCCTGATCAGAGGAGGTATAGCCCCATCCCGTGTCCCCTCCTCCACCTCGACCTGGCCCCTCTGACAAACCTAAACAGGAGCATTTCCTGGCAGCTTCCTTAGTCTTTCCTGGAAGGAAGCTGCTCCCCTCTCTCTGTTCCTGGGTGGTCTGCAGTTTTCCCCACCCTAAATCTGCCCTGGTCCTGCAAGATTTTTCATTCACATTAAACAGGTCTGTCTCTTCTGGTAGGCTTTCCAGCCTCTGAAAAGTCCAGGACCATCCTCCAATGGAGAATTGGTCCAGTCCTTTCGGTCCTGACATCCCTCTACCAAGCTGTGCAGAAATCTGGCATCCTCGCAGCGAGCAGCCCTTAGATTCTTTGAAACATACCACGGCTTGGCCCCCGTTTTCCTTGATTCCCTGCCAAACCCATTACACGTGTCGAAGCGGCAAGGGACTGGAAGAATTACGGTTTCCATTTGGCTTCTGCGGCCGTTTCGTCTAATTTGCACTGGCTTTGACATACAGCGATTGCTGTTTTTGTTGTTGGGATTTGGAGGCTGTTTCAAGCTCTGTCTCTTTTCTCCTGTTTTCTCTTAGCTCTTTCTCTTTCCGGGAGGGGGGTAGGGGCGGAAGCCTCACAAATAAGTAACAAAACTCAGGCTTAGCTGCCACCATCAGAGCCCCCACGCTCACATGGACTCATTTGCTCCAGCACTAGATTTCATTAACTGAAGGGCGACATTGCAAGGCGAAGCATGATAATGAGGTTGGAACTAATCAGAACATATGGGATGTTTTTACCATTAGCTCCAATTCCTGAGTTGGGAGGAGGCACGCTGGTAGGGGGCAGTTAAGCAGGATTTTATTACCCACGTGGGGTTACATTCATGACCCCTGAGTCCATTCTCTCCAGGGTGGCCTCCTTCTCCTATTCCCATCCTTCACTCTGCAGCCCCTGCCAGCCCTATCGGGGCAGATCGTGGCCACAAGAATGAATAAAAACTCACAGAATCAAAGACTGGTCTTGCTGAAGAAAGTTCCCAGCACCTCCTTGTTGACTAATCTAAATAGGACTTTTCCATCCTCTTCTGTTTGACTTCTTGGTGGGTATGACACCACTGGCCGTGCCCCTTTGACCTTGAATGAGTTCTGGGACATTGGCCTCCTTTGATTTTCCTCCTTCTCTGAATCCTTCTTCCTCCATCCATTTTTGCAGGTTAAATTTGTACACGCTGAGAAGCATCCACATTGCTACCCAAGTTGAGGAAGTTTTGGGAATCAAAATAGAGTAACTACCATACTATTTCCCAGATACTTGCCCAACTGCCCTACGCCCTCCTTACTCGACCTCCTTTTGTCCTTCTTTCTCTCTTTTTCTTTGTGCAGATTTTGCCAGTTGCTGGCAGAACACTGGAGATGCAAAGGTGAGGGGCAACATTCGCTGGCCTGGAGGACATCGCAGCCTGTGATCTGTGGCCATCACTCCACTTACCTCTCCACACTCTGCTCCAGAATTTTCCAAACACAGAACCAGGAAGGTTGTTCAAGTCTGCAGTGACTCATAACCTCATTTAGCAAAAGAGGTCACAGGAATTCAGAGAGGGAAAGCCATTTATGTAAGATTACATCGCATGAGAGTGGCTGGTTCAGACAGTGGCACTCTTTGAACTTTATCCCTAACTGCTGTCCCCATCATAAATACATTGTTTAAGAAGGGTTTGAGGGACTTTGCTGGCTGTTAGTGGTTAGGACTCCACACATGGGTTCGATCCCTCGTCAGGGAACTAAGCTCCTGCATGCCACACAGCCAAAGAAACAAAACGAAAAGTAGAAGGGTCACAGACTCAGTGGCAGATGCTTCTGGCATCCCATGCAGCTCCACCCTCCTCCCCTCACCCCTCCCTAGATTCTGCAGGTGTTGGCAGCTCTCATCTGCATTCTTTTTTGAGTAGTTGCCTTTGGCTGACGTTGCCACTTACCCAAAGATGCCTGGAAGATTGGCAGGGGGCAGCTCATGACCAATGACTGTACCTCTGTGCTGCAGTTTATGCCCTGGGCTCCCAGAGGAATCAGGCTGCATCTAGGCTTCTGCTGAAGCCATGTTGTGGTCTAGTTTCTTCCCTACCTGCTCCTGCTTCCTCATGCCACTCTAGCTTTCTCCCCCACCTAAGGCTCAACTTCTGGGAAACGTGCTCTATAACAAATGTTACCACTTCATCTGCCTGCATGGGCTTCCATTCTCCATCACTTAAATGAGGTAGTTGGTCTACAACAGGGCTGTTAGTATGCAGGCAGCAATCATAGTCTAAATGACCTCGGCATGGCCCCAGAAGTCCACACAAAGAGGTGGCCTTCGTCTTTGTCCTTCTCAGAGAGCACTGGACACCTTGCCCTTGAAATATGTAAGATGAGGCAGGGATGGAGAAGTATTTCTTTGGGAGAGCAGTGAGGATGTCTTGACTGAGGTAGAAATGGTTATGAAAGACTGGATGCCAGCACAAAAGCATGAAACACTGCCTGTCTTCTGCTAAGTGTTAGGGGAATTTCCTCCAGGCAGATACCGTTTGGCATGACACGGGTTAGGTTGCCTTCATCTGAGAATCACTCAGAATTAGATGACACAAAGAGCCTATGCTTAAGAAGAAAAACAACCTGGAGTTGATTCAAGCATTTTTCTTTCCTATGCTTCTCAATGCACACCCATCCGAGAACTGAGGGATGCTCCCTGCTAGTACATTCCATCTAGAGGTCACTGCAAAGAAACATATTTATTGAGGACAGGATGTCATCTGTGCAAGGGGCTGGCATGGGGGTGGGAATGCACCATCTAATGGGAAAGACATATTCACATATAACTAGATGAGTAAGTGGATTCCAATGTTGTTTACATGGGGAGGTTTATAATCAAGAGGATCCCGTGTTTCTCTACCACATGTTCTTTGAGGTCTGCCATCTCCAGGGCCAACCCTCTAGTCCAAAATCCATCCTTTCCTTCTGGAATGGAGCAGGACCCTATGGCCATTGCCCCACCCCCATGTCCTCAGCCTGCCTTTTGTGTGTGGAAAAACTTTAGCCAAAGATTAAGTTTAATCAGAGAAGTGAGAAAATGCAGAAACAAAGGAAAATAGTCAGAAGAGACCAAATGATAATAGTGTGCATGCATGCTTAGTCCTGTCTGAATCTGTGACCCCACAGACTGTAGCCTGCCAGGCTCCTCTCTCCATGGGAATTTTTAGGCGAGAATACTGGAGTGAGTTGCCATTTTCTCCTCCAGGGGATCTTCCTGATCCAGGGATTGAACCTGCATTTCTTATGTCTCATGCATTGCAGGTGGATTTTTTACCTGCTGAGCCATAATATAGTCATTAAACAAAGTCAAGGACCTTTAATTCCTTCTCAAGGGCTGTAGATAATACTCTGAGCCATATCTTATGAATTGTCTTGTAGATACTGAAACACCCACCACGTGGAAGAAGTTAACTGCATGGTGACCAGACAGTAGCCATGACACAAGCTGCCTCATAGAAATGGGAACAAATCAACCCTGGAACTGAAGATGAGCTATGCTTACAACAACCCAATCAAGATGACCCTGTTCAGACCATAAACGACCAGTTTCAAGATGACTTGTCAGAGCTGACTATGCTGTTTCTGCATGTAGCCTCCTTCTCTCCCCTGTAAAATCTCTTTCCTACTGATTGTCAGTGGGTGGGGGAGTCAGCATTTGGACAGGAGTTTGTTCCCCTGACTCCTATAGCCATTGCTGGCATCCAAAGTAAAGCAAACTTTCTTTTCCACCAACTTTGCCTCTTTATTGGCTTTTGAGTGGTGAGCATACAGACCCCACTTTTGGTTACACTTCCTGGACCGCAGCACTCACCTCCTCATTTGTCTCTCCACATTCCCTCTTGACTTTTTCCCATCCAGTCCCAACACAACAAGGCACAATGAGCCTTTAAAGAGGTAAATCATTCAGTGGCAGTTTTTTGCATTAAGCCCTTTACCAGCACGTCGTAGCCTGGATCCTCTACTTGTATATAAGAGGTCTTAGCTTTCCTGTTGAACTTGCTCTGGGCTGCAGCTACTTTGGCCTCTACACCCATGTTCCTTTCTGGCTCAAGGTCCCTTACACACTCTTCCCTCTGCTTGGAACACCTACTCAACCTTTGGCTCTTAACATGACCATACCTCCACAGGGAAGCCTTCCTTGCCCTTCCAAAGCAAGTCAGCCTCTCTTCCACCTGCCCCACTATTGTAGCATGTTTGAAGAGTTTTTGATGACTAAGGAAATGTGTAATTGGTGGTTTGACTGTTTTATTCACTGTTGCATCTTCAGAGCCTATCTCAAGGCCATGTGCATCATGGATGGGCCTTTGATGTATTTTAATTGACTATATGAATGAACACAGAGGTTAAATCAGATAAATGAATCATATTGCACCAAGCTTTTGATGTCTATCACTCTCTCCTTTCAAATCCTTGGGCTGGTATGTTATGAAAGTGAAAGTCAAAGTCGCTCAGTCATATCTGACTCTTAGTGACCCCACGGACTATAGAGTCCATGGAATTCTCCAGGCCAGAATACTGGAGTGGGTAACCTTTCCCTTCTCCAAGGGGTCTTCCCAACCCAGGAATCGAACCCAGGTCTCCCGCATTTCAGGTGGATTCTTTACCAGCTGAGCCACCAGGGAAGCCCCTGGTATACATCATAGACATAATAACTGTGGCAGCGACCATATGTAGCGCTTTGTGAATGCTTTAGATTTCATAAAGGAATACTTTCACATGCATTCCCTAACTTGACCCTTACAACAAGCCTTTTACTTTATTCCCACTTTACAGATGGGAAAACTGACCTTTGGTGGGATGAAGGCAATTGGCAGAAGCTGTGCCAGCTCTGATGCTTATTAGCTGTCTGGGCTTGGACAAGTCAGGAAAGTTCCCTGAGCCTCAACTCCTTCAAGGACGAGTTAAGTTCTCCCCACTGAGCCTGCCCACAGCAACCCTGCCTACTCCCATCATGGTGCATTTCATGCTATATTTTAACTTTTGAAAAAGATTTCTTTATTTCTTTTTGGCTGTGCTGGGTCTTCGTTGCTGTGAGCTGTCTCTAGTTGCAGTGAGCAGGGGCTACCTCTAGTTGTGGTGCGTGAGTTTCTCATTGCAGTGGCTTCTCTTGTTGGGGAGCATGGGCTCTAGGGTGTGTGGACTTCAGTGGTTGTGGCTCATGGGCTCTAGAGAATGGGCTGATTAGTTGTAGCCCACAGGCTTATTTACTACTTGGCATGTGGAATCTTTCCAGACCAAGGATTGAACCCATGTCCCCTCCACTGACAGATGGATTCTTAATCATTAGACCATCAAGGAAGCCCTGTATCTTAATTTTTAAAAAATTATCCTCTCTCCTGCACCAGACCTGAAGCACGCTGAGGGTAAAGATTGTGTGTTATTCAAAGCACAGCGCCCAGCACAGAGTAGCCCCTTAGTCCATTAGGGCTGCTAGAACAGAATACCACAAACTGGGTGTCTTATAAACACCAGACCCTTAATTTTCACAGTTCTGGGACCTGGAAGTCCAAGATCAAGATGCTGGTGGTTTTGGGGTCTGGTGAGGCTGGCTTCCTGGTTCATATAGCTGGTCGACTTCTTGTGTGTTCTCACAGGCAGAAGTGGGGATGGAGCTCCTTAGGCAGGGTCCCTTTTCTAAGGTCACTGACCTCATTTATGGGGGCTCCACTTTTATTACCTAATCTCCTGCCAAAGACCCCACCATCACATGGGGGGGGGGCGGTTATAATTTCAACATATGGACTTTGCAGGGGACACATTCAGTCCAGACCAATCCTCAAAATGTTGGCTGAGTGATACTCTAATGAGACAGCACATGGAGGAACTCTGCAAATCATGATACTAACGTGGTGCCCCTGGCAGCATCGCCCAGGGTGGGAAGAGACCACTGGCTTTGGGTAAAAGTCTGCAGCCCCTCTTGGCTTCAGCCAGGGTTGCTCAAAGGGTTAAACCTCATTTCCCCGCACAGGTAAGGAACTCCCGGTCCATTTGCATCCTTTAAAATTGCTGCTTGTGCTCATCTGGCAAGTTGCAGCGACTTAGCGTGTGTCTCTATGATTTGTGTGGAAATCTCTAGGTCCCTGAATCTTTAAGCATCACTCAGAATTGAATGAAGCTGAGGCTGCCTTTTAAGCCTGTAATTGCAAACTTGAGTCACTACATCCTGCCCCTGACTGGGTTTCTTTAGAGTTTTCATTCTGTCTGTTAGTTTTCACTTCCCACTGAGTTAGTTACCTGACTAACCTGACACGTTTTCCTCACCCAAGAAGAAGGCAGTGATAGGAAAGCTGGCAGTCAGCCCCCATTTTTGTGATTTTACTTCTTACTTTCTCATGTACCTCCCAGAAAATACTCCTTTATTTTTTTTTTTTTTCAGCTGTATGCCTTTTATTTTGTGTTGAAGGACAGCCGATGAACAAACAGTGATGTGATAGTTTCAGGTGAACAACAAAGGGACTCAGTCACACATATGCATGTATCTCTTCTCCCCCAAACCTCCTCCCATCCACGCTGCCACATAACATTAAACAGAATTCCGTGTGCTATTGAATTTGTTGGTTATCCATATAAAACACTCCTTTCTATCTGACAAATTGTTTATGGACAAAACGTTAACTTTTTTCCTAGCAATTATTTATCTGTCTACATCTTTCTCTATTCCCTTGCACTTGGCTGAAATGACCTTATGAGGCCATTTATTTTTCGTTAGGCAACCATAGTGTGTGTGTGTGTGTGTGTGTGTGTGTGTGTGTGTGTGCGCGCGTGCGCACATGCACGTGTAGGTTCCAGAGGATCATGGGTGATTTTGGTGCATGGCTTATACAAGAATCAAGTAACTGTATCAGATTGTTAGTATTT
This sequence comes from Dama dama, assembly GCF_033118175.1. Taxonomy (NCBI): domain Eukaryota; kingdom Metazoa; phylum Chordata; class Mammalia; order Artiodactyla; family Cervidae; genus Dama; species Dama dama. The sequence goes on from NC_083702.1 coordinate 46,136,209, forward strand.
TTTAAAGTCTCGTTTCAGTGGGTTCATGTGCCCGGGTGACATTTGTTTACACAGCTCTGGTTATTTATGGCACACAGTGAAAATGGGCAAAGAAATGAATTTACAGCTTGGAATGAGTCAAATAATTCTCAGTAACAACATCTCCCTAACAGCCCCATTAAGGCTGTTCACAACCATAGCCTTGCTGCCATGTGCTCAAAACGGTTCCTGGGTCTTAAAAAGCCCAAGCTTCAAGGAAAGCACGTTTCATGTCACATAAGCCCTCCCTTAAAAGGGACCCTGTCTCCCAGGCCACCCGCAGTGAACACCATCTGAAACTCTTAGATCAGATGGGTGAAAAGTAGAAACCTATCACTCATGTATAAGGAAATACAAATAGGAATTAAATACATGGAAAGTGCTCAACCTCACTGCTTGTCACAAGGAAACAGAAAGGTTCCATTGTATCTCTGGGTTTCCCTGGTTGTTCAATAGTGAGGAACTTGCCTGCTAAGGCAGGCAGGAGATGAAGGTTCAATCCTTGGGTCGGGAAGATCCCCTGGAAGGAGAAAATGGCACCCCACTCCAGTATTCTTGCCTAGAAAATTCCTTGGACAGGGAAGCCTGGTGGGCTACAGTCCATGGGGGTCCCCCAAAGAGTCAGACATGACTTAGCAATTAAACAACAGCAACACTTGTATCTTTCTTACATAATAATAAATGGTAGGCATCCAGACCACCAGTGCTGGTTGGGTAGTTGTATTAGTGCTAACTAGTAGACTTTGTTTCCCTTCCCTGGTGGCTCAGTCAGTAAAGAATCTATTTGCAGTGCAGGAGACCCAGGTCCAATCCCTGGGTGGGGAAGATCCCCTGGAGAAGGAAATGGCAATCCTCTCCAGTATTCTTGCCTGGAGAATCCCACGGACAGAGGAATCTGGGGGGCTACAGCCCAGGTGATCGCAAAGAGATGGACATGAATGAGTGATTAACACTAACTGTAGACTTTGCATAGCAGTTCAAATTAGTGAAACATTTCTGCAGGGCAATTTAGCAACACACATCCAGAACTATATGATGCTTCATACCTGTTGGCCCAGCATTTTTTCTCATCTGTATGGAAAATGAAGAAATAATTCAATGAAAGAGGAAAAATACCCTATGAGCCTGAAACTCTTGCAGGCAACATTATCTATAACATGTAAAATTGGAAATGACCTCCAACAGTGGGAAAATAATTAAGTAATCATTGCACAGTCACTCACTGAAATATTATATAGCTATTAAAAAGTTATTATAAAGACCGTAGAAACAATAAAAAAAAGTGCCCAACAGTGTTTAGAGGAAAAAGAGGCTAAAAATCTAATCTGTGATTACAAAGTAAAATGTGTAAATGCATATGACAAAACTAGAGGTTAGAACTCAAAATGAGACTCTTTGGGCAAAGATCATTGTATAAGTATGCTTTCTGTGTGTGTGTATGTGTGTATAAAGCAACATATTTTCTTTTTAAAGAAATCTTGATGTTAACAATACTGGTAGAGGTCAGGGAAAGGCAGTATTCCATATCAAGTTAGTAAGTTTTACAGTTAAATATGTAATGACATCTTAGCCACTTACCGGTAGTGTAAACTTGAGCAAATTATTTGACTTCTCTGGGTCTCAGTGTCTGCATCAGTAAAATGGGAATAAAAAATATAGCTTCTGTTTTTGGACTATGGTGGACATGTATGTATGAGGAAATACATGTAAAGAACTTACTACAATATTCGTCATAGCTAACTTTCAGTGATTGCTATTATTTTTATGCATATATATCTATCTAATCTATCAAAGTTTTTTTTAAATATTTTTTTTCATGTGGACCATTTCTAAAGTCTTTATTGAATTTGCTTCTGTTTTACGTTTTGCTTTTTTGGCCCTGAGGCATGCAGGATCTTAGTTTCCCGAACAAGGAAAGATCCCATACCTCCTACATTGGAAGGCGAAGTCTTAACCACTGGACCACCAGCAAAGTCCATACCATAGTTTTAAAAGGCATAATTGTTGACTATCCTATGTCCATTTACCACAGACCATTAGTCAAAGTCATCATGGTGCCCCTTCCTCCTTCCAGTGATTGATCCAGGCATTGGCATAAGTTATTGTTTTTTAGTTACTAAGTCATGTCTGACTCTTTTGGGACCCCATGGACTGTAGCCCACCAGGCCCATCTTTCCATGGCATTTCCTAGGCAAGAATTTTGGAGTGAGTTGTCATTTCCTTCTTCCAGGGGATCTTCCTGACTCAGGGATCAAACCCCAGTCTCCTGCACTGCAGGCAGATTCTTTACCACTGAGCCACCAGGGAACCCATTGGCATGAGAGCTAACCCTAAATAATGAGTCTGGAAAGGAGAAATGCTCAAAGAATGGATCTGTTTTATTTCTCTGGGCACTGACAAGTTAGATGTAACACTTGGACCAATGGTGGTCTTCATCGTCTGAGGATGAACCCAATACCAGGAATGACAGAGAGGGATAGGAAACATCTGGGTCCTCATGGACATTGTTGAGCCCTTGGTTCATGAGAGAAGAGCTTTACAAATGTTTTCTCCAGTTGGAGTTAAGGTATTCAGTTACTTGCAAATTAAAACATCCTGATATAATCAGAATACAACAGTTACTTTTCCTTGGGAGACCTGAAATTTATTGGTCAGAAAATGATTAATATGATACTTTGCTCCTCTGATGTCTTCCTTTCCTTGGTATTCGCCCTGAATTTCAGACCTTCCTATATACTGCGGGCTTGACAGCTCCTCTTGGACATCTGAAAAGATACAGCCCAAACCTGACGTCTCCAAAGCTGGGCCCATGATTTCTGTGTGTGCCGGTGTAGGGACACACATGTATACATTTTCTCACCCTCTCTCTTACACTCCCCTCCCGTGGGTCCTTGTCTGAGGAAACATGATCACCCTCTCTCTAGCTTTGTAACTTAGAGCTCGTCCTTGTGACACCTCCCTCTCCTTCTCTCCCCATATTCAGTCTATTGCCAAATCTTCTTGATTTCACTTTTACAGTATTTTTGAATCTATCCACTTCTCTTGGCTTCCCCCATCACGACCCTGGCTCAGGTTATGATAGCTCTCATTTGACCTATAACAATAGACTCATGTTGGGATTCTCCACACTGAAAGTTGTTTTTCCCTAATCTATTCTCTATTTAGGTTATAGATCTATATCTAAATATGTAGATCTGATGCAAATCCTATCATGTCACCTTTTTGCTTGAAAGTGTCCCATGTTTTCCATTTGCTCTTGGAGTAAAGGCACAACTATTTCACATAGGCTAAGGGACCCTATGTGATGAATGCTCATCTGCAGTTGTTTCTGAGTCCTGATTTCTCTCCTTTCTTCATTATATATCATGTTTCTGCCATCAAAAGACTTTTGCATATTCTTTCTACAGTGAAAGAATATCTTTCTTCTATTTTTATGCCAAGCTAATTGTATTGATTTTTTAGATCTTAGCTCAACTGTCACTTCTTTGGAGAGAATTCTAAGACCAAATCAAACATTCCTATTGAACACACTCGTATATTTCCCAAATGGGTACTTAAGGGCCACTGCAATTTTGTGTTTATTTTTGTGACTCTTTGATCAAGGACTGTTTCTTCTCCAGTAGACTGTAAAATTTTATTGCCCACCATTCTCTTCCCAGAGGAGGGATTCAGCAAATATTTGTTGGGTGACTAATGAATGATTGGATATTGACCTAATTCAGCCCTTTTATATTACATGAGCTACAGACACAGCCTTATAAAATGGTTTTGCCTCTCCAGTTGTACATAAGGCTACCAGAATTAACTCTGAATCACAAATCTGATTGCTATTTCTTTGCATGAAACTATCCAATGGTTCTCCACTACATCAAGAACAAAGTGTGTTATATTTCTAACCTCACTTTTCAATTTTGTCTCCTAATTCAACTCTTTCCACTGCCCTCTGCGTTTGTTTTTTCACATTCAGTCACACTCAACTGCTTGCTATTCCCTAACACTTTTGCTTTTCCTAGCTTTGTTTATGCTGTTCCCACTAGCTGTAACTCCATTCCAGCATCACTTCCTTTCAAAAATTGAATCCATCCTTCTAAATTCAGAGTAAATGCATTCTACTTAAGGTTTTTATAATTCTTCTGATTTGTATTCATTTCCCCATTCTTGGTGGTCTCATAGTCTACAAGATACTGGGCACAAAATGGCCCCAAATTGTAGTATGTCTTAAGCATTACACCCAGGGATATCTTGAGTGGTGTTACTAGGAAGAGTCACACCATAAAGACTCCATTTTTAAACTTCTATCCTTCGTTAGGGCTGTTGATCACACTTTTTTTTTTTTAATTTGTATTAGAGTGTAGTTGCTTTATGATGCTGTGTTAGTTTCTACTGTATAACAAAGTGAATCAGCCAAGTATACACATATTCCCTCTTTTTTTGATTTCCTTCCCATTTAGGTAAACACGGAGCATTGAGTAGAGTCCCCTGTGCTATATAGTAGGTTCTTGATTCTATGTATACATAGAATCAACCGTGTATATACATCACTCTCAGGCTCCCAGTTCATCCCACTTCCCTTCCCTGCTTGATACCCATATGTTTGTTCTCTACGTCTGTGTCTCTATTTCTGCTTTGTAGATATTTACTAGTCTTCCCTGGGAGCCTCAGTCAGCGTGGAGCCCTGGAGTTTGGGGTGCCAGAGAGAGGAAGGGTTAAGTCTCTTGGAGGACAGGAGATGAATGCACTTGAATGTATATGTGTATTATGTATGAGGACAATGGGGTTCTCTTGTCTAGCTCTTGGAATTATGACTTGGGCAATCTCTCTTTGAGGCGGGTGGGAGAGGGATAGTTTTGCATGGTGGTATGGAGTCATTCACACTCAAAGACCCCTCTGCCAGCTGCAATCCTGAACTGCATTTCTTTGCCAGTTACCTTGCCACCTCAGTCCCTGGGTCCCTATCAAAATTAAATTTCCATAAGTCCTTTTTATGCTTAAAGGAAGGAATTCCTCTTGCCCTTGACACAGTTTCCTTTTAAAATAATTTGCCTAATGACATCACTGATGCAATGGACATGAACTTGGGCAAACTCTGGGAGATGGTGAGGGACAGGGAAGCCTGGCATGCTGCAGTCCATGGGGTCATGAAGAGTCAGATGCGACTGGGCAACTGAACAACAAAGATGTGTTTTAAATGCATTTATCCTAAAGGAGATCAGTCCTGGGTGTTCATTGGAAGGACTGATGTTGAAGCTGAAATTCTAATACTTTGGCCACCTGATGTGAAGAGCTGACTCATTTGAAAAGACCCTGATGCTGGGAAAGATTTAGGGCAGGAGGAGAAGGGGACGACAGAGGATGAGATGGTTGGATGGAATCACTGACTTAGTGGACATGAGTTTGGGTAGATTCTGGCAGTTGGTGATGGACAGGGAGGCCTGGCGTGCTGTGGTTCATGGAGTCACAAAGAGTCAGACACAGCTGAGCGAATGAACTGAACTGATGTAAGAAAAATATAAGTAAAAATACATGCATCGATGTAAGGAAAAAGAAAAGTCCGCTTGGTTCAGACCGGTAGTAAGTGGATACCTGAGGTCTGGGAGCCGAGTGAAGCCCTCTGTGCCGTGCTCTGCTAGGGGCTTCAGTTGAGTCTGACTTTGTGATGCCCTGGACTGCAGCCCGCCAGACTCCTCTGTCCATCGGATTCTCCAGGCAAGAATACTGGGGTGGGTTGCCATACCCTCCTCCAGGGATCTTCCCAACCCAGGGATCGAACCCAGGTCTCCCACATTGCAGGCAGATTCTTTACCAACTGAGTCACCAGGGAAACCCAAGAATACTGGAGTGGATAGCCTACCCCTTTTCCAGGGCAAGAATCAGTTCAGTTCAGTCATTCAGTCATGTCTGACTCTTTGCGACCCCATGAATCGCAGCACACCAGGCCTCCCTGTCCATCACAAACTCCTGGAGTTCACTCAAACTCATGTCCATCGAGTTGGTGATGCCATCCAGCCACCTCATCCTCTGTCGTCCTCTTCTTCTCCTGCCCCCGATCCCTCCCAGCATCATGGTCTTTTCCAATGAGTCAACTCTTCACATCAGATGGCCAAAGTACTGGAGTTTCAGCTTCAGCATCAGTCCTTCCAATGAGCACCCTGGACTGAGCTCCTTTAGGATGGACTGGTTGGATCTCCTTGCAGTCCAAGGGACTCTCAAGAGTCTTCTCCAACACCACAATTCAAACGCATCAATTCTTTGGTGCTCAGCTTTCTTCACAGTCCAATTCTCACATCCATACATGACCACTGGAAAAACCATAGCCTTGACTAGACGGTTTTAGAAAAGGGGAAGAATAGCTGCCTGCAAAAAATTCTGTATGTCAGCCCTCATGCCAGGCCCCATGAGGCTGCCTGGCCAGGAAGCCTTTAAAAGAAAATTAAAGTGGCTACCGGTATTTTGTTGTTCACTCCTTTTTTAATGGTTCTTGAGTTGTTGACCTTTTTTCACCCTCTTAAAAATAAGTGGAAAACGTCCAGAACTGACAGATAAGACTTGGTTTCCTCCTGGGAATTTAGGCTAAACAAGCGCCAGTTAGAGTCTTCAAAAGACAGAACAGAGACAATGTTTGAAAGTAGGAAAGTAAAAATACTGCTGAGGATGAAATTGGAAAAAAAAAAAAAGCCAGCCCACAAAGCAACTCCTTCCTTTCCCCAGACCTTCTACTTTACACCACTGGAAAACTTGTAGCAACTCATGTCACTGTCTTTTTAAATTAGACTTTCTGATCTTTGTTAGAAAAAAGAATAATCCTGCAGCTCTCCACTGCAGAAGGAAATGTGCTGAACAAAACCATCTTGCTCAAAGCAGAGAGAGGAGTGCCCTTACCCATCTCTGGGGGACTGTTAGCAGGGCCAGCGTTGGGCAGGTGAGGCGGGGCGGGGCTGGGGGGGGGCGCAGCTAGAGATTATAGCAAATGACAGTGTATGGAAATCCTGTATCCACCTGTAGCCATCTGCTTAAATAAACGCTGTGCCAGGGTCTTTAATTGCTGTCCGGACCTGAAACAAAAGCTTCAATCATCAATCTGGCAATTACCCCACCACCCCATGGTGTTAAGCTTTCAGTTACCCTTTTGCTGCGTGCTGCCCACCAGATCATTAACTCCCGTGCCACCCCACTCTGCATATCAGGTGAATTCCTGGTGATCCAATCCCAGCGTTTCTCAGGTGAAACTCGAGTGCTGTTTGCATGGAGGGAGAGATATGTCCATTTCATATTAGAAATGATTACAAGGGCTGCCAATTTCCATCCTGGCTCTGCCACTGACTGTCCGAGGCTTTAGATCTGCAGCATAACTGTCTGTAATTGACAGGTTTAATACCCACTTTGTCTCTCCACAGAATATAATGAGATACTGTGGAAAGCTATTGAACATATAGAAGATGTTTTCCAAAGCTAGGTTGTGGGCCTATTGAGAGATCTAAACTCTCTGGTATCTTTCTCACCTCTCCTGCTATACTCTCTTTAAAAGAAGAGCTGGCAGAGACAACTCAAGTTCAAGGTCAGCTTTTGGGGAGAAAGTCTAGAAGGTCATGTGATAAAGGGATTAACACTCTGAACTTAGCATGGGGGTGTTCCCTTTCTCCTCTTTTTCTTTCTCTCTCTAATTTCTCTCTTTTCCTCTTTTTTCCCCAAGCAAGAACAGCATAACCGACCAGGAATTGCCACTTTGAACACTTCTTTACCCAGAGAAGCTCAAGATGAGCAAAGCAGCTGCCTTAGGCAGTCATGGATGCTAGGGTTGTGCTGGCAAATGTCTAACACTGCCTCTTTTGGAAACCAAAAGAAACTTTGGTTTGTAGTGTATGCCAGTTTCTGTGGTGTAAATGTGACGTGTGTGTGTGCTCAGCTGTGTCTAACTCTCCTGTGACCCCATGGACTCTTGCCTGCCAGGCTCCTCTGTCCATGGGATTTCCCAGGCTAGAATACTGCAGTGACGTACCATTTTCTTCTCCATGGTTTCTTCCCAACCCAGGGATCTAACCTGCATCTCCTGCATTGGCAGGTGGATTCTTTACCACTGGAGCCACCAGGTGAATGTCATAGGGAAGAACAAGTCTGACTCCTTATTGGATTTGTTTCTTTTATTCTAACCGTTGTATTTTATTGTTTTTGCTACAAGTTAATCACTGAAGAAATGTTGCTTATAGCTTCAAGTATATACATAATGGCCCATCTCTGGGAACTCTGCTTCCCTGTCTGAGCAATAATACCTTTTGTTTAGCTCACAGGAAACATCCTGCCCAGGCCCATCTATGAATGACTTCAGGAAAGAGGAAATTAACACAGCCCCTCTGGAGTTTGGCCAGAACCAGGAAATACTTGCAACAACTTACTTCTGCCTTTTTTACTTTGCCTCCTCACCTCCCCTTTCTTTGTTCAATGAATGAAATCAGTATCCAAACCCAGGCAAGATGGTTCTTCGAGAGGCTAGTCTACCATATTGTTGGTCTGTTGGCTTTCTGAATAAAGTTGCTATTCCTTGCTCTAACAACTTGTCTCTTAATTTATTGGCATGTTGCGTGTGGCAAGCAGTATGAACGTGGACTAGGTAGCGTAAATACTCCCTTCATGACCAGTTTTCAGTCATCCATGTGAAGTGACTGTACATGATGGTGGGCAGAAAGCCATGTTGTATCTCCCATGAGCCTGTAGGAGCCAGCTCTGCACACCCTGAGGCCAGCCCCCTTTCCTGCTCTTTCCCTGGCATGCTTTTCCTTAGGCCCGTCTTTCCTACCCACTGAAATGAAACAAGAGAGAGCAGAAATGTATGGCTGTATCCACAGGGAAAAGAGAATGGAGACAACTTGATCAAGTCAGGTCCAAGACCTGTAGCCTTGATTGTGGAAGGACAGTATTTAAGCTCAGGCGACAAGGACCCATCCCTAAAATGACACTCACACAGGTGGGTTCTCAGAAGGTGATAAACTTCAATCACTGGGGCAATGATTATAGACAAGTTTACTTCATTCACTTTAAAATAAAATCGAAGTGTAGTGGCTGTAGTGTGTTAGTCACTCAGTCATGTCAGACTCTTTGTGACCCCACGGACTGTAGCCCGCCAGGCTCCCCTGTCCACGGGATTCTCTTGGCAAGAATATTGGAGTTGGTAGCTATTCCCTCCTCCAGGAGATCTTCCCAACTCAGAGATCAAACCTGGGTCTCTTGCATTCTCTTGCATTGCAGGCAGGAGATAATTTACTACTGAGTCACCAGGGAAACCCTTACAATATTCTATAAGTTATAGATGTAGATTGTTAAAAATTGTTATTCACAATTATGCCCCATATACAGTTATTATAAAATATTGGCTATAGACCCCATATTGTGTAATATATCCTCTTACTTCATTCATTTTTACTAGAATATGAACTGTGGCTGCACAATACTGCCATTCAAAGAGACATTAAGAGTATTCTGTATATCTTCTTTGGACAAATGTCTGTTTAGGTCTTCTGCCCATTAATAATATCACTTATATGTGGAATCTAGAATAATGGTACAGATGAACTTACTTGCAGAGCAGAAATACAGACAAAAATGTAGAGAACAAACTTAGAGATATCAAGGTGGAAAGGCGAGTGTAAGAACTGGGAAACTGGGGTTGACTTACATATACTATATAAAGGGCTTCCCAGGTGGCACTAGTGGTAAAGAACCCACTTGCCAATGCAGGGAACAAAAGAGACACAGTTTCGATCCCTGAGTTGGGAAGATCCTCTGGAGAAGGAAATAATTACATAGACAGAGGAGCCTGGTGGACTATAGTCCATCGGGTCACAAAGAATCAGACATGTCTGAAATGACTTAGCGTGCATATGCAAGCATCATAGAATCTGGCCAATCAGATTACTTTTTCCTTCTGTTGGGGGGAAATAAGCTGGTGGGGGGAGCATGCAGAGAAATTGGCAGAGTGGGGAAACGTTTCCTCTCTCTTAACCTTTCCCAATAGGTCCCTTCCTAGGTCCTTTACTGTTCCCCTCTAACACACTCCATTGAGTTACATCACTCTCACCCCACGTCTAGTCACCATCTCCATATGAATGATTCACAAACCTCTGTACTTTTCACCTGTACAGAACTCTCTCATGAACCTTAAACCTTTAAAATCAACTGCTTATTAACACACACCACCTGTGAGTTTTATGGGCATCTAAAATGCAACATGTCAAAAAATTAACTTGTGCCTTTCTCTCCAAACTGGCTCTGTTTCCCCATGTCCCTCATTTCAGTGATAACACCCATTTAGCTGTCAACCAAGCACAAAGCGCAGCAATCACTCTCAGCCTCGACTGCTCCTTTCATCCTCACATGCAATTAGTCACCATATCTGGTGAATTCTCCCTCTGAAATGGTTTTAAATTCTGTCCACTCTTTCTACCTAGTTAAGGCTCTCATCACTTCTTGGCTGGATTATTACAATAATCTCTAAGCAATTTCCCTCCAGATAATCATCCTCATAGTAGCCAGAGGGAGACTCTTAAAATGCAAATCAAATGCAGCCAATTCCTTAAATAAAAATCTTCAGTGACTCTCCCTCCCACTAAAATGTTAAGCATGACCAACAATTTCATCCCCTGATCATTGCCTCCTGTCTGTCCAGCCTCGCATCTTTCCAATGCCTCTCCAGAATTACACTTTAGCCATAACGAGCCATTTGATATGCCAGAACATGTCATCTGTGTGAGGGTCAAGTTCCTTTTGTTGGCAGTTTTCCACATGCTGTGTCCTTAGCTGAAACGCTCCCTTCTTAAAATAAAAAAAAAAAACCTTCTTAAAATTAAAAACAATTTAATTGTATTTTTATTTGCCATAGTTAATTAAATATTTTTATTGGGGAAAAGTTATATTTATTTGTATTAATGTATATCATGTGAATAGTAGACCTGGAAATTAATTTTTTTACCTTCGCACGCTAATCACTCCAGTCGTGTCTGACTCTTTGCGACCCTATGGGCCATAGCCTGCCAGGCTCCTCAGTCCATGGGGATTCTCCAGGCAAGAATACTGGAGTGGGTTGCCATGCCCTCCTCCAGGGGATCTTCCCAACCCAGGGACTGAGCACTTGTCTCTTATCTCTCCTGCATTGGCAGGTGGTTTCTTTACCACTAGCACCACCTGGGAAGAATTATAATATATTTAGAGTGTACAATGTGATGATATGATATGTATATATATTGTGAAATTATTCCCAAGTTAATTAACACATCCATTACATCATACATAGCTAACTTTTTTTATGAGAATGTTTATGATCTACTGTCCTAGTAAATTCAAGTATAGAATACAGTATTGTTATTAACTATGGTTACCATGCTATGCATTAGGCCCTGAGGACATTCATCTTATTACCCAAAGTCTGCACCCCTTGTTCAACCTCTCCCCATTTCCACCACTTCCAGCCCTTGGCAACCACCAGCCTCCTAATCTCATACAATATTTGTCTTTGTCTAGCTTATTTCACTGAGCAAAATGCCCTCTAGGTTTATCCATGTTGTTGCAAATAGCAGGATTTCCTTATTTTTGAAGATTGAATAATATGCCTATCTATCTATATACCTATAATATCTTCTTTATTCATTCATCTCTAGAGGGACACTTAGTTGTTTCCATTTCTTGGCTACTGTGAATAATGTTGAAACGAACATGGGCGTGCAGGTATCTCTTCATGATACTGATTTCATTTTGTTATATAACTCGTAATGGGATTATTGGATCATATGGTAGTTCTGTTTTTCATTTTTTGAGGAACTTCCTCGCTGTTTTCTATAACAGTTGTATTAATTTACAAACTATTAACAATCCATAAAGGTTCCAATTTTTCCACATCTTTATCAAATTTTGCTATGTCTTGTCTTTTTGATAATAGACATCCTAAAAGGTATGAGGTTATATTTCACTATGGTCTTGATTTGCACTTCCTTGACGATTAGAGATGTTATCTTTTCATATACTTGTTGGTCATTGTACATCTTCTTTGGAAAAATGTCTATTCAGGTCCTTTAACCATTTTAAAATTATCTTGCTTTTTGCTATTGAATTGTAAGAGTCTGTTATACATTTTGGATATTAAGCCATTATTGGGTATATGGTTTGAAAATATTTTCTCCCATTTTGTAGGTTACCTTTTCATTTTGTTGATTGTTTCCTTGCTGTGCAGAAAACTTTTGTGTGGTGTAGGCCCACTTGTTTATTTTTGCTTTTGTTGCCTTTGCAGCAGGTTTTATATAATTAACTACTGTGATCTTGTGTCATTATGATAACTGACAGCAGAAGATGCTTTAGTCAAATTAATCTGAAAGTTTTAACTATGAAATATTCAATTATATGAGAGTGTATATTGGGTTGTCCAATAGGACTTTCTATAATAACAGGAAAGTTCTATAATCTACCTTGGCCCGTATGATAGCCACTTGCTTGCCAGTAGAGCAGTCACTAGCTGCATATGAGCATGGAACACAGGAAATGTGGCTAGTATACTGAATTCAAATTTTAATTTTATAAAATTTTAATTAATTTGAATCCAAAATGAATTAACTACAGGTGGCTAGTGTCTACTGTGCTAGAAAAAATAACATTTAAAAGCCCCCTGTTTTTGCTATCCAGATTTATCAAATATTATTCATGTGTATTTCAGTCTTTTAAAAAGGAAACAAAGTGTTATAGAAACAGCTAAATTTCCCTATAAACACTTTCTGCATCCTCCATCTTATTTACATACTTTTCTTACCCACTGTAACCATCCTTCTGAGGGTAGTTTAACATTCCCTGCACATTTTTACACTAGTATCATATATCTATCCGTAAGCAAATTGTTGATATGCTTTGCAAATTTTAAAATAAGGTTTATATCATACTTTACTTATCTTTGTACAAGTTGTTTTTCTCCATATGCCCTTGGGATGCGTCTGTTTTGATGAAGGTAGGTCTAGTTCATTCCTCTGGCCTCCTTTATTCTAGTCCAATAAATGAACATATCAGGATTTATTTACCTGTTCTCCTTCAAAGTGACATTTAAGCTAATTTGAAATTTTCACATTTACAGATAGTATTGCAGTTAACAGTCTTGTTAGTTAGTGTTAGTCACTCAGTTGTATCTGACTCTTTGCAACCCTAAGGGCTGTAGCTTGGCATGCTAGTCTGTCCAAGGGGTTCTCCAGGCAAGAATACTGGAGTGGGTAGCCATTTCCTTCCTCAGGGGATCTTCCTAACTCAGGGATTGAACCCAGGTCTTCTGCATTGCAGGCAGATTCTTTACCATCTGAGCCACCAGGCAAGACTAACAGTTTTGTCTAGGTCCCAAAATGTTTGAAGGCCTAGGAGTGGAATAGTTGGGTCATAGGTTATGTGCTCAGATGGTAAAGAATCTGCATGCAATGAGCAAGACCTGGGTTCAGTCCCTGGATTGGGAAGATCCCCTGGAGGAGGAAAGGGCAACACGTTCCAGTATTCTTGTCTGGAGAACCCCATGCACAGAGGAGCCTGGCAGTCTACAGTCCATGGGGTTGCAAAGAGTCAGACACAACCGAGCGACTAACACACAGGGTATGTGCCTCTTCAGCTTTGCAAGATGCTGCCAAATTGCTCCTCGAAAGTCTTGTCCCAACACGCACTCCCACCCCATCAGCAGTGCATGACGGTGACTATTAGTATGTCTGGGAGTTCTGGGAAAAATGTGTTAGCTGGACATTTCCAAATGGCTGCCTCGGGGTATGCACAGGACTTTTGGCTTCTATTTGAGTCACAAACTTCATCCAATTCACTTTTACATGAGAAACTGAAGGTAACTGATTGACCTTCCCATATGTGCAATCTAGGAAAATGGTCCAGATGAACCTATTTGCAGGGAAGGAATAGAGAGGCAGATGTAGACTATGGTCGTGTGGACATGGGAGCCAGGGGACGGGGGAGTGAGGTGGATCGGGAGAGTAACAGGGCCACACTTACACTACCACGTGAAAACTAGACGGCTAGCGAGAAGCTGCTGCATAGCGCAGGGAGCTCAGCTTGGACTCGCTAGTGACCTAGACAGATGGGATAGAGGGAGCCGAGAAGGAGGTCCAAGGGGGTAAGGATATGTACCTGACTCCCTTTGTTGTACAGGAAAAACCAACAGGTGACTGGAAAGTAGCTATTCCCCAATACAAAAAAAAAAAAAAAGAAAAAAGAAAAAGAAAGAAATGGTCTCTCATTCACTGCCAAGACTCTTTCTTTGCTTCCTCCCCTTTCTCCTGTCCTCTCTCTCTGATTCTTCCTTCCTATTCGCTAAGGCAGCAAACACAGGGGAATTTGAAGTGTAGATAGAAATAGAGATGAAAGGCACAGCTGTTTTCTCAAGGAGCTCCAGCTGAGCGCACACACAGGGCTAAACCCATGTCCATACACAGACGGCAGGTGATGAAAGGTGGAAGCACGGAATACATGGTCGCCTGTGTTATCATGAAGGGGTTTCTCTTAAAACATCACATCGGAGATGAATAAAACGGTATTTGGGCAAAGACACAGTCAGGGGGCATTTCCAGTGGAGGTTCAGAGGTAAAATAAAAAGCAGGACATCCTCCAAGTATGTACCATCACAGTACAGTTATCGGCAGATCTAAGAGTTGAGATGAGGCAGGGGAGGTAGACAGGGCCAGATGGTAAAGGCCCTCGCATGTCTTGCTAAAGGTTGTGTATTTCATCTTTAGGACAATGACTACAAGCCATTAGTAGTTCGCATCTGTTGTTTTTGTCCGACAAGCTTTCATTTCCTTCTTCTGATGTCACTCCTCCAATCCCTTCTTTGATAGAAATACCTTTATGAATTCCACCTGTTCTGGGCAGCTAGCCAATCACAACTTTCTTCCACCCACGTGACCCAGGTCTGACCAATCCTAGTGCCTAATCCCTTGATCCAAACACAAGGGGTTTGTGATCTTAATGGACCAATCAGGGTCTGTCTCTAAAGTTCTAGAGAGGGACAAGGAAGAGGACTATTTCTTTCAGTAGAAAGGAGATGCTCCTCTTTTCATGGAATTTTCCAGGCAAGAATACTGGAGTGGATTGCCATTGCCTTCTCCACTGGGATATTCCAGATCGGGGATTGAAACCACCATATTGGCAGGTGGACTCTTTACCACTAGCGCCACCTGGGAAGTCCCAAATAAAGACAAGGAGGAGAACATTTCTTTCAGTGGAAAGGAGATAAAGATTTTATTTTTAGATTTATCATAGAACATTCAGATAGAGATGTCCAATAGGATGTTGAAAGCCTGAGTTTGGAGAAATACTCTCCTGGAGATGGATTTAGGGGCTGTGTTTTGATTATTCTCTTTCTCCCCTCCCCTACATTCAGCTCAAGAGCAAGTCCTTAAATATCTCTGCCTCCAAAATTTATCCTCACTCACTTATCATTCATTCAACAGATATTTAGGGCATGCCTACTCAATTTCAGGCAATAAAACAATGAAAAGGATAGGTCCTTGTTCTGATAGGGGTTAAGGACAGAAAATAATGAATAATACAGAAACAGGACTCTTTCAGTATTTATGAAGATAATAAAATAGAGTGATATAAAAGAGTGATTGGTATTGGGTTGAGTGACACTGATATTGGGTGGTTTTCTCGCTCTCTTTTCTCCAGATGAAGGGGCCAGGAGGTTAAGAAAAATGAGTAATCTGATTTACATGATACATTTTCCCCTGGTTTTTGTGTTAAAATGCAATGTGTGTGTGAGGGAGTCAGGGATAGAATTAGGGAGAACCAGTTTGGAAGTTCTTATAAGAATTGAGGCAAGACAGGATGGTGGCTTCTTTCTCTACTTTCATGTAAGATTTCTTTCTACCTCAGGACCTTTGCATTTGAGGCTCCATCAACTCAGAGACCTTTGCTCCTAGCTCTCCTTAGGGCTGCCTCATTCTTTCCATTAACACAGCTCAAATGCCATCTCCTCCATGAGGGTTCCCAGACCACCCCATCTGGTCTAGCTATAACCACAGTGTCTCTCTGTTCCATGAGATGCCCAAATAGGGACCTGGATGTCTGTGGGCCTGGGAATCGGTGGGTATCTTCAGAAATTGAATGAACACTAACAGGAAATCCACTTGGTAACTCTTTTTCCTAGTTCCTGCCCATTTTAAACTGGGGAAGGGGGCTGTTCCGCAGGAGTGCTCTGGAATGTTCTTATTTAATATAAAGTCATCCTAGCTGAAAGACCAATAATAGAGATTCAAAGAAAATACGGAAACTAAGAGGTAACCAGAGATGCAGGCAATTTCTTCAAAGGTCCAAATGAAAACAAACACCACAAAAGATCTCTCTCTCTGGATCTCAGTTTATTTCACTACGAAGTGACACTATTAGACCAGGAAGTGCTACTGGACCTGCCATTCTGAGCTCTGCTCATATTGTTCACGGTGTTCGAGGCACCAGGTCGCTCCATAGAGCTCTGGAGAGCTTGGTGCCGGCAGAGGCAAGAGTCGACCGTTAGCTGCAAGAGTCCACTTTCAGAGATTCTGGGGGCTTCACCAGAGACTCTGCAGCAAGCCTGGAAGAGAACAGGAAGGGCAAGGGAGCTCATTAAAAGCTCTTTGATCATGGGAGGGAGAAAGAGAAGGAGGGGTGGGCCCAGAAGTTGTTAGGCATTTGCAGCTACAAATTGCTTTTCAGGCTCAGAACTGGCTCTAAGGAGAAACCTATTGGGTATGAGGGGCTCCCCACAACCACCTCCTGGGTTGCCATGTGAGGCTCTCCTAGGAACTCAAGGACAAGGCAGGGGAGGGCATTGTCTGTGTGAGATGCATGCTGATGACAGAACAGGAAGTTATCCTTAGCTGAACCAGTTGGTATATCAGAGGCTGAGGTGTGGTCTCTGTGTATCTAAAGCGGCCAGAAATAAAGCATCTGACATCTCTGTCTGCTGGATGGAGGCTCTTCCCAGTCCTTGACTCCATCAGGAAAAACTCTTGTCTCTGCTTTTGTAGCAGCTAGAGGCATAGGACTGGATATACTTGGGGGTGAGCCTGGGTATCTCTGGGGGCATCAAGTCATAGCCTTCTCCTCACCTGGCTGGGCCAGCTCAGCCGCACAGACAGGCTTCCTGTCCCAGGTTCCTATTGAACATACCTCTTTGCACGGACAGTTGGAACTCTGTCCTGACTCTCAGCCCTCTGACTCCTTTATCTATCTCTTAGCAGTCCCTTGGGGTCCTGTTCCCATCACTGGAAGTGTTCTAATGACTCACACATGGACTGCAGACATGACATACTATCTGCAGTATCTCACACTCACGGGAGCACATCTGTTAGACTGGAAAGCTGAGCCTCTGCAGACCTGGTGTATTGGACCCCTCTCGTCTTCTTCCCTGCATACCTTTCAGCACATGCTCCTGATCTGGGCAAGTTGGAGACATGAGAGCCATTCTGTGCTAGGCACTAGTGCTGCAATGATGAGCTAAACAAGATTCTCAGCCCTAGTATGTCACAATCTCATGGAGGACTCACACATTCACAGTTCACCTGAGTGTGACATGAAGCAAAGCAGGGGGGGTGAAAACCCGGTTGTTCAGAGCAACTTGTTCAGAGAAAGTGGAAAGCAGAAAGTGGTCGATTCTGGTCAGGGGGTAGCAAGAACCCTCCTCCCTCTTGGCCGTCATCTCCTACCTGTCTTCCTGCTACTCACCTTGCTCCAGGTGGGCAACCTTCCAACTGTTCCCTGAACACACCCCTCTTTCCTTTTATCTGGGTCTCTACTCAAATGTCAACCATCGCACGGGAGAAGCCCTCCCAAACCTGTCACCCTGCCTTCCCTCTACCCCCTCACTCTCTGTTATCACACACTTCTTATTCTTCTTTAGAGCACTTGACGTATTTCAGGTGTTTGTTTATTTTCTGTCTCTTCCAGGTAGAAGGTAAGCAGGATTTAATACTATCCACTGCTTAATCCCCAGTACCTCATAGGTTGCTGGGAGCATGTGTTGTGCTATGCTGTGCTTAGTCGCTCAGTCATATCTGACTCTGCCACCCCATGGACTGCAACCTGCCAGGCACCTCTGTCCATGGGGATTCTCTAGGCAAGAATACTGAAGTGGGTTGCCATGCACTCATCCAGGGGATCTTCCCAACCCAGGGATTAAACCCAGATCTCTTGCATTGCAAGAGGATTCTTTCCTGTCTGAGCCACCAGGAAAGCCTAAGAATACTGAAGTGGGGAGCCTATCCCTTCTCCAGGGGATCTTCCCGAACCAGGAATCAAACTGGGGTGTCCTGCATTGCTGACAGAGGCTTTACCAGCTGAGCTACCTGGGAAGCCCTGCTGGGAACATAGTATATGCTAAATTGATGCTTATTAAATGAATGGGTAGATGGTACAGAAGGCTTCCAGCAGATGGAACATCATGGGCTGACCTTGAAGTACGGGTCGGATTCAGTTAAGTAGGCATTCCAGAAGGAAGCATTAGTATAGGCAAAAGCATGAAGGTGAAAAAGTGCAAGAGAAATAGAACAGGTGGGGGTTTAAGATGATAGAATGAGGAAGGGATGAGTCTCCAGTAAAGGGAAAAGTAGATGCCAATTTTTATGGAAACACTCTCTTCAGCCTGTGACTATGTTGGATCCCCACCAACCACCTCTCATGCTTCTTCTCCATTCCCCAAAACCCACATATCCCTTGAAGTTCAGCCAAAGTCTATTCTTCTGTAAACCATGTGAGTTAGAATCTCATAACTTTCAGTTAAAAATATTACCTTTGCTACTTATTAAAACTAACTATGTCCTTTCTCAGAGTCCCTGTGTATTATAATCTATTTGTTGCTATTCAGTTGCTAAGTCATGTCTGACTCTTTGAGACCCCATGGATGCAGCACACCAGGCTTCCCTGTCTTTCACTGTCTCCTGGAGTTTGCTCAGACTCATGTCCATTGAGTCGGTGATGCCATCCAGTCATCTTATCCTCTGTCGTCCCCTTCTCCTCCTGCCTTCAATCTTTCCCAGTATCAGGGTCATTTCCAGTGAATCGGCTCTTTGCATCCAGTGGCCAAATACCGGAGCTTCAGCTTCAGCATCAGTCCTTCCAGTGAATATTCAGGACTGATTTCCTTGAGGTCTGACTTGTTTGATCTTCTTGTAGTCCAAGGGACCCTCAAGAATCTTCTCCAGCATCACAGTTCAAAAGCATCAATTCTTCAGTGCTCAGCCTTCTTTATGTAACCTGTACTCAATGTTGTAAATGTGCTTCCTGGGGTTGTCTCCCAGCATTCAGGTGATGTATTTCATTCATTGGGTTGTGAGCTTCTGTGGGACATGGCCCCAATTTTACATCAATATTATGCAAAAGTGACTCTTAGGATGAGGAGAAAAGCAGAGGTGAACCTGATTCCTGGTCCTAGTCTCTTCCTGACTCTATAAGTTGGGCGAACCATTTAACCTATCTGGACCTCAATATCCTTAGCAGTAGTTAAAACACTTGTTTTGTGTTTGTTGTGAGGAGTAAATATAATTGCATTTTAAAAAATTTATTTATGTATTCATTTGTTTTTGTTGGTGCTGGGTCTTTGTTCCTGTGTGCAGGGTTTTCTCTAGTTGCCGTGAGTGGGGGCTACTCTCTGGTTGTGGTGCAAAGGTTTCTCATTGCCGTGGCTTCTCTTGTTGCAGAGCATGGCCCCAGAGCCCAGGCCCAGTAGCTGTGGTGCACAGGGTTAGTTGTCCTGCAGCACGTGGGATCTTCCCAGACCAGGATGGGACCCGTGTCCCCTGCATTGGCAGGTGGATTTCTAACCACTGGACCACTAGGGAAGTCATGCGATTGCGTTTTAAAGTGCTCCACACAGAGAGGTGCTCAAAACAATTATATTTCGCCTTCCTCTCAGTTCCATTTCTACACGCCGCCCCCCCCCCCCCCACCCGCTATGAATCTTCCCAGGTGACCAACTCCACAATTCCTCATAGTGCCTGGGCCACCCCAGGCAACCAGGGCTCTTGCTAATTAATGGGTTGGATTTTTTTTGCGCGATCTTAACCTCTCAGAGGGGATCGTCAGCCTCATTAATCAGAGGAGGACGTCCCAGGTCTCCTGTAGGGCAGCCTCGGGCATCGTGCAAAATTCATCATAAAAATCCAAGTGAGATGGCAAAAGTGTGTTTCCATTTGAAAACTCTGACTACCCGTGTGCTAATGCAAGCTGGCACTGAGACGGGGTAAGGTTTTTATTTATTTATTTCTGGGTTCATGTTTGTTCTTGCAATGATGTTTTTATTCTTCTTCCAAAGACTGATTGGAGCCCATTCAGCAAGTAGGGCGCATTTATTTGCCTAGACTCTAATCACATTATAGAACAGTCAGGGTTGGCATCTTGCAGTTTTTCTAGTCTGCTTTCTTTTTCCAAAGCACGAAGGCAGGTGGATGGAAAAGAGTAACCATTTTTCTCAGAATTGATAAATAAATGGGGGCCAGAGAATTTGAGTGGCTCCACTGCTGAAAGTGAAGAAGTGGAGTCATCCCTTTCAGTTACATACCATGAACATATTTCACATTTGGCTCATATACATCATGGGAAATCTGTACCCAGAAGATTCCCTGAAAAATATACTTCTTCCTACTTATATTTACGTAGCTATAAGTAATAATGTGTATTGAGATTTTATGAGGTTCCGGACACCGTTCTGGGCTTCACTAGTGTCTCAGATGGTAAACAATCTGCCTACAATGTGGGAGACCTGGGTTCAGTCCCTGAGTTGGGAAGATCCCCTGCAGAAGGGCATGGCAACCCCCTCCAGAATTCTTGCCTGGAGAATCCCCATGGACAGAGGAGCCTGGTGGGCTACAGTCCATGGGGTTGCAAAGAGCTGAACATGACTGAGCAGTCAAGCACAGCACAAGACACTGTTCTAAGCACTTTAGTTGCATCACTTTCTTTACTTTTCATGAAAACCTTATTGGGTAGGTGATTTTATTATCCCCATGTAACAAGGAAATGGAAGAGTACAGACTTCAACTTGCCCACTGCCAACTATTAAATGGTGGAGCTAGACGTCGAAACTAAGCAGACTGACTCCGAAGTTGCATTTTTAACTATATTAGTTATTAGTATTGATAGCTTAATAAACAAGTTAGTTGATGGATAATGGCAGATTATTACATTGATAGATGATCGTGGTAGAGTCTACTATTTAACAACCCTTTTCTTCTTGGATGCTAAGCTCAGACTACGTTTGCCAGCATCCCTTGCAGTGAGGCAGTCACAGAGCACATCAGGGGAAGAAGTATTTGTCCTGGACTTTGCCTGTTTCCTTCTCACTGATTGATGTGGAGATGACTGGGATCTCTGTCGGAGCCTCAGGCTGAAGGCAGAGCCGTGCCCACTGCAGCCTGGTTCCCATGACGACGTTATGGAGTGGGGGCTGCCGGACTGCCCCTACACTCATAGGTACAAGTCATAAATTTCTTTACTCTTTAAGTGACTGTTTGAATCTCTTTTTTACAGCAGCCTAACCCTTACTCCAAACAACACAGTGATTTTTCTTTCCCTCTCAGAGAATCAAAAAGTCTTTTCCTTGAAAGGTAATCTCGACTAACATTTTTTTAAAAAACTAAAGAATCTGACTGCATCAGGTCTTAGTTGTGGCGCTCAGGATCTTTGTTGCGTCATATGGGATCTTTTGTTGTGGCGCATGGACTCCCTCCTTGTGGCACGTGGGCTTTGGAGCGCCGGCCCATGGACTCTCTAGCTGTGGCATGTAGGCTTTGGAGCACCAGCCCAAGGGCTCCCTACCTGTGGCGTGTAGGCTTTGGAGCACCGGCCCATGGACTCTCTAGCTGTGGCATGTAGGCTTTGGAGCACCGGCCCAAGGACTCCATACTTGTGACGTGTGGGCTTTGGAGCACCGGCCCATGGACTCTCTAGCTGTGGCGTGTGGGCTTTGGAGCACCGGCCCATGGACTCTCTATTTGTGGTGTGTAGGCTTTGGAGCACCGGCCTGTGGACTCTAGCTGTGGCATGTGGGCTTTGGAGCACTGGCCCGTGGACTCTCTAGCTGTGGCGTGCGGGCTTTGGAGCACCGGCCTGTAGACTCTCTAGCTGTGGCATGTGGGCTTTGGAGCACTGGCCCATGGACTCTCTAGCTGTGGCGTGCGGGCTTTGGAGAACCGGCCTGTGGACTCCCTAGTTGTGGCGTGTAGGCTTTGGAGCACCGGCCCATGGACTCCCTAGTTGTGGTGTGTAGGCTTTGGAGCACCGGCCCATGGACACTCTAGTTGTGGTGTGCAGGCTTTGGAGCACCGGCCCATGGACACTCTAGTTGTGGCGTGTGGGCTTTGGAGCACTCGGCCTTAGTAGTTGCAGTGCCTGGGCTTAGTTGCTCTGCGGCATGTAGGATCTTAGTTCCCTTACCAGGGATTGAACCCAGGTCCCCTGCATTACAAGGTGGATTCTTAAGCACTGGACCACCAGTGTAGTCCCCTAGACTAACTTTTGAATTTGTCACCTGGTAGATCATCTCTTGAAGACCTTAAGTTGTGGTTGTCTTACTTTCTGTTGAGTCAGCTCATTCTTTCTTTAAAGGCTCTACCATTAGAAAGTTGATAAAGCTTAAATTCTAAGGTACCTGGAGCTCAGGATTTCACAAGCAGAGTTCCATTCTCCCTGTGGCCATATGATGCAATCATGATTCCCCTTCCTACATGCAGAGTCTTCCATTTTCTAAAGACAAGGATCATGCCCCACGAGTGCTCTTGGGGGCTAAATGTTACCCATCCTCCCACCCTTCCACTTCCTTAATATACCATTGTTTTGAGAGTCAGGTATCAATATCCCAGGGTGTCTATAGTCCTCAAAGCATGCTGATTCAGGACAAATTCCAACCTTGGACATGAGCTTTGCTCAACTTGGAGACCAACATTTCTAATCTTGTTTTCATTCATCTTTTTTTTTTTTTTTTTTTTAAACAGAGAAGAAACTATTCATTGATCAAGGGTTGGGGAAGGGAGAACTTGTGCTCTGAAGACTCCTTCCTATTCATTCATCTTGATACTAAATTCAAGAAACATTTTCCCAGCATTCTCTGTGTTCAGAGATGCCTGGAGCTTGTAGGCACAGCTTTAGTATTTTCTCAGCATGCTTGGTTTACTCTGAGCCTTCTGTGAGCTGCTCTATCTCATTGTCCTCACTGTCCTGGGAGGACAAGGGACAGCTTGTTTTTTGGACACAATGCAGAACCCAACAATGAACCTTGTACAATTCTATACAATGACGTTTAATTCCCCACACTGTCCAATGAAATCGTCCCTCCTGATTCTGTCATCCAATGCTTCCTCCCAGGAAGACAATGAAACTGGAGAAGCAGTTTTAACAGAGAACCTCCAAAGAATAATAAGCTGTGGTCTATCACCTGTGCTCAGTTGTTTAGTCAAGTATGACTCTGCTACCAATCATGGACTGTAGCCTGCCAGGCTCCTCTGTCCACAGGATTTCCAGGCAAGTATACTGGAGTGGGTTGCCATTTTCTACTCCAAGGGATTTTCCCAACCCAGAGATCAAACCCAAGTCTTTTGTGTTTCCTGCATTGGCAGGCAGATTCTTTACCACTACGTCACTTGTGAAGCTCCACAAACCACATTATTTATCCTCCGTCTGGTATTTCGTTGATATGCATGAAGAAAATGACATTTTCAATACGAGATAAGATGACTTACATCACCTTGAGAATGTCATTACTAAGATTATTATTATATGTAATGATTGGTTAAAAAAAAAAGCCTATGCGGTATTTGCTATAAAGCCTTTAATTCACTAACACAGGTTTGAATAATTTTCTGGTATTTGGAGAAGCAAACAGTCCAGTTAATCAAAATTAGAGCATGTTAGAGGGTCTTAATGGAGTGAATGGACATTACATATGAGGGTATTAAAAATGTCTGCGGAAGAAGTATTCTTTGAGGTTCCCCTTGGAAACATTTACTTTATTTGAACCTTCTTTTTTTTAGTTCACTTCCCTGATAGCTCAGTTGGTAAAAAAAAATCTGCCTGCAATGCAGGAGACCCTGGTTCGATCCTTGGGTTGGGAAGATCCCCTGGAGAAATGCTACCCACTCCAGCATTCTAGCCTGGAGAATTCCATGGACTGTATAGTCCATGTGGTCACAAAGAGTCGGACACGACTGAGTGACATTCACGTTCATGTTTTTAAGTTCACAGCTATACTCTATTTCTTTTCACTGCATGTGATCATGTGCATTCACTTCCCTCCTCCATCCATATCCTTCCCTGGCCTCATTCTGTCTGTCTGTCTGTCTCTCTCTCACACACACACATACACCCAGAAAACTCTCTTTTCTATGGCTATGTCTTCTACCAGTTTTCAGGTTTGCTTTTGACTCTCCTTGCTCCTTTTGGTTAGGTATTCCCCGGTGATTCCTATAAGCACTGCTATTCAGACCTGGCCCCAGGGAACACTATTCTTGGTCAAGTCATTCCCTGCCTTCTCTGTAGTGGTTGATTTCTGAATTTCTGATGCACTCAGACATCTTAAAGACTGGTCATCTTCCTCAGGACTAGCTGACACTCTAGAAGATACAGTGACTCAGTGGCCTAGACCGAGAAAGGCTAAGGAAGGCACAAGAGAGAGAGGAGAAGCCCCAGCCGTTCCATCCTTTCCAGGAAACCTGAGAAGCTCTCGGTACTCACTGGTGGAACGAGGTGAGACAGGTGCTTCTGTTCAGAGGCCACCAGGCTTACGCATCCTGCAAGGGTGAGTGTCTGATTCAGCTCGGCCTGTGGTAACATCAAAAAAACATAGACAGGAGCCTTAAACAGCATATGTTTATCTCTCATGGTTCTAGAGGCTCGAAAGTCTAAGATCAAGGTGCTGACTGGTTTGGTTCCTCCTGATGAGGGCCCTCTTTCCAGCTTACAAACAGCCATCTTCTTGTTGTGTCTGCCCCTGGCAGAGAGATAGAGTCAGCTCTGGTCTCTCTTCTGCTTCTTGCATCTATGTGTGCTCCGTTGCTTCAGGTGAGTCTGACTCTTTGAGATCCCATGGACTGTAGCCCACCAGGCTCCTCTGTCCATGGGATTTCCCAGGAAAGAATACTGGTGTGGGTTGCCATGCCCTCCTCCAGGGGATCTTCCCCACCCAGGGATCAAACCTGTGTCTCCTCAGTCTCCTGCATGGGCAGGCAGATTCTTTATCCACTGAGCCACCTGGGAAGCCCCTTCTGCAGATGCTATTGCAGATGCTATTATAAAGACACTAATACCACCACAGGGGCCTCACTCTTATGACCTCATTCAAGCCTATTTATCAATACCTCCCAAAGGCAATACCTCCTAATACCATCACACTGGGCTTAGGGCTTCAACATGTGAACTTGCAGGGGACACGTTGAGTTCATAACAAGGAAAAGAAGCCTATTCTTTTCATACCCCAATTTAGAATCCCAGCTCTGCCATATATTAGAAAGAAACATAAATTTTCCAAGCCACATTTATGTATCAATATATGATGTTTTTAATGTGTATTTATATAGGCGCAGGAGGGCCGAGAGGAGCTATTCCACATTCAAGGTCAGGAGGGGCGGCTGTGAGAAAATACCCCTTGTCCAAGGTAAGGAGCATCGGCTGCGCTTTGTTGGAGCAGCCGTGAAGAGATACCCCACATCCAAGGTAAGAGAAACCCAAGTAAGATGGTAGGTGTTGCGGGAGGGCATCAGAGGGCAGACACACTAAAACCATAATCACAGAAAACTAGCCAGTCTGATCACACGGACCACAGCCTCGTCTAACTCAGTGAAACTAAGCCACGCCATGTGGGGCCACCCAAGACGGACAGGTCATGGTGGAGAAGTCTGACAGAATGTGGTCCACTGGAGAAGGGAATGGCAAATCAGAATTCTTGCCTTGAGAACCCATGAACAGTAGGAAAAGACAAATTGATAGGATACTGAAAGAGGAACGGCGTGCTGCGATTCATGGGGCGGCAAAGAGTTGGACACGACTGAGCGACTGAACTGAACTGATAGGATCTAGAAAAATGGCACAGATGAAATGGTTCTGATTTGCAAGGCAGAAAAGGAGACCCAGAGAGATAACAAATGTATGGATACCAGAGTGGGGACAGGATGAATTGGTAGATTGAAATTGACATATGACACTATTGATACCATGTATAAAATAGATAACTAATGAGAACCTAGTGTAGATCACAGGCAACTCTACTCAATGCTCTATGGTGACCTAATGGGAAGGAAATCTAAAAAAGAGGGGATGTATGTAAATATACAGCTGATTCACTTTGCTACATGGCAGAAACTACCACAACATTGTAAAGCAACTATATTCCAATAAAAAAAATTCTCCAAGCCCTCAAGGCTCATTTTTCCCCTCTGTAAAATGGGTATATGAGAATGTGTGACAGCTCCAAGGGATATTTGAGTGCTCAGAAGATGTCACTTTCTATCTCTTTCCCTTGGAAGAGAAAGAAGTTCACACTTTTCTCCAGCATTCTCTGAGTGCCAAGTTTTACTTTACCCCCAGTTAGGGTTATCAGTAAGGGTAGAATTAAGCTGGAAGAGTTTGAAGACCAAATATGTGGATAAACAAAGATCGAAACATTCTCCCAGCATAGCTAGTTAAAGAAGACAGAGGCTACTTCTCATGTAAGTTCATGATGTTTCGAGATACACTCTGTCCTCCTGGGTCCCAGCAATTCTTTAAAAAATGCAAGAAATTGGTGATAAGACCCAATTGAGTATTATTATTGAGTGCCAATACCTCTCCACTGTGCTTCTCAGGTAAAGTGATAAAGAACACACCTGCCAATGCAGGAGATATAAGAGATGCAGGTTCGATCCCTGCATCAGGAAGATCCCCTGGGGGAGGGCATGGCAACCCACTCCAGTATTCTTGCTTGGAGAAGCCCATGGACAGAGGAGCCTGGTGGGTTACAGTCCATAGGGTCCCAAGTCGGACCCAGCTGAAATGAATTAGCATGCAGGCACACACCCCTCCACTACCGAAAAGCTGGATGTGAATCAAAACTGAACTCTTGGAATGCCCTGAACAGTTCATAATGACTTTCTGGCTATTTGTTCATTTAGCACATTTTTACTTAGAACCTCTGTGTGTGGGATTTTAATGCTGGAGAATCACCATGATGCCATGTCTTTGCCCGGCTATCCCCTCTACATTGAACCCCCTTTCTCCTAACCCCCTTGTCTGCCTGGCAAACTGATATTTCTTTTTTTTTTTTAAAGTGTTTTTTTGATGTGTACCACATTTAAAGTCTTAATAAAATTTGTTACAATTCTGTTTCTGTTTTATGTTTTGGTTTTTTTCACCAAAATGCATTTTGGATGCGGGCTTCCCAGGTAGCTCAATGGTAAAGAATCTGCCTGCAATGCAGGAGACTTGAGTTTTATCTACGGATTGGGAAGATCCCCTGGAGGAGAAAATGGCAACCCACTCCAGTATTCTTGCCTGGAGAATCCCATAGACAGAGGGGCCTGGTGGGCTACAGTCCATGGGGTTGAAAAAGAGTCACGCATGACTAAGCATGCATGCATATGGGATCTTAGCTCCTTGACCAGGGATTGAACCTGCACCCCCTGCATTGGAAGTTGAAATCTTAACCACTGGACTGCCAAGGAAGTCCCATTATTTCAAAACTCTTTTCACACATCATATTTAGCCTGATGCCCCATCTATGTATAATACTCTCTCTCTGTTCTCATGGCATTTCTTCTTGCTTTCACTTGAACATTTGCCACATTAGATTGTGATGGTTTATTACACAGGATTGTGAGCTCCTCCAAAGAAAGGACAGCACCTTCATGCTTGTCTTTTTGAGATCTTGTGTGCATCGCAGTAAATGTAGGTGCTCAATAAATACATGATTAAAAGAATGAAAAAAAAAAAAAAGGTCTCTGTCCAGGAGAACTCATGGTCTAATAGAGAAAGAACATTGATTTCATCTAGGTCTCACAAAAATAATTAATGGTAGGTTATATTCTGGGGCTTCCCAGGTGGCGCTAGTGGTAAAAAACCTGTCTGCCAATGCAGGAGATGCAAGAGATATAGGTTCAATCCCTGGGTCAGAAAGATTCCCTGGTGAGGGCATGGCAATCCACTCCAGTATTCTTGCCTGGAGAATCCCAGGGACAGAGGAGCCTAGTGGGCTATAGTCCAACATTGGGTTGTAAAGAGTCAGACATGACTGAAGCGATTTAGCATGCACAGGTGTTATTATGCCCATTCTACAGATGAGAAAACTGAGTCTCATAGAGGCTAAACTACTTGCTTGAAGTCACACAGTGAGCAGCCAGCAGACTGGAGATTGAAACTGAAGCCAGTGTTGTTCCCTTTGCCTCACAACTATAAGTAACTGTGACATAGTGGTCTGAGAATTGCCGTAGCCTTGGGTGGAATCCACATCCTGCAGAATTGAGGGTGTCTTAGAAGATTGTAGGTTCTTCTGGGTCCAGGATAGATAGAGGAGGAGATGGATAGAGGCCGCTCAGAGTGGAAATTGGGAGAGGTAATGGCTTCTCACTGATTAGATATTAAAGTGAGACTCTTATGGGACTTGGGATCACTTGACTGAAGTCAGACCATCAACCTCTGGATGGCAGTTCTACTGAATTCATCTTCTCCTTCCCCAGAGAGGAGCAACCTGGGAGGGAATGTGAAACCATATTAAATCCAGAATTTCCATTTGGTAGAGTGGAAATGCCCTGATGTTTGATCCCATTTACTTGAATAAGACTTTATACCCAGGCATCTCAAGTTTTAAATTACATGTCAGAGGCAATTTTGCTCTCTGGAAGTGATATTAGAGGTTGTCCTTTCAGGGAAGCCAGTATGAGCTTAGTATCCGCCTGTATCTGCCTGGGTATATGCCTGTCTCAAGGAAGGGTCAGCTTCTTGGTTTCATTCCTTCTGCAAAGCTACCCTGAGCATCTCAGCAGTGCTGGGCCCTGTGAGGACAGGGCTGATATAGCTGCTGGCTTTAAAAGGCTCAAAACAGGATAACACTACTCGCCACTATTAGTCTGCTCTTTCTTTCAATAAATGTTTGTCAGTGTACCTACTGTGTGCAAAACACTGTATCAGGCACATGGAATCTATCAGTGAACAGGACAGACAAAACCTTGTCCTGTTGGAGTTTATATTCCATCAGGAAACTGGTAAATAGCAAACACGGTAAGTGAGTAAATTACATAATATGTTAGAATGTGATGAATGCTAAAGGAAATGGAAAAATATTAAGAACAGCATTAAGGAGACTGAGAGTGCTGGGGATGAGAGAGAGGGTGGCAATTGCAAATAGGGTAGTGGATTAGATATTTTTCAGGAAAGCTTGAAGGGGAGAACGAGGCCTATGTGAATTGAGGGAATAGCCCATGCACTTTTAGGTGCAATGTGCCTGGTGAGTTTTGAGATATAGCAAGGAGGCCCTTGGGGTTAGAAAGGAAAGAGAGGCGAGAGAGGAGGGGCTGCAATCAAAGAGGAAACGGGGGAACACAGTGTGGGGGCCTTGTAGACCATTGGCGGGAACTTGACTTTGATTCTGAGTGAGATGGGAAGCTGCTGGAGGTTTTAAAGCAGAGGAAGGATGTGATCTTACATAGGACTAGAAAGGATGCTTCTCAAATTTCACCAAGGGTGGAAGCAGGGAGACAAGAGAGGAGGATGTGCCTTCATCCAGATGAGAGACCACGGTGACTGGGTGAGCTCCGGGAAGCAAAGCGGGGAGAGGCGGACAAATTCTGAAGATGCTGTGGGGGTAGAACCAAGGAATATCCTGATGGATCAGATATGGAGCTGAGACAAAAGGAGGACCAGGAGGTTAGCTTGAGCCCCTGGAAAGTTGGTGTTACCATCCCCTGAGACTGGGAGAGCTCTTCAGAGAACAGGGCTCAGAGGGAAATCACTAGTTCCATTTTGGACATGTTACAGTGGAAACAGCCAATATAAATCCAACTGGAGAAGCCAAGTAGACAGTTATTTATGCAAGCCTATAATTGGATGTGTATGTGGGCAGATTGGGTGGGGGGAGGTTTGGACTGGAGATATGAATTCAGGGAGTACTTACTAATTGCCAGCACTATATTAAGAATCTTATATACTTTATCTCACTGATTTCCTAACACTACCCTGGGAGATAATATTTCCTATTGATGAGAAAACCCAGGCTTAGATAGTTTCAGACATCTTGCCCAGGGTCATGCAATGAATCAACGGTAGAATCAGGTCTCAAACACAGTGTCACTCTAGGCTAAACATGGGCATTGCTCCAATTGGACCACCCAACTAGGGTTATGCTACATCAACTGTTCAACTGCACCGGGACAGAAGTTGGGGGCCAAAGCAGATTTGCTCTGGTAGTGACGGTGCAGGGTCAGTGACATCTGCAGGGTCAAAGAAGCATGTCAAGTTAGGGTTGGTGGGGTGATTTAGGTACCCAGATCCCAAAGGGATCATATGCTGGTAAGCCAGCTGTTAATCAGGGATGGCATTAGAGTCTGGGAATGATGGAAGCAGGACAGGGAAACAGGGATTCGGAGATACCCTGGCCTTTGGTGGCTCAACACCTGCTTCCTTCTCTTTATGAGAACTCCAGAGCCGTGCTGGTGAGTAACATGCAGAGCTAGACTTGAAATTTGCTTTGCTTGAAATTCTTCTTTGTAAATTAGAGCAGGACCCTGTGGGGCTCTTGGGCACAAAAGCCTTTCTGTGTCCCCCACTTCTTGAATATAGGAAATAGAATTAATTTAGCCTCCATGACCTTCCCTGAGTTCCAACTGCAGGTTCAAACAGGTGCTAACTGGGGAAAGGAGGGGAAGCAGGGACAAGGGAGGAGCAGAAAAGAAGAGTGCCTCCTGGGGTCAGGGCTCTGATCCCCCCTTAAGGGATATACATGACAATACCTTTAAACTGTTCTCTAGATACTGAAACACCCAGCAGATGGAGAGGTTAACTGTGTGCTGCCCTCTACACTATAGATCCCAGAGTGGTTGGAACAGGTTGGCGATGCTGACTCCCACTTAACCTCACCACCAACCATCAGAAGTCCCCGAGCTGATCGTGCCCTCCTCTTTGAACCATTACTGTGAAACTCCTCACTACCCTCTCCAGGTCGGGACACACAGTTTTAAGGGCATTAGTCCTCTGTGGCCCCCTTTGCCTGGCAAGGCAATAAACCTATCTTTCTACTTCACCCAAAACTTGTCTTTAAGATTTAATTCAGTGTCGGAGTACAGAGGCCAGATTCAGCTTCATTTACATGACATAATTGTAGCATCAGCATGGTTTAGCAAGTTTGGGGATATTTCCAGAAAGGAAACGTGTCTACCTGGGCCCACTGGATGTAACAGACAATAATCGCATCTCAGTGAGACCTCTGATCCCGTGGCTTCACAGCTTCCCCTTGCATGGAGCAGGTAAATAATGAAAGATAAAATGAATGCCCTGACCAGATCTTGGTGCCTTTCTTAGCTTTGGATTCTTGTTTCTATCTCAGAGGGCTTGTTGCCTTGGTTTTACTTTTCTGAACATTGGGGATTGACCAAGTCAAGAATGGTACAACCAAGAACGTTTTCTCAGCCAGTCATATTCAGAGAATTTCAAAGGTAAAAGATAATAAATTAGCATTCTCTTGCTGACCCATTCATTTCCTGTTCCCTTAATTTTTTAGCAAGTTCCTACCTTATTGACTTCAGATCTCTTTCCTGTAACTTGGAAATGCTGCTCTCTTCCTAGCTGGTTACTGTAAGGATCTACTATTGTTACTGAGTTAAAGCTTGCTCTGTTGCCTGCACAATGAATCTGAGACAAGGGGTTGAGGCAAGGAAGAGACCATATTCGGGGAGCTGGCTGACCAGGAAGATGGCACGCTAGCGCCTCAAAATAACCGTTTTATCGGATCCGGATGCCAGGTTCTTTCATAGATCAGAGATGGGGGGAGGTGAGGAAGCAAAGTGAAAAAGACCGTTAATCTCTCAAACATCTCCTAGAATGGCAAGCCTCAGGCAGGGATGTGTTAATTTCATTCTTCCTGCCATTCACAGGTGGACAGGGTACCGAACAAAGGCACTTTTTTAACAGTCAAGCAGAGGGGCAGGATTCTCTGAGGCAGGCCATTCTGTATGATTATAATAACAAAAGCAATGAAAAGCAAGTCAAAGAAAGAGTTCCAACGTGGAGTCAGAATTGGCTTCTTCTCTGCAACAGTATGATAAGATGGTTCTATGGTCACGACCGTGGGCTGTGGGGTCAGACTGTGTTCAAATCTCTGTTCTCCTCGAAGCCTGTCTTTTCCTGGGAAATCTACCTAAACTCTTTAAGGCTTCATTGTCTTTAGTTCCAAAATGAAAGTCAGAATAATGCTATCCTCCTAAGTAGGCAGGGCTACTGTGAGTTTATACATCACCTGTATGTGAATTAGGAAAGGATTCTCCTTCCTCCAAGTGGATGCAACTCTACATCTGGGCTCAAAACTTGGCAGTAATGTCCTCTCTCAGCCAGGCAGGCCCCTTTCTGCAGGACACACCACAGCTGTCTGCTGACAAGTGTCACTTCTATGATTAATTCCTGGGAGCTATTCAGAACATGGTCTGGGATGTACACAATAAGCACTTGGTCAGCATTAGTAATTATTATAGCCCAAAATATTAGCCTTTAAAGCCCTGTTTTATCGTGGGACAGTTTGGATGATTTTCACCTATCTTCTGAGATGAAATCTGCCCCCTAACAAGCAGATCTTCACCCCACTCTCTGTCACTTCGTAAACTCTCTTCTGTAGCATCACCCCTTGGACCGTTCTTGTGGAATATTTATTATAGACATGTCCACACTTCTCCCCTTGTCTTTGCATCTGTGCCCTTGGCCTTTGGGTTTCTCCTGTCAAGAGTTAGAATCCGTTTTCCAGTCCTGCGAATCTGACCTGGCATTGATACTAGGCCTTTCATGCTTCCCTTCTTTCTTGGAACTTTGTCATCACCATATGAACAAGCTCAGGCTGGATGATGGCAGATGTATGGGAAGATGGCTAGATGATGGGTTTCAGGACTTGCTACCCCCAAATAAGGCACTTTGGCATATTGAATATTTTAAGTTGAGGGAGTTTGAGAAAAATAGCAGAAAATAGGAAGGTGACTCTGACCTTTTCCCTGCTTTGAAGCAAGTCATAAAACTCTCCTGAGAGAGTTGCCCTCCCCATACCAGGGTGAACAGAGCATTCTTATCTCTGAAGACAAAGGGATGCTGAGAAGCATCTGAACAAACAAGTCTTACTAAGTTTCCCTCAGTTTATTGCACTTACCTCTCACTCTTCACCTATCATACTTTTCTCTGACAATCTACTCTTTATCAAACCTAACACAAAAATACTCAGGCTTAACTGCTTTTTTGGTGTTTCATTTCTCCTGAAGGCTTCTATGTCGTGTAGCACTTCTATGAAATAAATGTATATGCGTTTCTCCTGTTAATCTGTCTTTGTCAGTTTAATTTTCAGACCCCATCAGGGACCTTAAAAGCATCAAAGAAAACTTTTGCTTTTCTTCCACCTCCACATCCATTGCTTCAGCTAATAGCCAGCCAACTGCCAGACAGGGGAGTGAATTAGATCAGCCATCCCCCAATGGACCCAGCAACTGACCACAGATACAGCAACAAGATCAGCTGAGATTAAGCCTGGCCCATAGACTTGGGAGAGAAGATCAATGCTTCTTGCTATATGTCTCTGAGGTTTGGGGACTGTTTGTTACGTTGCATTACTGTGGTAGTAGGTAGCTGATACAGGTCTGGATTGTTGGTGGCTGTATCTAGCCATGTCTCTATTGGAGACAATTCAATCCTACCCCTTGTCATTACTATCATCCTTCCCCCTTGTCCACCCAGCTCTGAATTTATAAGTCTCCCCCACATCTCTCTTATCCCTAAGGCCAAAGCGATTTTACACTCCTCATAATTTTTTCCTTGCCACCTCCTAGATGAGACTGTGGGGCCCATATTGGTCTGCAGGAATGCAGCACAGGCCCTGAGGCTTTCTCTCCGTTGGTCTTCATTTCAGAGGACATTTGGTTTTGGCACCACCACACACCGTTCTGAGCTTAATGATATCTCAGTACTCCCACTAGAAAAGCCCTGGTTTTTCCAAGGGTATATAGCTTAGCTATTATGACTCACTCTAGGGGAGAACTGGGCAAACCAGACCTACCGCCCAAAGGCGACTTTGATTTTTAAATTATGAAATAAATCATCCTGAGCTTTTATGCTTTCTTGGGGTTTGTTTTTGTTTTTCTCTTTTGCTCCAAAACTTCCATGGTAGCTTTCTGGTTTGAGATTATTTATCACCTGGCTCTCTTCTCAGCCAACCTGTATTTGTTCTGTAAAATGACAAATCACCCCTGCACATTCCAGGCCAGAACCTTGTGTCCAGCGGCACATGTGGGCACAGAAAAGGTTGAAAATAAAGCAACAGAGGTTAGCTTCAGTTCAGCAGTGGGGCTAAGGGTCCTGGGGGTAGAAGAAAAAAAAGAAAGAATTCCTAAATCATGTTAGTGTGGGGATAGGTGACTCAGATGGTAAAGAATCTGCCTGCAATGCAGGAGACCTGGGTTCGATCTCTGGGTTGGGAAGATCCTCTAGAGAAAGGAATGGCTACACACTCCAGTATTCTTGCTGGAGAATTCCCTGGACAGAGGAGCCTGGATGGCTGCAGTCCATGGGATCAGAAAGAGTCGAATTCAACTGACACTTTCACTTTTCAGGGTTTGAACACACATTTACTTGACACTGGTGTCCCTGCTTTGGTGGATCTGCTTTTCTTATTTTGTACTTGTCTTGGTTTCCTTGCTTAAAAAATCCCCATAGAGTTGTTGCACACACCAAATGCTTTGTTTTATTTATTTATTTTTATTGGGGTAGAGTTGCTTTGCAATGTTGTACAACAACGTGAATCAGCTATAAGTGTACATCTATCTCCTCCCTCGTGGCCCTTCCTCCCACCCACCTCCACCCCACACCTCTCTAGGTCATCACAGAGCACTGAGCTGAGCTCCCTGCCTAGGTTCCCACTAGCTTTCTATTTTACACATTGCTCAATGAATTATCACCTCACATTGGTCAGAACATCCATCATAAAAAAAAAAAAAAATCCAAAACCAATAAATGCTGGAGAGGATGTAGAGAAAATGGAACCCTCTTGCACTGTTGGTGGGAATATAAATCGATATGGCTACTTTGGAGAACAGTATGGAGGCTCCTTAAAAAAATTAAAAATAGAACTACCATATGACATAGCAATCCTACTATTGAATGTATACCAGGAGAAAACCTTAATTCAAAGAGACACATGCACCCCAGTGTTCATTGCAGTACTATTTACAATAGCCAGGACATGGTAGCAACCTAGATGTCCCTCAACAGAGGAATGGATAAGGAAGATAAATGTATAAATGGAATATTTCTCAGTCATAAGAAGGAACAACATTGGGTCATTTGTAGGGAGGTAGATGGACCTACAGTCCATCACACAGAGTGAAGTCAAAAAGAGAAAATGCTTTAAACCAGAGGTTGGACACCTCCCAGAAACAATGGAATTATTATTCAGGTTTCTCAAATCCACAAATGTTCCAGAACTATAAAGTAGATAGATACAATGTCTCACAAATTAACATGCTCATCTTTTCATTAAATATAGAGTCACCACCACACATGTGAAATTCTATTTTGATGAAGAAGACAGAATTTCATTCAATGGCATCTCTAAATTCAACCCAGATTTTAGCTATTAGGTACCTCAATTAGTGACTATTGAATATCTGACTTCTACTGGGTGGGAGGAAGTTGGCTACTTGTTACTTTTTTATACATGAATCTTTGTACTTGAAACTTATAGGAAGCAAGTTCAGATATACAAGGAGAAATGCCAACTGAGGGATTGGGCATGGGGAATGCTGAGAAGACAAGATATTCTCCTTTCAGGGATGCTGACCAGTTTTATGTAGCTGATGAACTAAAGTAGCCATCACTTCATGGGAAATAGATGGGGAAACAGTGGAAACAGTATCAGACTTTATTTTTTGGGGCTCCAAAATCACTGCAGATGGTGATTGCAGTCATGAAATTAAAAGACGCTTACTCCTTGGAAGGAAAGTTATGACCAACATAGATAGCATATTAAAAAGCAGAGACATTACTTTACCAACAAAGGTCCGTCTAGTCAAGGCTATGGTTTTTCCAGTGGTCACGTATGGATGTGAGAGTTGGACTATGAAGAAAGATGAGCACCGAAGAATTGATGCTTTTGAACTGTGGTGTTGGAGAAGACTCTTGAGAGTCTCTTGGACTGCAAGGAGATCCAACCAGTCCATCCTAAAGGAGATCAGTCCTGGGTGTTCATTGGAAGGACTGATGCTGAAGCTGAAACTCCAATACTTTGGCCACCTGATGTGAAGAGCAGACTCATTTGAAAAGACCCTGATGCTGGGAGGGATTGGGGGCAGGAGGAGAAGGGGACAACAGAGGATGAGATGGCTGGATGTCATCACCGACTCAATGGACATGAGTTTGGGTAGACTCCAGGAGTTGGTGATGGACAAGGGAGGCCTGGCATGCTGAGATTCATGGGGTTGCAAAGAGTCAGACACGACTGAGCGACTGAACTGAACTGAACTGAAAATAGCTGTCAAAGTTGCAATTCTGGGAAATCAACAACAAAATAGTCAATAGCAGGTTCTTGGCTGGCTTGGAGCCATGGTCTACAACTATGTGGTAACTGTAATGAAGAGGATGACGAACAGGCTTGGATTGGGAGGGCTAGGAGATGGTGACCATCTGCCTACCAATGGGCTAACAAATTAATGCAACCTCCAGGCTTGTCATGTAAGGTAAATAAAGTCTTTTTGTTTAAGTCACTGTTACTTGGGTCTTCTGGTACTTGTGATCAAAAGCGTTCCTAACTAATGGCATGGACATGCAGTAAGCATTTGCTGAATATGAATCTGCATTGCATTTGTGTACCTTGAGGGTAAAATTCAGCATTAGTCACATCTTGGCTCCCCACAGCCTTCAGCGCTATGTCTGTTACCTGCTTAGTTACTCAGTCGTGTCCAACTCTTTGGGACCCAATGGACTGTAGCCTGCCAGGGTCCTCTGTCTATGGAATTTTCCAGGCAAGAATACTGGAGTGGGTTGCCATTTCCTGCTCCAGGGGATCTTCCTGACTCAGGGATCTAACCCACATGTCTTGTGTCTCCTGCATTGGCAGGCAGATTCTCTACCATCTGAGCCACCAGGCAAGCCCCTGTGCCCGTTACACTGTTGGGTTTAAAGCATGTTGAGTTGAGTTACGTTCATTTTTTCCCCACATAAGAATCCAAAATAAACCTGATGAATCTCACTGTTTCTAGTCTCTGCTGCAATCTGTCCTTGCATGGACACCAGACTGATGACAAAGTTCCTCTTTTCTAAAACCAACAGTGGTTTCCCACAGGGCCTATAATAAAATCAAAGATACATTGATAAGATGGTCAAGCTTCTCAACAGTTTGAGAATCACCTGTCTCCAACTTCTTTCTCGGCATCTGGACAAATTCTCCACTTCACATACACTGGTTTCCTCATTGTCCTCTCTCCACGCTGGACGCACACCCACAAGGTTGTCACAACCTGGAACACCTGGCTACTTCCCCTCTATTCATCCGAACTCCTTCATTTCAGGTAGAACACGGACTCCGCTACCTCGTCTATTCATCCTAACCAGTAGGAGCAAGGGCTTGCTTGAAAAGATAAGATGGCTAGGCGAGACATTAAAAGGGAAAATCAACTCGATTTGGACAATTGAGCCAAAAGGACTGTTCAGCCTGATCAGCTCAAAAAGGACCTTTGAATACGTCTGTATATTTGCAAGAATTTTAAAAAGATTACCCCTGAGTCTGCCCATTCATGTAAGTGGAGTCAATCACCACCAAGGACTTTTACAGTGCAAAGCTATGAGATCAGAAGCTTGGAAAACACATCTCAGATGGCTAAACTGTAACCATGGTGCTGAGTTCCCACCTGACCAAAGCCCCTCCTCCTGCAAGGCTCCAGGAAAACATGATGAAGAACAATATTATCCCTAATTGAAAAATCATTCTTGCACCTGTGAGTTGTAAACTCTCCCCTCCAGTGGGGGCCACTTGCCCTTTTATGTGAGGGCTGCTAGAAATTCATTGCCACATGGGGGCTGGCGCTTGGTTCCTGCAGCCTGTTGGTTGTTTACTGCTATTGCTCCAAAGGGATGAGTGAACATATGCATGTTTTGGTTTCTTTCTTTGGGAGAAAGCAAGTGGAAACACCTGAGCACATAAAACCTCAGCCCAAGTTCACATACAGAGAGTTAGGAAAAGTCCACCCAAAATGGTGCATATCATATTCAGTCAGAAATTGGAATGGAAAAATTTCAGATAAAGCCAGATGCTAAGCAATTTCTTTTCTGGCCAGAAATGTGTAGCAATTGCACTGGGTGTGTTAGCTGCTCAGGAATCAGTCCTTATTGAGCTGCTACGTGCAAGATGCTTTGTAGACTTTCTCATCAAATCTTTGTGATAAACTGAGAGCCAGGCAATGGAAAGGTGCCTTCCCGTTTCATAGATTGAAAGAGGGAGACTGTGAGCTTAACCAGAGCAAGCTGGTGGGAAACAGTGGCACTGGCTTTCAAACCCACGTCAGGCTAATGCCGCATGGTCACTTTCATTCATTCAAATCAGAATCAATATTCTATGAATGCCTACTATGTGCCAGGAAGCAGCCTACGGCACACCAGGGAAACACCTGCTCCTGATGGTAATGCTTGTAACCTTCAGAGATGAAAAACAAGCTGGAAAAGTCTTTGTCATTCAACTATACAGGACCATGATACAGAAGGGTTGATCCCAAGGTCATTGAGCATCATTGGAACCAGAACTCTATTTACACTGGCTTCAAGGTTTCCCTGGTGGCTCAGATGGCAAAGAATCTGCCTGCAATGCAGGAGACCCAGGTTTGATCCCAGGATTGGAAGGATCCCCTGGAGAAGAGAAAGGCAACTCACTCCAGTATTCTCGCCTGTAAAATTCCATAAACAGAGGAGCTTGGCAGGCTACACTTCATGGGGTCGCGAAGAGTTGGACACTAACATTTTCACTTCAACATTCCTTTTCACTTTATTGGATGCAGGGTTCAAACTTACCCTTCAGCCAGGCTAGGTTTGTGTCTCATTTCTGTACCCCACAACCCTCTCTCGGGAAGGTCTCTCTCGAGTCAGCTCTCTCTCAACCCTTTCCTGGGTTTCAGCCCTTCACTGCTTACTGGGTGGTTATTAACTGATTCAATAAATTACTCTGTGCCAAGGTTTTAATGGGTACCTTAATGTCTTGTGGAGCCCAGATAGCATATTTGCATTTTAACAGCAGCTTTTAGTTCAGCCCTATTCCCCCCAGCTTAATTCAACCAATATGAAGAGTTTAGCTACATACAAGGCCTTTGGCTATGTGCTGTGGAGGATATAAAATGAAAAAGGCCCAGGGTCTCCGTTTAAAGGACTCTCAGGTTCCTGGGTGGGGGTGGGGAATAAAAGTAACCAACCTGAATACTCAGAAAAATGGCAAGCAAAATTAAAAAAAAAACAACACGTTAAAGGAGCACAAAAAGGAGCCTTTTACCTTAATACAAATGGATAAAGGATTAAGAAAAAATGAGCACCCTTGTCTCCCAACCTTTGAATAAAGGAAGCTGAAATCTGAGTTCAGAAGCATAATACAGAGGTAACCCAGCCTCACAGAACACGTGTTAAAAGAATTTATAGGCCAGAAGTTCCAAATGAACCCAATGGCACCTGGAACAAGGCAACAGCTTTCTACCTAACTTCCTGACTTTAAACTTGATTCTTCCCCACCATTCTCTTCCCTGGAGAGCTGGAGTGGCCTTAGATGAACTCAATTCTAATTATCATTCTCCTGCAGTTAGCCTCCATTACCCTTAGGATAACATTCAAAGCTTTGGACCAATGTGAAATGACTGCACAAATAAATAAAACATTGGGTTCTGCTCCTGTTCAACCATGTACCTGCCATGTTACATCTAGAATGTCGTGTCCAGTCTTGAGGCCTGGCTGTAAGAAGCATAGAAGCAAATTTGAGCCCATACAGAGGATACCATGAGGACACTGAAGGGATACAGGACCAGGAGATGTTTAAATGAGAGGGCAAGGAGATGGGACAATGAAAGGAAATGCCAAGGCTGAGGATTTAACCTGTCTTCCAACTTCTGAAAGCTTTTCACATAGAATAGTGGGACCTTGTCCTTTTTCCTTCTAGAAAACAAAGCCAAGGTCAAATGATGAAGTAAGACTGTGTGGCTTAACCAAAGAATGTCCCAAGGATGGGGCTTCCCTGATGGCTCAGCAGGTCAAGAACCTGCCTGCTGATGTAGGAGACAGGAGAAGTGAGTTTGATACCTGGGTTGGAAAAATCACTTGGAGAAGGAAATGGCAACCCAGTATTCTTGCCTGGAAGATCCCATGAAGATAGGAGCCTGACAGGCTATAGTCCATGGTATCTTAAAGAGTCAGATACGACTGAGCACGCATGAGCACCCAGAGCTTGTTACACTTCCAAGTGGAGATATTGAACATGTGGATGGTTAGACAAGGTAGGGTTTCAGGAGAGAAGCCTGAGCTGAAAATACAAGTATGGGCTTCATCTTTACAAAAAAACCTTCCCTCACCTTAACCTATAGCTACTTTCCTGGAAAATCCAATGTGTGTTAAATTTAATGTATATGAAATTCAGGGCATATGAAAGCCAT
Source organism: Dama dama (assembly GCF_033118175.1). NCBI lineage: Eukaryota > Metazoa > Chordata > Mammalia > Artiodactyla > Cervidae > Dama > Dama dama. The sequence goes on from NC_083702.1 coordinate 46,177,077, forward strand.
GTAAAAGATGTGTAGTGTTTATTTGGAGTCAGAATCTAAGCTCATGATGTTATAAACAGCAAGAGGGACATTCAGGGTAAAGCGTTCTTTATATGGAAAAGTCTCCAACATTGAGGACATTTAGCATGCCTGTCCCCCACCCAATAAAAGCCAATTATTGCTTCCTATTATCATTGTGACAATGAAAAAAATGCACACATCTCCAAAGTGTTCCCTGAGTTGCAACACTGAGAAAGTGAAAGTCACTCAGTCATATCTGACTCTCTGCGATACCATGGACTATAGCCTGCCAGGCTTCTCTGTCCATGGAATTCTCCAGGCAAGGAAGCAACACTTCCCTTGCTGAAAATCTCCACTCCTCACACTCTGCTCCAGGAGGTAAGGACCATATGTGCACTGGTGATTTCCAAATCTGTATTGCCAGGCTGGACCTTTCTTGCATTTTACACCCAACTGGTTGCTAGATGCCTCTGCTTGAAGCATCTACTTGATGTCTTGTGGGCAATTCAAACTCAACGTGTCAGAAGCTGCATGTATCTTATCATCTCGCCTCCCTGCTAAGTTGGGTTCTTTTCTACTAGTCCCATAAGTAGTGGACTCAATTATTTTGTTGCCTGTTTGAGAAACCAGGACATTATCCTCGGATAATTCTCCTCTCTCAGCCAGTCATAAAATCTTATCATGTCTACCCTTTGTATCTTACCAATTCAATTTTTATTCCTTTCTTCCAACCCAGCTGCCATGATCAAGTCTAGACCACCATTTGGGATATTGCAACAGGTCTCTAACTGGTTTCCTGCCTGTAGACTTGATTCCTCCAACCCATTTTCTTCTCTGCAGAACTGGATTGATTTTTGGAAAACTTAATTCTGATCATTGCTATCTTGCTTAAAACCCTGCAGTTACTCTCTGTTGCCTTCAGGATAAAATTCAAACCTCCGGACAATTGTACATTCTTTCATCTACTCTTCCACTTGCACTATATTTGTGTAATTATACTTATCTTTTATTCTCAGAATACATACTTTTTCTTTGGAAAGTATACTTTATCCCCTGCCCCAAATCTGGACTAAAATTCCCCTCTAACATGCTCTCAAAATGTTCTGAGCATTTATCCCATTACATTATATTTTCTGTTTATTTGTTCATCTCTTCTTTTGATTGTAAATGACATGAAGGCAGAGAATCTGTCGGTTTCCTCTTGTCTTTCTAGTGCCTAGAACAGTTCCTAGGACATGGAGGATCCTGAGAAAAAAGGACTGGCTGGGGTTGAATGAATAGTTGGATGGAAGGATCTAATAGATGGATGGATAAATGATGAATACAGAAGTAATACTCAAAACAAACCTATGAGACATGAGCATGTACCAATCAGAATGGATGCTAACTATAAAAACAATACAACCCAAATCATATGTGCTAAACTGGATGTCAGTACAGGATGAATGGATTAATGAAGCAGATCCCTGAGAAATAGGGAAAAATAAAAATATTGAGAAATGAGATCAGAGGGCTCAATGCCCATTGAGGTCCTTTAGAGAAGACTTGAAAAGACATCTTGATGTCTCTCAGCTATGATGTTTTACTAGCAATTCTTATCTTGGGGTCTCTGAGTAGTGTTTAGGGTGTCCACCAGTTCACTGAAATTACAGGCAATTTTTCATTAAGCTTGAGTATTTTTATGCTGTGTGGCTCCATAGGCTTCATTAGGTTTCCAGAGGGGTCTATGACCTAGAAAAAGGTTATGACCACTGCTTTAAAGACACCAGACCATCAAAGGCTAACACTGCCCTGTCTTTGATGCATCACCCACCGTGGTGGCTTTGAAGCTAAAAGGCCATTCTCAAAGGTTTTCACATTAAAGCAGGGGGCTCAAGCTTTTTCTGATGAGGAGCTATTTTTAACTTCTCTGAAGCCTCCTGAAAATGGGCCTAGCAGGTGCAGGGGTGAGGTGGGGGCCCATTCTAAGAGAGCAAGTCAGTGGGGGATGGTGTGGCAAGTGCAATGGCCCCATTGGCCGTGGTCTGATCTCTACTGGGAATCCCAGCAGGTTCCCAAGGAGTGGGGGGTGGTATGTAATAGCTACATTCATCTGGGAGACAAATTTTGTTAAGTTTTGAGTTCATCTGAAGATTCTACACACAGCTTTAGGAAAGATCTTTCAGGAAGCCCTAATCCCAGTTGAGAGTAAGCATAAAAAGATGCCAGACCCTGAAAATTGGAATCTGTTAAGCCAGTTGACAAGGGCCCTCACAGAATAGTATTTGATGGTTGGATGGGTTTGTTAGAGGCAAGTGGGAGGTTTGGGGAGGAAAAGGTGCCATTTCTGCTACTGACACTGTGGGTTGAAAACTCAGCCATAATATTTATCCTCAGCCTTCTTCCAGAAGGGTATGATATGACTGATAGGTAGATAGATAGATAGACAGATAGGTATCCAAGTAAATAGATAGATTTTGGACCAGGGCCAGGCATATATTCATATATACATTTTTCAAATTACAGGACTAATTAGTGTTTTATAAACACACTCATTCGTATACAATGAGTTGCTGCTTTACAATGGTATGTTAGTTTCTGTTGTACAGTAAAGTGAATCAGTCACACGTTCATTGGTATACAATCTTAAATGAAATCATACTCACATAGATCAACTATGGTCTCGAAGTCCTTGAAATACCCAATCTGGAAAGGCCAGATCAGCCCTCAAGAGACAAATGTGCAGCCTTCCTTGACTCTAAGACCAATGCTTGAGCTTCTCCAGCCATTGTTTTATGCCATTCACATGCTTCCTGGGATGATGATTCATTTAACTGTTGATACACATCCTAACATACATACACACACACTCCTGCACACCCATACATACACACTTAGGAAATTATCTCCTGTTATTTTCTTTTTTAGAACAATAACCCTTTGCCTTGTGAGGACCCAAGATGGATGTTTCCAAGTAAATCTAGTTCCGCTCCTTTAAGAAAGGTTCTCAGGCTCCTCTGGCTGGCTGGAGAGAGGGGAGGCAAGGGCTGTAACACCAGGATGTGTCTTGTCTGCGACTACAATGTGTGGCAGCTGAGGTCCTTTGTGAAAGCACAGGCCACAGACTTCAATTAACTTTCTTGACTGAACCGGGCTCTGGCTAATGAAGCAACAAATTCTCTGGCAGGAGCAGCCTCTCTCAGCGTGGTCGGGTGATCCAGCATCCCATGGAGTGCAGTCCTCCAGCCCTCAGTCTCCCTTTTATTTCTGATTAGTGCAGTTTAGCCTGGACAGGCTTCCTTGGCGTTATAGCCTTTATTTTCCTTTCACGGAGTCTTGGCAGGAATCTCAGCCACCTGCCCGGGGCAAAGCCCAGGGTCCTTCCTGTTGTGTGCCTGCTTGTGTGTTGGGGGGGGCTCTTCCCATCTCCTATTTATTCTGTCACTGTCATTCTGGAGCCCACAGCTCACACAGGGTGAGAGAGATACATGGTTGTTTACCTGGTCTCCTTTGAGTGACCGTGAAAGGTGCTATTAATCCCCAGCAGCAGCTAAACACTTGCGCAAATTCTTCAGGTGCCTTTTAGGGCTAAGAGTCCTTCATTCTGCAAGAAGGCTTAAGGGTAAAGAGGGAAATACCCCTTAGAGAGAAAAGCCTTTGACCTAAGTTTATTTACAAAAGGTACACAAGGGGCTTCCCAGGTGGCTCAGTGGGTGAAGAATCCGCCTGCCAATGCAGGAGACAGGGCCAGGAAGATCCCCTGGAGGAGGCCATGGCAACCCACCCCAGTATTCTTGCCTGGGGAATCTTATGGACAGAGGAGCCTGGTGGGCTACAGTCCCTGGGGTCGCAAAGAAGCAGAAACAACTGAGCGACTAAACAACAACACAAGGGGATGATGCTGCTTCTCTGGAGAAGTCAGGATCCAGTGACTATGCTCAGACAGTCGTCCAGAGACAGGAGGTGAACCCTGAACTGGGTGACACCAGGAGCCGCCTTGTTGCTCAAAGTTGAGGAAATGCAGGAAGGTGATTTCAGACCAGAGCCAGGCTGGCACTCTTTCCCAATGAGGGAACATCACAGGGGTGACACAGAAGCGAGCAATGCAGGCAAAGTGGGTTTCCCTGGTGGCTCAGAATCTGCCTGCAATGTGGGAGACCTGGGTTTGATCCCTGGATCTGGAAGATCCCCTGGAGAAGGGAGTGGGCAAGGACTGTCTGCCAGAGTGCTGGAGACAGCCTCCTCCCTTCAAAGGCTTTTGAAAGATGATCTCTAAGTGTCTGACCTTGTCTAAGACTTGACAAGAATCCCTGATGCCTATCTGGGAACTTGTTGATTTATAGAGGGTGAGGGAGAAGAATGGAAGAGTCTTGAGGTTCTGAAAAGAAACTGGGTGTCCCAGGGACAGGAGTGACGAAAGCATGTGGGAGGGGATTCTGGGCCCCGAGACCAACTTTGCCCTCTGCAGACTGAGGGGAGAGGCTTGGAGGTAGATCTCAGGTTCTCCTACTGCTGATTCAGAGAAGACTTGGGATAGCATGGGGGGTGAGCTGGGTTTAGCAAGGAAAGCTAGGAGACAATGCCAAAGAACTATAGTGTGGGTATATTTTATTTATAAGCAAGCATCAGTGTCAGCGAACCTATAATCTAGCACTCAAAAATCGCTTCACCAGTATCTCCCAACAGCGGCACCAGCTATTATGCTTCTGTCTTTCAGGAAGAAACTGATCACTTGCATTTCCCAACAGACCAGCCCTAATGCCCATCCATTGAGTGGAGCACAGGACAGATGGGCATTCCTCTCCACCACTCAGGTGACTTAGGAATGTCACTGAAAATCTCCCAAACTGCTACCAATTTGCTGACATGCAAATGACATATGTATGAGTGGTTTCAAGTATCAGGGCTTTGAGGTCAGGTTTCCACTATGCTCCCATGATCTCTCTCCTGGGGAGGAAGGTACACACAGGGAGAAATAACCACATGAGAGCCAGGTAGCTGCTTTTTTTAAGAGCTTGCACATCCAGGTGGGGGTGACCGTCAGAGAGCCAAGAGACACAGGCACCAAGGCCAAGTGAGACATGCTATTTGTGCCCGTAATCCGAATCTTAAAGCGAGTAGGCACAAGTCATGTGGCAAAGGATTACGCTTTTTGAGTACTTAGCCTTACAGTGACCAGAATAGGGTAAAAAACTCAAATTAAAGTAGCTCTTAACTGTTATGATTGATAATCTGAATTAGGATCACGCTTTTTTAGAGAAGGCAAATATTTTCCTAAATCTACTTTCATATTGAGAAGCTCTTCCTTTTCACCAAATACATTTAACTTTCAAAAGCATGCTTTAGAAAGGCAGAGGAGAAATCATAGGTGTGACCAGTGGCCAGTAGTCTAATTATAACCATTCGATAAGGCCAAGGAGTCTGATTTATTTTGGGAAATGAAATAAATTGATTTATTTTGGGAAACATGATGAAACAGTGGGATACACCTAGATTTATAATGCAATCGATATTTGTTTCTGTTGGTTTATCTTTAGCAGAGGCATCTCAAACCATCTACAGAGCTTCCGGTGCATGGTAGGCAAACACATGAGACTTGGAGTCAGGGGGCACAGCTTTTGGGCTCATCAACCCTGCCATCCTAGGAACTCTATGTGATCTGGTTAACGTATCTATGACGTGAGTATAGTAACACCAGCGTTGCCAAGGTCAATATAGACCTTCTCTCTGAGGCCTGGGACACCAGAAATAGGGTGCTCAACTACTACACATAAAACATTGCCAACAAGGACCTACTGTATAGCACAGGGAACTGTACTCAATATTTTGTAAAAAAAAAAAACAAAACAAAACTACAAGAGAAAAGAATCTGACAAAAAAGGTACATATGTATGTACAGCTGAATCACTTTGCTCTACACGTGAAACTAGCACAACATCATACATCAGCTATACTTCAATAAAAATGGAAGAAAAAGAAATAGGGTATTCAATAATTTACCTGCAACCCAACTAAACAAAGTTTCAATTGAATTAGAAGTTTCCTTTCTAGCTTCCATTTTCCTCATTTAGAAAATAAGAGAATTTGCCAACTTAGGTGTCTTTCATTTCTGTTATTCTTTGTTATGATTATAGTTAAGAAATTCAGGTAAAAACACTGATGTAGCCAATGCTAAAATACAGTTCATAATAAAAAAATCTTGATTGAGTAATAATTGTTGTTCAGTCCCACAGTTGTGTTTGACTCATTTCAACCCCATGGACTGCAGCATGCCAGGCTTCCCTATCCTTCACTATTTCCTGGAGTTTGCTCAAATTCATGTCCATTGAGTCAATGATGTTATCCAACCATCTTATCCTCTGTCCTTCCCTTCTCCTCCTGCCTTCAATCTTTCCCAGCATCAGGGTCTTTTCCAATGAGTCGGCCCTTTGCATCAGGTGACCAAAGTACTGGAGCTTCAACTTCAGCATCAGTCCTTTCAGTGAATATTCAGGGTTGATTTCCTTAAGGATTGACTGGTTTGATCTCCTTACAGTCCAAGGGACTCTTAAGAGTTTTCTCCAGCACTACAGTTAGAAAGCATCAATTCTTTGGTGCTCAGCCTTCTTTGTGGTCCAACTCTCACACCCATACATGACTACAGGAAAAATCATAGCTTTGACTAATATGGACCTTTGTAAGCAAAGTGATGTTTCTGCTTTTTAATACACTGTCTAGGTCTGTCATTGCTTTCCTTCTAAGGAGCAATCATATTTTAATTTCATGGCTGCAGTCACCATCCACAGAGATTTTTGGAGCCCAAGAAAATAAAGCCTGTCACTGTTTCCTTTTTTTCCCTATCTATTTGCCATGAAGTAATGGGACCAGATGCCATGATCTTCATTTTTTGAATGTGAAGTTTTAAAAAATCAAGTGACATTAAAAATGAGAATGAGAACTCAGGTATAGGAGATCCAAAAGTAAGATTTCTTTCAACCCAGGAGACCAATCTGGCATATACAGCTCTGAGTAATTCTCACACTGCTTCATGAGGGCGCAGGTAGAAGGTATTCATCAGAGAGTTGTTGGCAGTATCTGGGAGATGGAAGCCATGTAGAGATTCACCACCGGAGGGAATGCCTCAGTGAAATGATTAGATACCAACTCCAGAGTACTGGTTAGCAGTAGTCAGAAGTAGTCAACTAATTATACATGTTCAGTCACTTCTGCTGCTGCTGCTGCTGCCAAGTCGCTTCAGTCGTGTCCGACTCTGTGCGACCCCATAGACGGCAGCCCACCAGGCTCCGCCGTCCCTGGGATTCTCCAGGCAAGAACACTGGAGTGGGTTTGCCATTTCCTTCTCCAATGCGGGAAAGTGAAAAGTGAAAGTGAAGTCGCTCAGTCATGTCCGACTCTTCACGGCCCCATGGACTGCAGCCTACCAGGCTCCTCCGTCCATGGGATTTTCCAGGCAAGAGTACTGGAGTGGGGTACCATTGCTTTCTTCATCAGTCACTTCAGTCGTGTCCAAATCTTTGTGACCCCAGGGACTGTAGCCCACCAGGCTCCTCTGTCCATGAGATTTTCCAGGCAAGGATACTGGAGTGGGCTGCCATTTCCTGCTCTGGGGATCTTTCTAACCCAGGGATTAAACCCATGTCTCTTGCATCTCCTACACTGCAGGCCGATTCTTTTACTGCTGAGCCACCAGAGGGGTCACTAGTTATATACATAGTAACAAGAATGGATCTTAACAATACAGTGCTGAGTTAAATAGCTCAGATGGTAAAGAAGCTACCTTCAATGTAGGAAACCAGGGTTCAACCCCTGGGTTGGGAAGATCCCCTGGAGAAGGAAATGGCAATCCACTTCAGTATTCTTGCTTAGAGAATTCCATGGACAGAGGAGCCTGGTGGGCTACAGTCCATGGGGTTGCAAAGAGTTGGACACAACCGAGGGACTAACACACACAAAAAACTAAAGAAAAGGATGAACCGTACAGTGCAATACCACTGCTGTGACTTCAAGACGCCAATTCTCCTAAAATAAAATCGCATACTTACAAAGTAAATTCAAGAAGAACTATCAAATGCATTAGCATAGCTGTTTAGGAGGGTGGGCGAAGTGAGTTGGGAATGGAAATTTTTCAGAAGGATAAGTGAATCAATATAAGGAAAAACGTAGTAAGAACAACAAAAGCAAAGCTAAGGGTTTTGCCCAAGGTCAGTGACCCACACTCAGGACTTTACATCTGTGTTCTGGTGGAATTCAGAACATGCAGAGAAAATAGGAAGCATGTCCTAACTAGGGCCACAATCAGAATGTAGTGACAATCGGTTTAGATTTTATGTAGAGAGTGTCCAGATAGAAAACAAGAAGACTTGGATCGCTGTCATGGTGCTGGGCCTCTTCAGGTCTGCTCTGCTCCCATCTCCACCTGCTCTGAGCCCTGAGGCTGGCATCTATAACAGCATTCACCTGGCTCCCTTGCCCGCTGGCTCCTTAATGGTTTAGGCCAATAGAAGAAGCTGACAGGAGAGAGCAGGTTGGAAGAGAGAGAGAGATTGGGGTTTTGGTTTCCCTCAACTCCTACCCACCAGGCTTCTGAGTGCTTGTACATCTTGCCTGAAAGCCACAGCTCTAACGGGTCAGATCTCTCCTATAGCTTCAGCTCTGGCTGGTTCTGGTGACTAGTCCCATCCCTTGTTCCATTCAGACCTAGGAGTGTGTACAGCCTCCTACGGTGGATGGTCCAGGTTCTTCAGCCTCCTTACCTCTGTCCATGCATTTGCAAATAGTTCCTCCCTTAAACTCTCAGCCAGGGGTCCCCTGGTGGCTCAGTGGCAAAGAATCTGTCTGCCAATACAGGAGACACAGGTTTGATCCTGATCCAGGAAGATCCCACATGCCGTGGGGCAACAAAGCCCAGAAAGCCCATGTGCCACAACTATACGGTCTGTGCTCTAGAGTCTGGGAGGAACAGCTGCTGAAGCCTGCATGTCCTAGAACCCGTGCTCTGCAAAAAGAGAAGCCCGCGCAGGGCAAATAGAGAGTAGCCAGCCCCTGCTCACCACAGCTAGAGAAAGCCCAGGCACAGCAACAAAGACCTAGCACAGCAAAAAATAAATAAATAAAATTATAAAAAAATAAAATAAACTCAGTTAAGATCCTGTCTTATACACTGATTGTATCAGGGCTGGTTAAATAGGACTCAGGGTGTGGATTGCTCAGCCTCCTTGCTGGGGAAAATGAGACACTGGTAATTTGTGCCATGTGTTGGTGTCAATTACCTAAATTATTACTGGTGGTAGCATGGGAGAGTGCTGGTGGAGGCCGAGACCTTGGGGGATCAAAGGTTTGAGATACTTAGTCACTATGGCAACAACCAAGATTTCAGAGAAGTCACATTGGCAGCTTGCATCTGGGGGCGCTGGAGAATATATACAGAGAAAAGGACAAATGACAAATTGCAAGACTTGAATGTCCTTGAGAGGGCACAGGGGTAAAATCAGAAAGCCTCTGTGGTCATTCTGAATGAGTGTTTAATGCCCAGTAATAGCAGCTGAGGGTGAAGCTCAGGGCCTGATTGTAAGGGCTGTGGAGTTGCAGAGCCAAAGGCTGGTGTCTTTCTTCTGGAAAAGCAAAAGGCTGGGGCTTAGAGAGAGACCCCGAAGCATGGGATGGGAATTTTGAATGGACACAGAAGCATCTGACAACACCCTTTGAAGACTCCCTGCTGTCCCTGTGTGAGGGGAAGGCTTCCCATGCATAAATCCATTTCATTAACTTCACCCAGGCAAAAGATGAATTCTTAGGACTTCTTACTATCTCTTTGCCTCTAGGCTCCTCAGGACAGTCAGAATTTCTGTTCAGGCAGACGTAGAAGACTTGCTCCAAAAGGGGCTAGCCTGTTGTTGTAGTTTAGCCTTGGTCAACAATCCACCCAGAAACTCAGTGACTTGAACTAACCACTATACATTACCTCTCACATCATTCCAGTTTGGTTAAGGCTCAACCTGGCAGTTCTTTGGCATGAACAGTCTACTAGGTTTGGTAATTGAAGACTTTATTCAATAGAGTCAAAGAGATTTGAATGCTAGAACTTCCCTGACAAAAAGGAGGGTATTCTTGAAAAGTTCTGTGATGACTGTGCTTTGCAAACCCATGATGACGGTGGGAGATGCTACAAGAAAATTGGTCTCACAAATTTCAGGGGGAATAATAGGATCCAGGAGTTGTAGAGGCCTGTGGTGCAACTTAATTGTCAGAGATAAGTGAGTGCAATTCTAAAATTAAGCCCCAGGGAGAGAGTGGCAATCAGAGTGTTTTGACCCACGGGAAACTGTGGTGATGGCTAATTGATCAATGGATAACTAATAATGAAATAGACATGCAATCTTGACTTATAGGTGGAAAACTTTTACCTTTAGTGCATACCAATCTGACTCAAGTTACCATAGTGAGGATTCATGGTCTTGCTTCCAGCTCCCAGATCCAGGATAGGTCAACTATCCATGGCCAATCCACTGAAGGGGAGATCAGGTCTCCTTGAGAGAAGACTCTTGGGACGCTTATCTGATGAATATTTCCCCAGTTTCTTCAGAGGGACCTGTTGCCATTTTTTAGGGTGAAAGTGAACAAGGAATGGGAAGTATATGGATGTCCCAGAAATTATTGACTCCAAGCTGATGTCTGTTCCTCAGAGTCACGTGCTTAATCGCTAAGTCATGTCTGACTCTTTGCAACACCATGGACTGCCTGCCGCCTGCCAGGCTCCTCTGTCCGTGGGATTTCCCAGGCAAGAACACTGGAGTGGGTTGCCATTTCCTTCTCCAGGGGGCTTTCCCAACCCAGGGCTCGAATCCCTGGCTCCTGCATTGCAGACGGGTTCTTCACCACTGAGCCAGCAGGGAAGCCTCAGAGAAATGACATATAATAATGTGGTCCTGTCATGCAAACTAGAGGTTTTTGGAAGTCAGATGATGAATTAAAAGCCTTGGCATGAGTCTAATTCATAGGGACTAAGGATCTGTGGACCCACACTGTGGTTATATTCCCAGACCACAAATGTATGTTGATGTGCAAGTAGATTTCTATGAATGACTCCCAATGATTCTCGCCCCTCATGTAATATCCTCTTCTTTGAACACGTGTGGAATCAGTGAATGTGATGAGCTGTCACTCGTGATTATGTTATGTTATGTATCAACAGACACATCATCTGAATGGGCCTAATCTAATAACATGAATGCTTTGAAAGCGGAATTCTGTTACAGCAAAATGAAGAAGTGGCAGAAAAGGAAGTCAGAGATTTGAGGCACAGAGGGCAGTCTTCAGCGGCAGCTAGCCAGACAGTGAACACCTCAGCCTTCCAGTTGCAAAGAACAGAATTCTGCAAACAATTTGAATGAATTTGGAAATGGATTCTTCTCCAGAGCTTCTCCACCCACACTGTGGTTATATTCCCAGACCACAAATGTATGTTGATGTGCTAGAAGAAATCAAGTCTCTGTCATCTAATATATAGTTCTTTATTTTTTTTTATTGAAGTATAATTGCTTTACAATATTGTGCTACTTTCTGCTGAAGTGAATCAGCTATATGTATATATATATATATATCCCCTCCTTCTTGGGCCTCCCTTCCATCGGAACTTTTGGTATACACAGCTTAGCTTGGTGCTCTGTGGTGACCTAGTACACAGCTATCGATGAGCCAAATGTTTTATTATTTTCCCCCCAATATCCACTGACAGAAGTAATCAGAAGCAGTTTGCCTTCAGGTGGCCAGGACATGAGTCCATGCTATTAAGACAGGGTCAGCATTGTCAGTTCTCCTGCTTATTGTTTTAAGATTGTCATGAGGGAACTCGATTATTCTGCTGTCCTATAGAATACTATGCTAGTTCTACTACATAAAAGACATGGTGCTAATTGGACTAAAAATTTATATACTTTCTGAGACACATGGAATGCCAGAGGATGAGAGAAAAACTGAAAATTCAAGAGCCTGGCATATTGGTAAAGTTTCTAGGCATCTAGTAGTCTGGGAAAATTTCATTTAGGGATAAGATACAAATATCTGCCTACTGTCTTCAAGGGAATGTGTGTGTGTGTATACACGTGTGTGTGCGTGCACGCACGTGTATGTCTTTATAGATATTATAGTGTAAACCCTGAAAGTTGGCTTTTGTTATTGTAATTCAAGTGCCTGACTTAAGTTTTGATTGCCCAGGCATCCACTTTAAAGAAGCATTCACTTCAGCGACGACTATCTCGAATCTCTACACAAAGGAGCTCCGCGGCGTGCTTGTGGAGCTGGACATGTTCTCAGCTTCCCACCTCCACAAGCACACCGTGGAGCTCCTTTGTGTAGAGATTCTGGCTGATTTAGATAACTGGCCATTTAGGCTCCCCATTTTTCTTTCTTTCTCTCTCTTCCAATGCTTTACATTCACCAATAGTGAGCTTGGAAGACCTTAGATCCTCACCCTCGACCCCAATAAAAGCAGAACCCCAGGCCCTGAGTTTGCATTCTCTCTCTCCCTATGACCTAGCTGACCACCCTCTGCTGTGCTGTGTATGCTCTAGGGTCTATAAGTAACAAATTCTCCTTCAGAGTTTCCTAATAGTCATTGTTAAAGGGTGTCTTGCAATAATAATAAGAACCGCAAGCATCTGTCAACTCATAACACTGTTTTGGAAAGAGATGTCCCTGGGAAGCTCATCGGGGCCCAGGTGAGTGCCCCCAGGCATTTCCAGTCGATAACACTACCGTTGTTGGGCTGAGACCAGCATAAAACTGATAGATGGATAGCTGGCTAGCTAGCTAGATATAGGTGTTCTCAATATCAGCTAACCTTCCCTGCTTGCAATGCTTCTGCCAGCACCACCCGTCATGGACTTAAAAATGTTTTATCTATTGCCATGTTATCCCATACTTTATACCTCTTACATAGGAACTTATTTTATGGTGAAAGAAGAAAGCACATCGTTAGACTTAAATCCACTGAGTCCAGTCACTGAGGAGAAGCTGACTTGATAGACAGATGGAAAGCCTTGTTTGAAGTGCTCACAGTGCCAGCTGGGAGAAGACACTTAATGAGGTCAGAACTTCCATGTGTGCATGCGAAGTCGCTTCAGTTGTGTCTGACTGTTTGGGACCCCATGAACTGTAAACAGCCAGGCTCTCCTGTCTGTGGGATTTTCCAGGCAAGAATACAGGAGTGGGTTGTGATTTCCTTCTCTAGGGGATCTTCCTGACCCAGGGATTGAACTTAAGTTTCCTGCATCAGCAGGCAGCTTCTTTACCACTGTGCCACCCGGGAAGCCCATTTATCTATTGTTGTATAACAAATTATTCTGAACTTCAGTGGCTTAAAACAGTAGGCATTTATTAGTTGAGCTTTATGCTTAAGGATCTCTCAGAATGCTACAATCAAGGCAGCATCTCATATGAAGACTCGATGGGGGAGTCCAAGTTTACCCACAAGGTTGTCAGCAGAATTCAGTTCTGCTCTAGCTATTGAACTATCTCAGCTATTTACTGGAGGTTGCCTCAGTTCCTCTTCATAGGGTCCCTGATAACATGTCAGTTTGCTTCTTCATCAGAGCAGATATGCCAGAAGAGCAAGAGAAAGATGGGGGGTGGATACAGAGAGTAAGAGAGAAAAAGAGAAAAGGAGATGAAATCCTGAATTGCCTAATCTCAAGAGTAACATGGCATCATTTTTGCCATATTCTAAACATTAGAATCACTTAGAGTCACTAAGTCTCACCCATACCTGCACATTCAGGGGAGAGGTTTACACAAAGGTATAAATACCAGGAGGTAGAGACCACAGGAGGTCAATTTAGAAGGCTGCATAGGGACTGCCCTGGTGGCCCAGTGGCTAAGACTCCATGCTGCCAATGAAGAAGTCCCAAGTTCGATCCCTGCTCAGGGAACTAGATTCTCACATGCTGCAACTAAGAGTTTGCATACCACAGCTAAGATCTGGCACAACAAAAAAAATATTTTAAAAAGAAGTCTGCATGCCTCAAGGTACTTATTTTATGATAAAAATAATTGAACCAATAGGCTTTATTCCTTTGTGCCCTATCACACAAAAGGACTAAATTGAAGGTCAAATGGGACTCAAGGGAATTCTCTAGGTCCCTCTTCACACTTCCTTTCCCATTAGCCCTGGTCAATGGAAAACTGTTATAGTCTAGTAAAGAATGATGATGAATGACTAAGACCCTAAAGAGATGAGGGTTGGTCAGATGAGGGTTGGTAAAGAAAATGCAGGAGATGTTCTGTAGGTAGTAAATATAGCATGGTAGAACGAAGCTGTGGTTATCAATTCAAGCCTGTGACTAGTTAAAAAAGTGTGAACCGTAGCAGCTAAGTTTTAGGTGAATTCATAGTTCTTTTGCCTTCTTCCTCACCCCTGCACTACCTTATATAAAGAGCTCTCTTTGTGTTAATATTTTAGGTGTAAGGTGGGATATGACTGAGTTGGCATTATTAGGTGATGATAGAATAGCTGATGGAATTTTGTGTGTTCTACCTGTGAAGGACATGAATTTTCTACCCTAAGCTAAGAGTAAATGCAAAGGGGTAAAAGAAGGTGATTATGCTGAATATTTATGAATATCTTCATAAATGAATATCTTCAAAATGAATATCTTCATTTTCTCTCCCAGACCCACTCCCTGCACTTCTCTACCACTGTGCTGTGTGCCCTGAGAGACTGACCTCTAAGGATTGTTGGATTCCGGTAGGATTCAGTCAAAGAGAGTCATTGGCATAAGATTAGAGGTGGCAGGGGAGAAACCTTGAGTATTTATCTCCCTGTGTCCCTTCTGCATCACAGTTTGACAATGGATATTTTCTTCTAGTCAAAGTCACAGTTCCAATTAGAAGACCATGTTCTGCTAGATCCAAAGCTCTCATTAGTCTTGGTAACAGCCTCTTCCTTTGCCCCTTCTTGTATAGGAGAGGTAAAAGATTTTCACTACCGCTGGCCTCAGGATGCTTCATTATCCCTTGTATGTTTCTCTTAACCCTGCCCTCACTTTTATAAATAGTTCTCTCTTAAACTTCATTCCTTTCGTGCAAACCATCTATTTCATGTTGGGATCATGATCAATTCAGTTACAGTGATGCATTAGAAATTTTTATCGAACAATATTGGTTTCCTTTTCCATTCAGAAGATACATGCAATTGAAGCATATGCTCATGAATTATTTAGTACAGTTTATGCGAAGAGTTGACTCATTGGAAAAGACCCTGATGCTGGGACGGATTGAGGGCAGGAGGAGAAGAGGACGACAGAGGATGAGATGGCTGGATGGCATCACCAACTCGATGGACATGAGTTTGAGTAAACTCTGGGAGTTGGTGATGGACAGGGAGGCCTGGCGTGCTGCGATTCATGGAGTCGCAAAAAGTCGGACACAACTGAGCAACTGAACTGAACTGAACTGAATGATAAAATTTGTTTTGTGTTTCACAAAGGATGTTCCATAAATACTTACCGAATGAAATGTATGAGGTGTGACCTGAAATCTAACAAGACCATAGGGACAAAGGCGAAGGAACTTTCAAATATATTAATAATGAGTCACTGCCAGAGTCTGGAAGGATAGATGTGACTGGCCAGAGTTCATGATGTACACAGTTCTGAATTTTCCTTAAAGGGGGAACTGGCCAAATTTGACCCTTTACAGAACTTATTTTGATGGAGAGAGAAGAGAGAGAGAGAGAGAGCCCTGAGGATGAGAATCTTCTCTGGTGAGGGACTTTCAGAAAGGGTACACGAAAAGACTGGGAGCGCTAAACACAACTTTCTGCAAGTAACAGCTGCTAAAGGCTGACCCTCAACTTCAACTCCAATCTCCCCCAAGCAGTGGAGTGAGAGGGGTGGCTGTCTGCTTGTTCCCTTAAGATCCACCAAAGCCTGGCCCCCTTGTGAGTGGAAATACAGTGGGTGATTTTACTCCCCTTCCTCCACTCTTGTTCGCCAAATGCAGGCTGATGCTACTTGGTGTCTGCAACATCTCAGAGGTGACTGATTAGGTGTGCTAAATGCTTCTATTTTATATTTAATTTTTTTAATGTTCATATAATTTTTAGAGGTTGCTTTCCACTTGCCTCTATTTTTAAGGCTTGACCTTCAGTTGACTTAAAAGCAACATATTTGGATAAAATGCTATCCTTGGCTTTGAGAAGTTGGCATGAGTTGGCCCACTGAGGCACTTTTTGATCTAACTTTCCTCAAATGGAGAGAGTCATGGACCATGGTGAGTACCAGATTTCTTGAGCCTTATCCCAAACCACTTAAAGACTTTCACTCTGACCCTGGGAAAGTACCTGCCAAAATCCTGGTCTCAGAGTTACCATCTGTGTGTATGTTTCTCTCTTTTAATCTTTTCCAGAAAGATAGTCCCTGGAGTTCTTTGTTTATTTTCAGCTATCTCTGGCCTTTCTCTGAGTTGCTTAAGAGATAGTGGTGTCTTTCTGATTGATATCTATGGAGGAACCATTTAAACAGACTTTGTTAGAGAACTTGTAGAAGATGAAAAGAGTTTGTATTACGGTGCTATATTAGAAGATGCCTTTTCAAAGCCATATACACAATATGTCACAACCATTTAAAATATAAAATGAACACTTAAAAAACAGCATACATGACTTTGGGATGTGGAAAAAGGAGTTAATTTTACATAATTACATGTATAATTGTATATGTTTAAAATAATTTTTGATGACTAAATATTGCATGTTTAGTGAAAATATTAACTTTATTTATTTATTTATTTGTTTTTCTTTTTTTTTTTTTTTTTATTAGTTGGAGGCTAATTACTTCACAACATTTCAGTGGGTTTTGTCATACATTGATATGAATCAGCCATGGATTTACACGTATTCCCCATCCCGATCCCCGCTCCCACCTCCCTCTCCACCCGATTCCTCTGGGTCTTCCCAGTGCACCAGGCCCGAGCACTTGTCTCATGCATCCCACCTGGGCTGGTGATCTGTTTCACCATAGATAATATACATGCTGTTCTTTTGAAATATCCCACCCTCACATTCTCCCACAGAGTTCAAAAGTCTGTTCTGTATTTCTGTGTCTCTTTTTCTGTTTTGCATATAGGGTTATCATTACCATCTTTCTAAATTCCATATATATGTGTTAGTATGCTGTAATGTTCTTTATCTTTCTGGCTTACTTCACTCTGTATAAGGGGCTCCAGCTTCATCCATCTCATTAGGACTGGTTCAAATGAATTCTTTTTAATGGCTGAGTAATATTCCATGATGTATATGTACCACAGCTTCCTTATCCATTCATCTGCTGATGGGCATCTAGGTTGCTTCCATGTCCTGGCTATTATAAACAGTGCTGCGATGAACATTGGGTGCACGTGTCTCTTTCAGACCTGGTTTCCTTGGTGTGTATGCCCAGAAGTGGGATTGCTGGGTCATATGGCAGTTCTATTTCCAGTTTTTTAAGAAATCTCCACATTGTTTTCCATAGCGGCTGTACTAGTTTGCATTCCCACCAACAGTGTAAGAGGGTTCCCTTTTCTCCACACCCTCTCCAGCATTTATTGCTTGTAGACTTTTGGATAGCAGCCATCCTGACTGGCGTGTAATGGTACCTCATTGTGGTTTTGATTTGCATTTCTCTAATAATGAGTGATGTTGAGCATCTTTTCATGTGTTTTAACTTTATTTAAAATAAGTTTAGGTTCACGATTTGAAATTGTGGGTTTTTTTTTTAATTAATTAATTTATTTTAACTGGAGGCTAATTACTTTACAGTATTGTAGTGGCTTTTGCCATACATTGACATGAGTCAGCGATGAGTGTACCTGTGTCCCCCATCCTGAACGAAATTGTGGGGTTTGCACACCACTCACGGCACCTGACTGAAGGGATCAGCTGGGGCTGAAATCTAGACCAAGCTTGACTATGGCATGAAGGTCACCTTCCCACAATTCTACCTCTTTCTAATCTATCTTTCAGAGGAGGCAAATTTTCTAATCCTCATGGAAACTTTATAAAGAATAATGTATTCTCAGAATATAGCGCTGATGAATAAGCTGATCGGGGCTTCCTGGGGGCTCAGTGGTAAAGAATCCATCTGCCAATACAGGAGACACAAGAAACTAGGGTTTGATTCCTGGGTCAGGAAGATCCGCTGGAGAAGGGCGTGGCAACCCACTCCAGTATACTTGCCTGGAGAATGCTATGGACAGAGGATTACAGCCTACGGTCCGTGAGGTAGCAAAGGGTTGTGTATGACTGAGTGACTGAGCATGAATAAGCTGGGTAGCTTCATAATGGGAGGTTGGGGTCTTAGGTAATTTCCCTAAATGGGACAATTGTGTTTTATGTGTTCCCCATCCTCTGACATCATTTAGAAGCCCAGAACGACTGGTGTATAATTGTGCTTTGTTGGGTCCAAATAGAGCTGAACGATTCCAATCCAATCCCTTGTGCTAGCAAGACGTGCCAACTTTCAGCGGCAACTTTGCAGCCTGAAGTTTGATTTCAGCAAAACGTTGGTGGTTTGGATCATTCAGCCCAAGACTCTCTGAGTAAGTGTTGCTCTCAGAAGAAAGTTGGACTGATGCTCTCTGGTAGAAGTTAATCAGAAATTTCTTAGCCCAGGTTTCTCAAATAGACTTCTGCAACATATTAATGTGGTTTATATCCATACAGACACACATTGCATGCATGCATGCTCAGCTGTGTTTGACTCTTTGCGATTCTGTGGACTGTAGACCACCAGGATCCTCTGTTCATGGAATTTTCCAGGCAAGAATACTGGATTGGGTTGCCATTTTCTCCTCCAGGGGATCTTCCAAACCAAGGAACTGAACGTGCATCTTCTGTGTCTCCTACATTGCAGGCATATTCTTTACCACTTGAGCCTCTCGGGAAACCCATACAGACACACTGGGGAAGCCCATACAGACTCACATGCACACATAAATGATGCAACAATAGTTTTAATTAAAGAATATTAAATGAGGTATTTCCTATTTTCTTGAAGGACTCAAAGGTCAAGAGCAATAACATAGTCCTTAGTACTGGCACATGGTAAAGAGTTACGTTTCCAAAGATGTGAATGAATCTTGGCTTGCACTGACTCAACACCCACTCCAGCCTCGGTACTGGGGGAGGTGGGTGGGACAGACAACTTTGGAAAGATTAAAAATTGAAGGTTTTTTGGAGAAAGGGCTGTCAGGGAGCTGTGAGTCCCCCATCCTCTCTCCACCATAGAGCAGGGGGTGCTTCCTCCACAACTCCAGCCAAGCAAGGAGAACTTCAAGAAGACATATCAAGAACTTGACATGTGTTTCCTGGAGTTGAGGAGTGCAGGGCCTGGTATCTGACTCACATTTGAAAAGTCTGAACATGAGAACTGGGGCTAACACTTCCTTAGCTGGCTTGAGAGCAAGTCGAACTGCTCTGGGAAGGGCCCTGACTACTAGAATGTGGGGTACAAAATGCATTTGTATTTATGTAAAGTCAAATTTGGACCCTTAGGAAGGGCATGGGGTTTGGGGGTCCTGAGAGGGACTCTCCTTGGAAAGACCACCTGGAAGGGGGTGAAAGTGAAAGTGTTAGTCACTCAGTTGTGTCTGACTCTTTGCAACCCCATGGACTGTAGCCTGATAGGTTCCTCTGTCCATGGAATTCTCCAGGCAAGAATATGGCTGGTGAGGTGAATAAAATAGAGGAGTGGTTCACTGGAAACCAGGGAACTGTAGGAAAAGTCATCAAGGGGGCGGTGGCTAAGAAGATGCAGTGAGAAAGGAAGTTTATAGAGACCCAACAAAGATGTTGTAAGAACAGAAGGGTCACCTTTGGGCATGCATGTTATTTGTAAGTTTCCAACAGTGAATTCAAACAGTGTTTGTTAGACCAGATCTTCCCACCCTCTCCAAACTTTGGGGGTCTCAAAGAGCAGTTGGGAAGTAGAGGAGAATGTAGTAGGAGGTGAAAAAGTAGAGAAAAAGGGACTTTAACTCTCCTCTTCATCTCAGCTTCTCAGCCTAAGGTTGACCTGAACTGGGAGCAGAAAAAGGTTTCAAATTGTCTGAAGTTTGGAGTTTTGATATTTTGCTGGACTCTATTTTTTGATAGCTATTTGTTTAATAAAATTGCCATGAAACTATGAGATCTTCCTGAGGTTTCTTCATAGCTAAGGAAAAATAAATCAAGAGAGAGAGAAAAATGTGTGAGAAACACTGAGTTTCTGCTCACACCTTACTGAGTTTGGCTCATTCAGTTGACTGGCTATGGATGTTTAAGTATAATGTCTTGGTGACTGGCCTTACCTATTGATAATAGCAACCTGGTCTTATGCTTTTTTTATAGCGTTGTTACACAATGAGCACTCAGCAGCCTACTTGTTAGAGATGATTTCACATCACAGTGTCCACTTCTAGTCATTTGAGTTTTTTTCTCTGATGTTGAAATTCTTATCTGGAAAGTCAAGTCTTTCTGGTCCCACCATTTCAATTTTCTTGTTGCAATTTGCTGCCTCTTCTGTCATTGGTTCCACAATGAAGAGCTAGTCTCTGATGATTCCACTGGACTGACTCTGATGACTTCTCCCCGACCCCAGTGAGAAGGCATTGCTTTCCTCAGGGCCACAGTGTCATCCTGGTTGCTTGCATTGCTTCCCTGGAACAAGAAATGAGACCTGCCCCCCTTGAGGGCTTTACAACTGCTGTCTGTTTCAGAAACCAGCCACTTCTTCTACCTCTGGTGCTGATGCCCCCACCTGTTGAGAAAGGTGCCCACCTGCCTGAAAAGGCAGAATGCTCAACGGTGTCCCTCATCCTTAGCTACCTCCACACACCTGGGGCACATTGAGAAGTCAACCACTTGGACCACTTCCCCCCTCTCCACATGTCTCCACTGCTTCCAGCCCCAGAGAGAAGGAAGTCCTCTTTCCTTTATTCCAAAAACTACCGTATTTCCTATCCCCAGATTAGCTCCTTCCAGAGGATGACTGACAGAGCAAATGTTAATTTCTTCTTATGAAAGTGCTTTATTACCAACCACTAAATGTACTGGTGGCTCAGACAGTAAAGAATCTGCCTGCAATGTGGAAGACCTGGGTTCGGTCCTTGGATTGGGAAGATCCCCTGGAGGAGGGCATGGCAACTCACTACAGTATTCTTACCTGGAGAATTCCAGGGACAGAGGAGCCTGGTGGGTTACAGTCCATCGGGTTGCAAAGAGTTAGACACAACTGAGTGATTAAACGATGTAGTTTTGACCTCCTCAACCCAGCAAGATGAGAACAAAATTTACTTTTCCTAGGCTTCGGGGTATCCTTGATCACTTTTTCATATAAAAAGCTAAATACATTTACAGAATTATCTCAATAATTATGTGATAAACTACCTTTAAAATGTATCATGTCACAACATTAATGTCATCCTTTTTAACATATTGCCTTAACATCTTAATACATGTTTGTATAGTATTCAAATCGTATTGCACGGTAAATATTTACTTATTCCCCATGGACCTATAGCAGAAAGAAGGAAGCTTTGAGTCAACTGTGAGTCTTGTGTACTTCAACTATCTGAATCAAACAAAAAAAGGATAACCCAAAAGCCCCCCAAAATACAATTCCAAATGAAGACAAACAGTTGCACCTTATAGTACATGAGTTGCTATTGGCATTCCATCAGTGCATAAAAGGTGACAGTGTTCAAAGTGTCAAATGTCTTAATAATTGGCAAATACAGTGTTATCAGATGAGTGGGGGCTGGTAGGCAGGGAGTAGCTAACGGCTGGTCAGGTTATCTACGAATTACAAGCCCGTGAGTCCCTGATGGGATCCCAGTGGCAGAAAGAATGAACAATCAGAGTTTGCTTTGCAGTTAAGAGCATGGGAGTTTTAGGAGGTGCTACAAAAAATTGTCATTTATCTTGCTGCCCAGGAGGTGTGGATGGAACTCTGGTGACCTGTGAGGAATGAGTTATGTTTGTTTTTCTACCTGAAGTCTCTTGTCACTTATGGGTTCTATAAAAGTAAACTGGCACCCTGCTGGGGAGAAGGTTACAGGGCTTTGGGGATTTCTTTCTGTGCTGCTTCTTATTAGTAAGGATGAAACAGTCCCTCTCTGGGTGGGAGATGTAATCCAATAAGGTCAAAGAAAAGAAAAGGTTCAAAGGAGGCAGAAGAGAAATTAAAACCATTGTCCACAAGGCTGGCCAGAGGAAGAATGCATTGTGGAAGAGCAAGAGAAGGGAAAGACTTTGAAACTGGAATGCTGGCAGGTCTGGGGCTCTGCCTGCCGAAGGTAACGCTGTATGTTCTGAAAGAACTGCAGCAGCTCATGCTTGAGAGCAGTGAAGAAACAGGATCAAGGAGTCTTAGACAATGAGTCTAGGAAAAAAGACACCAGGGGTGGTCTGGAAGTCTGCCAAGCTGTATGGGGGTGTGTGCACGCAGATTGGATATGCCTGATCTGGAGGGGAGCTGGCTCCTTGCAGTGGCTGAATGTCTGCCAAGATGTGTCAGACTTAGCAATCACTACCCACTTCTTTCAGGATGTGTGGGTAAAATTGATCCAACCTTATGTAGCTTGGAACTTGTCTCAATATTAATAGTTTGATGTCTGGGGAAGAAGACTGAAGGCTCCCCACAACACAAGATATTGACATTTTTTTCTCCATGAAATGATGATCATTTAGAGGGGAAAGGAAGATATGTGGAATGAAACTTGTAAAAAGTGTCCAAGAAATGGGCCTTGGCCTTCTAGACTGTTTTGAAATACTAGGATAGAGTTTGCTAGTACTAGAGGCAACTGGAAAGAAAGGGTTTTGTTAAAAGCATTGTTTATAAAACCATGAATGAGTTAATTATATACACAACTTACATAGACTTCTGTTGATTATAACACAGTTGAAAATTACAGTTGCATAGTTAAAAATAGTGATGGTTGAGGTTCCACCATTGTCTTTTTTAAAAAAACAAACTGTTGTGATCTTTGGTCTTCTAGTTTGCTCAGGTGTATGCAGCATGCAAAACTGTAAGGTCATGGTCAAGGGTGATAAGAGAGACTGTGAATTGAAAGACAAAGAGGCATTGGTGCCTGGTTTTAAAACATTTTTAAACCTATTTGTTATTTTTAACTTGCAGTAACAAGACCAACTTCAGGCTATGAAAAACACCTTTCATTCTGAAATTTTTGAAGGAAAAACAGCTTTGTTATTTTGAGTCTGAAATTCTCTACTCAAATTTTTTTCTTTCCTAGAAGAAACAATTGCTATTATAACATGATTTCCTGATAAAAATTGTGTTTTCTTAAGAAGACACCTTTTATGTTTTGTGGGAGAGTGAAGGGTGGACATAGGACTTGTGAAGTAACAAGTTTCTTCTTTTCTAGGCAGGGTCTTACCTTGGATGTCACTTTCCTAGGAAATCTTTCCCATCTCCATTCCAAGGTCAGACTTTATCACATCAGGTTATTATGTATTTACACGTTGCCCATCCATTCTGGACTAGAAAGGCTGTGTCTTTTTTAGTAAATGTATTTTTTAATTGAAGTATAATAGCTTCCCTGATACTGGGAAAAACTGAGTGCAGTAGAAGGGCCGACAGTGCGTGAGATGGTTGGGTGGCAACATCAACACAATGGACACGAGTCTGAGCAAACTCGGGGAGATGGTGACGGACAGGGAAGCCTGGCGTGCTGCAGTCCAAGGAGCTGCAAAGAGTTGGACACGACTTGGAGACTGAACAACAACATAGTTACTTTGCAAGGTTGTGTTAGTTTCTACTGCATAAAAAGTAAATCAGTATATATGTACATCCATCATCACCCTCTTGGGCCCCCACCCCCACCATCCCACCCCTCTAGGTCATCACGGAGCCCTGAGCCGAGCTCCCGGTGCTATACTGCAGGGCCCACTAGTTGTCTGTTTCACTCCTGGTAGTGTATATCTGTCAGTCCTAATCGCCCAGTTCGTCCCACCTTCCCCTTCTCTCCTTGTCTGGGCATACCCTCTGAGAAAACCATAATTCAAAGAGACACATGCACCCCAGTGTTCATTGCAGGACTGTTTATAATAACCAGGACAGGGGCTGCGTCCTATTTACTGTTCACATCACACCAAGCGGAGAGCATTCCTGAATATTCACTGGAAGGACTGCTGCTGAAGCTGAAACTCCAGTACTTTGGCCACCTGATGCGAAGAACTGACTCCTTGGAAAAGACCCTGATGCTGGGAAAGATTGAAGGCAGGAGGAGAAGGGGGCTATCGAGGATGAGATGATTGGATGGCATCACCAACTTGGATGGACATGAGTTTAAGCAAGCTCCGGGAGTTGGTGATGGACAGAGAAGCCTGGTGTGCTGCAGTCCATGGGGTCCCAAAGAGTTGGACACAACTGAGCAATGGAACTTAACTGAACTGAAGCACAATAATGATCTTATAAATGCTGACTGAATGAGTGAATTGACAGAAGAGAGTTTCGATGAGGTTTAAACGAAGAACGAACAGATGAGGTCTAGTGAGAATCTGGAGGAACACATTTGGCCAAATCAAGACTTGAGGAATAAATAGGAGCCAGTGAGTTGAAGAGTAGCAGGGGTGGGGAGGAAGGGTACAGGAGAGTGAGAAGAGTGCATACCAAGGGAACAGTATGTAGAGTCCAAAGAAAGCAAAGAGACAATGACAATGCACTTTGTTCTGCTGGAACAGGAACGCAATGTTCTTGAAAAACTTCACGTGATAAAAAAATCAAGTTAAGTATCATTTCAATGTGAAAAGAAGGTTAGGGGGTTAGAGATTTTCAGACTCAAAATAACAGATGATGCTTTTTCTATGTGGATTTCAAAATCTTCAAAGAATGAAGATCTCCTACCAGTGGGAATTTCAACCAGGCAGACATCTGCTGGATGTCTAACCCTGTGAAAATGCATCAACTGGTAAATTGTTGTAAAAGTCTAACAATCGTTTCGTTTTTCAGAGGCTGGAATAAGCAATAGAGAAGGGGGATGCAGTGAACTTGGCAGTGATGGACACAGAGCAGGGTGGTAATAAGGAAGTAGAGGTCCTTTGTTGGAGTCCTCCCCTCTGTTCCTCCCTCTTGTTCTCTTTTCCTTCAACACTTACTGTGTGCTCAGCGCCAGTGATACAAGATGAAGATTAATAACAGTCCATTCATTTCTGTCCTCAAGGAGCTCACAGCCCAAGGAGAAAATAGACAGCCATAGGTAACTGAAAAGTAACCAAAGGGATGCTATATCTGGGTTCAAAATGCAAAATTGTATACAAAGGATGGTGTACACATGCTGGCACTGGCTATGGGGATGGCTCTATTTGAAAATTTCCTTGTTAGAATGTATAAGAGTTTCTACTTCAACTGACCAAGATATGCAAAGGGCTTGACAAGAATTCCAAGTGGAGGGGGAAGCTTGGGAAGAGGCATGGACATGAAAGCATGTCATAGTGTATGGAGGAATGATGAACTGCCTGGTGTAGTTGAATTAAGAGGAATATAGAAAGAATGTCAAGGTAAGCCTGGAAATGTGAGCCTATAAAGGTGTCTGCCTCACACATGTTGTATGTGTTAGATAAATGTGAGTTGTAAAAGCAAATAAATAGAAGGATTTTAAATAAAGGAGTTAAATGATTAGATTTGCATTTTAGCACCTAGAACTGAGTGGTTAATGGCATAGAAGGGAACTCCGAACATAAATAATGAAATGCAATCTACCTTACTTAGCTTTGAAGACAGGAGACTTTGAAAAGGGTCAGGAAAAAAAGATAGGGTTGGTCTTAGAGCTTTAGATGTGAGAAGAGAGAACTTGTTAGGAGATGCCACAAAAGAAACTAGATACATTTATTTATTCATTAATTCAGCTAAGTTTTATTAAGTAATGAATATATGTCAAGGGTTTCAGTAGGTTCTTGGGATAGAGCTGTGAAGGAAACAGCTCTGATCCTTGTTCTTGTGGGCTTACAATCTAGAATGTACAGTCACAACCCATTAGTTCTGGCTGTGGAATGAACTTAATGGGTTCTGTCAAGGAGAAGGAGGAGGAGGAGGAGGAAGAAATAAATAATGTACTATTTTTTTGTGTGTATATGTCTTAGTCACCAAGACATATCCGACTCTTTGTGACCCCAGGACTATAGCCCACCAGGCTCCTCTGGCCATGGGATTTCCCAGGCAAGAATAGGGGAGTGGGTTGCCATTTCCTTCTCCAGGGGATCTTCCTGACCCAGGAATCAAAACCGATCTCCTGGATGGGCAGGTGGATTCTTTACCATTAAGCCACCAGGGAAGCCCACAGATGAGGTTATTACTTCCCAAATTAGGAGTTGAAAGTGAATTGTAGTATCACCGACTGGCTTCTTATTTTAACATTGGTCTGTACAGGGATTTTTTTTATCTTTTACTTTTTGAGATCCAAACTTAGGATGTGTGAGCAAGAATCACCCTGCTCTTTGGATTTTACTGATGTGCAGGGCCTCTGCATCCTTTTCCAAAATATCCCTCTGCATCTCTCCCGCAGTACCCAGCTTCCCTCCAGGCCAGATGAAATAGTGTTTCTTTCTCCAAGTCTGTAAGGCAAGAAAATCAATTGAGCCCAATGACAGCATGATTCAGTGGGCGCCAGGCAGAGGCTGGGGTATTGTCACTGGCTCCGTGTGTGGAGGAGGAAAGCAAAAGGAGGAGAAATAAGAATTACCAGGTATGGTTGCTGAGAAAGTCTTTTTTTCCCTCTTCTATTTATTGGGCACATCACACACCACATGGGATGGGATCTTAGTTCTCTGACCAAGGATTAAACCTATGCTCCCTGCAGTGGAAGAGTAGAGTCGTAACCACTGGACTACCCGGGAAGTGCCCAAAGTCTTTTTTAACATGAAAGCACACAGGACTCTAGACCTATTGGCAGAAGACGATTCTGGCATTTTTTGAAAGCAGTAAAAAATAACAAGAACATAAAGTACAAGTACCCTTTTGGCCTCCAGGAATCTCAGAGGTCTGGAGCTACCCTGGTGAGTCCAGTTCAGCTCTCAGGTGCCCCAGAGGTTCCCAGCAGGGCATGAATACAGGGAGGCTCTGAGAGCCAACTCCCTGCCAGGTGCTGAGCTGGGGCTCTTCATCTGCAGGCTTGACCAGTGCCCTGAGGCTCTGTGAGAAAGGCCTGCTCACACCCGGAACCCTGCAGGGAATTGAGGCTCCCAGAGGTAATTAGCTGGAACAAGGTCATCCATTCATTCTATGCAGAGCCTCAGCGTTGGTCTTGGCCCTGGGCAAGGGGATACCATGGTTAACAAATTAGGCAAGATCCTCCCTGTTAAAACGCTTCAAAAGATAGACAGTTGGTGTCTAAAGAAATACAAATGTGATTTTAGACAGTGATCAGTGCCTTGGAAATAATAGTGACGGAAAGTGATTAAGAATAACTGGGGATTTATTTTAGTTGCTGTGATCAGGGCAAGCCTCACAACAGAAGTGACATTTGAGCTGAGAAGTCCTGATGGGAAGGAGCTGGGCCTGGGGATGTCTGGGAAAGGTGTCTCAGGTAGATGACCTGCAAGTGTGAACTGTCCTTGGTGGGAATAAGCTTGACATGTTCAAGGGGCAAGAGAAAGGCCACTGTGGCTGTGGCATCATGTCAAAGGGGTCACAAAGGCCCCTGAGGATTTGATCAGAGAAGCAGAAACACTGAGAATTATATAGCCAGAGCATTTATTATGGGGATTTTACCTTGTGTAATTGTAGGATCTCACTGAAGAGTTTGCGTAAGGCTGTTACTCCACATCTGGGTCTGAAGTCAGCAGGACACGTGGGAAGGAAAGATGGACATGAAGTGGGAGAGAGCAGGGGCATATGTGACCAGCAGCAGCTGGCACCCTTTGCCATGGAGTTGCACACACTGGACCAGGGTTTGGAGGAGCTAAAGGAAGGGACAGGTGGGTGCTGGAGTTGGCCCAGCCATGTCGTTAGGTGAGGCAGCAGACCAGGAACAACATTTATGTGAACATTAACAGCACCTGGGTTCCATACAGACTTTCATGGGGTAAGAAAAGAAAAAAAGAGCTGACATTTTTTCCCCTTCCACTTCTCAGTCTCATACACATGCCTTTGATGGTCAATGTGGTCCTGGAGATACACAGGGAATTCTGGGAAGTCCCATTCTAGCTTACTAGCTCAAAGGAGACCCCATCATTTGTCAACCTGTCATGCACTCATATCTCTTTTAGCCATAGTTAACTCCTCAGCAATGACAATAGCAGAAAATTGCTCCCATCTAACATGCTTTTTATAAACAACTGAAAACACACTAACCTTCTCCTTAAAAAAGGATGCATGTTGCTTTACCCACCTTTGGGTGATGTTCATTCTTTTTCCAGTTGAGTCCTTTCCTCTGATATCTTGTAGCTTCAACATTGAGATATAAGATAAATTATTACTAAATGCATTTTGTGTTATGTGGTAGGGCAATGGGCAAGAGAAGGAAAAAAATGGTTATTATGTACACAATGATATTCATATCAAAATAAGGGATAAATACTTATCACTATTACAGCCTTTGTTTCTCAACTGGTCATGTGATGGTAGCTGATATTTGTAACTTCTTTTTATGATATTCCCTTTGCTCACAGCAAGCAGTTTGGCTCCGTGTGGCCTCATGCCTTTGAGTGACTCAAAGTTTATCCTTGAAGCTCATTGGCAGCTCCTTCTGGAGATGGGAAACTGAGGCACAGAGCTGAAAGTTAGATAACTTTCTTAAGATCTTACAGTTAACAAGTGGTAGAAACATGATTTGAGCCTAAATGGCTGGAGCTCAGAGATAAAGGTTTTCACAATCAGGTCAAGTGACCTTTTCACTAACTGAAGAGAGAAATGTTAGGAAATGAGATGTGCCATGAAGAAAGCAAACCAGGGCCATGAGAGAGTGAAGAGAAGGGTGGAGTAGTGTCACTATGACAGGATGCTTCTGGAAGACCTCACTCAGGAGGTGATGTTCCAATGAGGTCTGGATGATGAGGAAGATCTGGTGTGAAAGGACCCCAGCACAAGGGTCTAATGGCCTCCATTGGGCCACTGAGAATGAAGCAGAGAAAAGCAACCACAATACAGTTTGTCTCCAGGCTGGAAGCCCAGGTCAAAGGAGGGCTGGACTGGAGATGTTTTCAAAGGAGACTTAAGCCCAAGTGGCATCAAGGCAGGATGCCAATCCCCACCTCAATGCGTAGCTGCCCTGGGCTCCAGCCTGCAACCACTCTCCCCAGGTCCCAGCCATTTCTGGCTAATATTCATTGGCCTGGTACTCCGGCTGAGAACTTAATGATACACATATGCAGTCTGAGCTTTGAACAGGTAAATGTGTATTTCCTAATTCTGCCAGAGTTGGGGGCCAAGTCTCAGGGAGCAAATATGTAACCAGGTGTCTTTGGAGTGGATGAGGCACTGGAGCTTATGGCAAAAGGCTGAAGGGCTCTCTGCTGCTCAGAAGACCACAGACCTCATCCAGGAGGTTGTGTGAGAGGCCAGGTCTTTGCAAGGAATACTGGCTAAGTTTCTGGCAGAGCAGATGGGAAAAATGCAGTTTTTGTAGAATTCTGGATCAAGAATTTGGCGGTCTAAGTATTTATACTGTTTCTGCCACCAGCTTACTCCATGATCTTGGCCAAGTCACTTTTTTCCCCTCTCTGGGCCTTATCCTCTCTGTAAAAATGGAGGCATGGCATTGAATGAACTCTGAAATTCCTGGCAGGTGTCTTGTTCCCAGGGTCTTAACACTCAATTTGTGAGCTGAACCCTACATAGGGCAGCTGCAACAAAGGGGCAGCAATAAAAGTTGTTTTTCCAAATAGTTATTTCAATATTTCAACAGATCCTTCTAAGTTGCTATCATGGGGAGGAATCAGAGCTCTGTGGGATTCTTTGAGGTTTAATAGAATGCTGTGAAGATGAGGAATATACAAAGGATGATCAGGAAGCATCATCTCTTTCAGCACTGAGTGTCCCAGAGGGTACTAGGTCAGGCTTGCTCAGTCCTGCTCTTGACCTCTTGTATCTGGAGCAGGCTGGAGGAGTGAGGGGTCCTATCTGTGTCCTCAGATTCCTATTCTCAACAGAAAACTCATATTTTTGCCAAAAACATGGAACTTAGGAATGGTACTGGGCTGGCCTATTGGACTCAAGGTATTCCATCAGATTTCTGCTTCTGTTTCCCTCTGAACTCACCTCTGTACTGAAGACTCAGAAGGCAGCTAGATGAATGATAGACTTATAAAGTACAGAGGCTCTGGTTCCCAGAGGATTGTGACAGTGAGTGTCCCTACAGATTTTTCAACATTAACTGCATTTGTTCTTCCAACTTGCAGGCTTCTACTTCATCCCTGTTGCAACTAATATGATTTTTTAATCACGGTGACTGGTGGTCAATTGGCCACTTGGTTATAAGCTTCAGACTTAGCAGTCAGGGAAGGGTCAGTGGGTGCAACAATTGGCCCCATAATTAGCTCATCATTTCTTAGAGAAATGGAAATAGCTATTGCAAATGTGTAAACTGCCTCTGTGAACAGGAGGAATTCTTCTCTCTTACTTTTTTTCCTGTCTTATTTTCAAGAGGCACAGAATTACTGCTTTCTTCCAGACACATGGGTTCTGATTGTCACAAAAAGGGACATAACAGACAAAAGGCACAGACTGTCCTGAGTAGCCCTTACCTGGTGCTTGCCTGCTAAGGAGTCACATCTCACTGATGCCAGCCTAAGCATCTTTCTTCCCCAGGGTTTACAACCAGAAGTGGGTTTACCTCAAAGGGAGTAAATGAAATGGAAGATTCAGATCCTTTTGAGGCTTGGAGGGAGCCCTAGCAATATGCTTGCATGAGTATTGCTGTCTGAATCTGTTCAGGCTGCCATACAAAGTATTATAGACCAAGTGGCTTATAAACAAGAAAATTCATTTCTCATCATTCTGAAGGCTGGAAGCCCAAGGTCAGGATTCCAACAGGACTGAGTTCTGGTGAAGACTGTCTTCTGCATTGCAGACTGTTGACTTCTTGTGTCCTCAGGTGGTGGAAAGAAAGCCAGTAGCTTTCTGACCTCTTCATAGAAGGGCACTAATCCAATTCATGAGCACTCCACCCTTATGACCTAGTTACTTTCCAAAGGCCGCCTTCCAATGCCATTATATTGGGGAATAGGTTTCAACATAGGGATTTGGAAGGACTCGAACACTGAGTTCATAGCAATGTACTGCTGTAAAATTTGTGAAAGTAAGAAGTATTAACCACAAATGGTTAAGACAGATATCCCCTCATGCTGGATGCTTGTTGGTTTGGAGGGACCCTGAACATCTCTTACATTGGCAAAGGGGGCGCTAGGATGAGGGGACACATTTGGTCAGTATCAGTGAGGTGTTTTGATGAGGTTGCAGCTATTACTGCATATAATCACTGCACTGCTGGTCATTCTGGTGTAGGAATGGCTTCATCCTGTGTCAATTCACTTTGCAGTGTGACCGGGAGACCCGGACTGGGGCATATTGTGAATGAAAGTGTCCTGCAGCACTGGGTTCTGGAGGTGCATGGGTGGTGGAAGCCAAAAACAGGTTTGAAATGTACGAAGTCAGAAATTAGTGTGTGGAAGATTTTTCCCCTCATCAGAGGATATAAATTTTTGAGTGAAGGATTGACTCCTTTCCTATTAATGCCTTGTCAGCATGAAAGCCCCCTTGTCAGAAACAGACTGGATAACTCAGCACATACAATTATAAACACTACGCAACTCTGTTTGAGTTTTGGTGAAGACCTTGTTCCGCATTTCAGGGTGTCAACTTCTTCTATTCTTGGTAAACCACATTTTCCACAACTCCCATGTTTTAGGACATCCCTGGTGGTCCAGTGGCTAAAAATCTGCCTTCCATTGCAGGGGTCACCCATTTGGCCCCTGGTTGGGGAGCCCATGTGCTGCAGGGCAAGTAAGCTTGTATACCACAACTGGAGAGACCGTATGCTGCAACTAAGACCTGAAGCAGCCAAATAAATAAATAAATAATTTAAAAGACCAATTTCCATATTTTTAGGGCGAAAACCTATAGCAGTACCACAAACAGTGAGTGCAACCTTAGCACCTCATAAGTGAAGCACATGACAGAAGATTTACTGCATTTTAGACTATAATGATAATAACTTACATGACATTGGCAACATTGTGCAGTGAAGTTAGAAGCCTTTTTATCAACTATTAATGAGATTGTTTTGATCTGGAGTGAAGCCCGATCATCCCCCCGTTCTTTGTGCAGAATAATGCTACAAAACTGTTGTCACCTGGAGAGCAGAGCACGGCTGCCCAAAGTTTAGAACAAAAGGAGGATTGTAGCAGTGGTCAGTTCATAGAAATACTCTGTGATTTCTCTGACGGTGTGGTGTCTTTAAAATTTTTTTTAATTGAAGTATAATTGATTTACAATGCTGCATTTGCTTCAAATGTTCAGCAAAGTGAATTAGTTACACATATATACACTCTTTTTTAGGTTCTTTCCTGTCGAGGTCATTACAGAGTACTGAGCAGATGTCCCGGTGCTCTACAGTAGGTCCTTGTTAGTCCTCTAATTCATGCATAGTAGTCTGTTAATGTCGATACCCGTCTCAAATTTTATCACTCTCTCCTTTTGCCCCTCTGGTAGCCATATGTTTGTTTTCCACATCTGTGACTGTATTTCTGTTTTGTAAATAAGTTCATTTGTACCATTTTTAAATGTTTAATTCCATTTTAACCTAATCTTGCATTTCATTTCTGAAAGAGGGCCCAAAGTGTCCACACCCCATCCACACCACAGCTGTGACCATCAGAACATTCCATGGTAGCCTGCAGCCAAGCCCTGAGGCTCAGCAAATCCCAGCAGCAGGGGTCGTAGCTGCTGGCCTTCCTCTTATCTGCAGAAGTTGGGGTGCAATCCCACTTTCAGATCTGCTCCAGATGATTGCTGGAGTCTTCTGCTGCCCCAGAGCCTCCACACATTCCATCCAGGTCTAAATCTAGCAGTGGGGAGATGAACCCTAAAATTTAGGAAGGCAGCAGCGCCTCCCCCAACCATGTATGCACCCCACTAGTCTATTCCCCAATCCTGACCTGACTGGCTGTGATCAAGGGTCTGGGCCCCTGTTCAGGCTTCAACCAGTCCAAGCCAATCTACACACCTGGGGCTTACTCTGGGTCAGACTCTGTAGGATGTAGGAACAAATAGGATGCAGCTTTAAGAATACAGGAATGAATAAGAACAAAAGGCCTGCCCTAGTGCCAGATGAAGACAAAAAGATGGTGACATATCCTGTTGTGTGAACACTCTTGGAGGTTGAATGGAGAAGAAAAGGGGAGAGGAGAGACAGTGAGTCCTTATTTATTCATAACAAAGATGGTGATAACAGTACACTTACCACTGATAACCATTCTCAATGGGAAGGATGATCAATTTTGAATTCTCTAAGAGCAGAAGCCACACTGGTTTATAAACTTGTGTACCAGCAGCATCTGGTCCAGAATCTGGTGCATAATCGATACTCAACAAATTGCTGTCCAGTGAAGAAATAAGTATTTTGAGGGCTTTCTTTGTGCCACTCATTTCAGCTTCACAGCCATCCTATGAGAGGTGATAGGAGCACCCAGTCCACAGATGAGAAAGCTAAGGTGGGTGCACGTTCTATCATAAAAGGTCCCAGAGCCAGTAGGGGCAGGTCCTACATGGTGCCATTTCCTTGTCTCAGTCTAAGCCAGGAGAATCCCTTTCCCTTGCTCACTATCCATCTCTGGCCAGATCTCAGTATCCCGACTGCCAGTCTTTGTGCTAGCCCGCATTTGGCCGCCTGCAGAGATGGGTGTTCTGGAATGAGAACAGAGCCACCAGCTCCTAGGTGTTAGGCCATTGGCTGGGTTTGCTATTTGGCCTGTCTCATCGGCTGGCTAGAGATGGTCTGCTTCTGAAAACAAGGCTTATTTAGCTGCCCAAATAGAACCGACAGAACATGGCCAGGTTGTCCTGCATAACTAGTTTAAACTCTTGTCTCTCTGCCACCTGCCTGCTGGGTTTCTGGTTGTGTCCAGGTTTCCTCTCCACCCTGCCCATCCACTACATCTGAAGAAGTTGCTTAGAGCTAGAACTTTTATAAGCATCATCAGTGTTTTGCCCCTGCCTCCTCCAAAAAACCACGAACTTACAGAGGGAGGGGCTATGTGATCTATCTTCCTCTATGCCCTGTGTCCTGTGTGGAATCCTACATGTGACAATTTAACAGGATGATTACAATCTTGGTTCTGCTCCTTACTGGTCGTTGATCTTAGGCAAGTGACTTAACTTCCATTTCCTCGGTGTCTTCATCTGTAAAATGGGGAAGGATAATAGTATATACTTAATAGGGTTGCCATGAAGATTAGTTTCGCCAGTAAATGTAAAGACAAAATGGTGCCTGGCAGGGAGAAGCTCTATATCACTCTTAGTCATTATAATTCTTAGTGACCTCTTTCCTTCTGTTTCAGGGTATTAATAGTCCACACAATGCATTTTAACAGCAAACCATTGACTGTCTGCTGTTTTTCTCTGATTGTTTCTTAAAATGGGTTAGTTTTGCTGCTTCCATTACATTTTACAAACTCTCTTAACATTAAGAATTGCTCATTGAGATGCTGGTGACTTTTAACCTGGTTTGGGTTATGGGCCTCTTTAAGAATCTAACAAAAAGTATGGCTGCTCCTGCCCCGCATATACGCATGGACCCATAGATGCAAAGTATCGCCCACCAGTTTTAGGAACTTCACCCCCTGCCAGCAATGGCTCCCCAGTCAGGAATGTCTGATCTGACTTCGGATCTGACTCTGTCACAAACATGCTGTGCGGTATTGGGCAAGCAACTGTC
This sequence comes from Dama dama, assembly GCF_033118175.1. Lineage (NCBI taxonomy): Eukaryota > Metazoa > Chordata > Mammalia > Artiodactyla > Cervidae > Dama > Dama dama. The sequence continues at coordinate 46,211,955 of NC_083702.1, forward strand.
CCTCTCTGGGCTTCTGCATACAAGGGAGACGAGGGACTCAACGGATCCTTTTAGAGGGACATTCCACACTTTTCATCCTCTGCTGTGCCAAGCAATAATTTCCTTCTAAATTCCATTAGATCAGATAGAAGTGGTAAAAAAAAATGCCTATCAGATCACATTGCAGCTAAAAGCTTTCTCTTCTCTTCCTAGCACCTTTTAAGTGTGATAGACAGAGAGAAGGTTTCATAAATCTCCAAGAGCTTGACTAAGCTAATTGCAAGATGGAGTGGGAAGGGGAGCTGGCCCTCCCACCTGCTATGGCTGGAATCAGCTTACCTTGTTCAGTTGCTAAGTTACATCTGACTCTTTGTGACCCCCCACGGACTGCAGCATTCTAGGCTTTCCTGTCTTCCACTGTCTCCCAGAATTTGCTCAAATTCACGTCCATGGAATAGGTGATGCTATCTAATCATCTCATTCTCTGCCGCCCTCTTCTCCCTTTGTCTTCAATCTTTCCCAGCATCAGCTTGCCTCAGTCCCCATAATATCAAAAACCAAAAGGAAGATGCCCTTAGACATCATCTCACCTCAAAACAGAGGTGGGAGTCAACAGCTGCTTGGTGGCAGGACAATCATACTTCAGGGACCTGCTCTCCCCTTGGGTGTTCTCTTGAGTCAACTGTCTAATAATTTCATTACTCTATCTCCATTTTCTAAACTTGTCATTCTGCCTCCCATACTCCCAAATGCATGTTGGCACAGGAAGAAAGTAACTAAACTTTGTGACTTTTTGTGAGCAATTGGCCTTACTTTCTTAGACCTTAAAATATCTTCCCAACTGCCAGCTTGGTATTTCCAAGACAAGGCTCCATCAGAGAGACCTTGACGTATAAAAACCCTGTGGTGGAGGTGCTCTCCAAGAACTGAAAAGTCAGAGCAGCTGGGCCCTGAAGGGTGTGGTGTGAGGTGCGGTGTTGAGCCGGGGCCAGTTCTTATAGGACCTTGAGCTTCCCATGTAGTATTTTAATGTCCGGGAGAAATAGGCAGCCTATTAACAGGTTTCAACGATGGTGGAGATGGGGATGGTGGCTTAAGTTCAAAGGTAGGCTTCAAAGCAGAATATCTTAGAGGAGCTGGGACATGGCATATCACCCAGGCAAGGCTCAGGTGCCCAGTAATAGGCACTAGGTGGGGTATAGAAGCTGGCAGAAGTCTGGTTTCTAGAATTGGGACATAAGCTTCCCTGGTGGTTCAGAAGGGAAAGAACCTATCTGCAATGCAAAAGACCTGGGTTCAGTCCCTGGGTTAGAAAGGTCCTCTGTAGAAGGAAATGGAAACCCATTCTAGTATTCTTGCCTGGAGAGTTCCATGGTCAGAGGGTTCATAAGGTCACAGTCAGACATAACTGAACTACTAATACGAGCAATAAAAGCAGGAAAGGCATCCTTTGTTGTTGTTGTTGTTTAGTTGCTCAGTTGGGCCCAACTCTTTGTGACCCCATAGAATGTTGCCCACCAGGCTCCTCTGTCCATGGAATTCTCCAGGGAAGAATACTGGAGTGGGTCACCATTTCCTTCTTTGGGGGATCTTCCTGACCCAGGAATCGAACCCAGGTCTCCTGTATTGGCAGGTGGATTCTTTACCACTGGGCCACCAGGGAAGCCAAAAGGCATCCTTAGGTTGTGATTAAACTAGAGATTTGTGAAACCACATCTCTCCTCCTTCCTAGGAAGTGGATGAACTATGGCCAGCAGCCGGACAAAGGCAACTGTGTCTGTGGGTGAGGGTCATGTGACACCACCTCGGGGCTGGAGGGTCACAGGAGGGACCATGTGTCATTTGGAGCTTGAAATCAGGCGGTATTGTAAAGGACCTGTGCTTTATCCTGTCTTTGAGAAGCTGTGAAGGAAAAGAGAAATATGGGGGAGCGAGGGTTGTTGAAGGCATGGCACAAGTGCATAGGTAGAGTGGTTGTTCTAAGATTATGTTAAAAAGTAGTGAAGGGGGAGATCCACTTCCTTATTTTTAGTGCACTTGCATTTAGGATCACGAGAGCTGAGAGCTTGCCAAGATCATTATAGTGGGTATTTTCTCTTGTAGGAACCTGTTAATTTATCCCATTATGGCTATGCTTCTCCATTCTCCAAAATTACTTAAAAGAAGTCTCAATTCTGCTCCCTTTTAAAGCTGAGCCATGGGGAGGGCCCTGTGAATAATGGGGTCAGCACTCCTCTTCCCACTCCATCCCTCATAATTTCCTCCAATCTCAGTTGTCACAGAACCATTAATACTTGTCTGGAGTAACCCATTGGCTAAAGAGCACGTTAGCATAGATGGCTTTCTCAAATGCACATCTTTAGGAAGTAATTCACCCAACTCAGTACTCTAAGGAGGCAGGAGTTCAAGAGGATTCATTTTGGTTGAAAACAGTGTGGTCACCTAGAAGGAGAGAGGATCCCAGATTTTTGTTCTCATTATGCAATTTCTCATCTATTTATTCATATAAGAAGATATTTTCCTGGTAATTTCTAAGTGCCAGACAAAGACTCTGCCCTCAAAGATTCATGCCCTAAAATCCCATAGTAACAATATGATGGGCATATAGAGTTATTTGATATCTCCATTTATTCAATTAAAGGAATTAAGGGAGTTCAGGGGAAAACACATTTCTATCTCAGTTTGGGGTAAATCGAAGTCTTCATGGAAGAGTCAGCATTTGAACGAGGCTTTGCAGAACGAAAAGAGACTGAACAACTCTTGATGTGTCACCTGGAGTGCTACTTCTATTTCTATGCCATATTTTGTTTTCTTTTTATCATATCTGTAAAATGGAGAAGCTTCCAACTAGCTGTGTAAATGGATCACCTTTTGGTGAGCATCTTTTCTGAAGCAGCTAGACGCTAGAGATAAAGAGCTGCAATGGGTGATACCTCTCAGTAAACAATCCCAAAGACATTACAATATGAACCATGAGAGCTAAGCATGAACCAACTTCTGACTTTTTCAAATGCCTCTAAATCTTTGTTTCAGAAGCAAGGCCAGCATCCATGATTGCCTCCTCTGGGAAGTGTTGGTCAGGTTCTACCATTAAATTGTCCATTAGTATCTATGTTTGCAGTATTCATGCCTAGTCTTGTGGTGTTTTATGGACATGATTTCTACCCTCATATCAGGTAAGGGAAAAAGCAGATACTGCGGAAGTTTCTGGCAAAAAAGAGGAGCGTGATTATGGAAGGAATAAAAGCAGAAAATTGTGAAAAAAGGGAAGATGTCATGATTTTTATGAGATGATGTGAACCTAAAGACAGACACAGACCATGAAGCATATGCAAAAGGCTGTGTGGATGCAATCATCACTCATCAGGAAAAACAATGTAGCAACACCATTAGAGCACCTGCAATTTGCTAGGCAATTTCTAAGTCCTCTCCATGTGCATTAATATGTTTATTTCTTGCAATCATCCTCAAGAGGTGGGAGTCACTGTTATTATCTCCATTTTATAGATGTGGAAACCAAGTCACTGAGTGGCTAAGCAACTGGCCCAAGGTCACACAGTTAGCAAAGGGCATTCTCTCCCCATTCCCAACTAATGAATGAACACCATTTAATATATATTGAGGCACAGTTTTAAGCTCCATCTGTCTACCTATTTCCATGTAAGTACATTTCATTCTCAGCACAAACCTATGAGGTGGGCTCTAGTGATGGCTCTCCTCTTGAGACTGAGAAATGTTAAGAAACATGGCCGAGGAGCCAGCACTGAGAAGTGAATCCAGCCTGTCTCATTCCAGAGCCTTCCTCCGCATCAGAGAACATGAAGGCGGTGCCTTGCTGATGGAGAGCAGGGAACCAAACTGAGAAATACTCAAGAGAGAAAGCCTGAACGGCTCTGTGGCTGAAGATGCAGAACACAGAGAAGCCAACGTTTCTCTCCAATTTCTTCCAACTCTCCCTCTAAGCTTCAAGTGAGAAGAGCAGGTCTGATGACACGGTAAGCTGTCTGGGGCTTTTGAGGCAAAGACTGAACTGGCCCGGAACTGCAAAGGCTGGAGCTGGTGTGCAACCAACTGCTGACTTCAGGCAAATTATTTTTACTTCAATAAGCCTGCTTCCTCATCTGGAAAATAGAGGAAATAAGATCTGCTTTCCACTTACTTCATGTCAGTGTTTTCCAGATAAAAGACTGAGTTACGTGGAATGTCATATCTCAGGTACTGTGGAGGAGAGCCCGGGTGTGAATGACTGACAGCTGCAAATGTGTTCACTCACTTACTCACTCATAAACTCACTCACTCACAAAGTCACTCACTCACCCACTCACAAACTCACCCACCTACTCACTCACTCACTTACAAAATCTCTTACTCACCCACTCACAAACTCACTCACTCACTCACCTACTCACAAACTCACTCACCCACTCACTCACACACTCACCTACCCACCCACTCATTCACTCACCTACCCATCCACTCACTCACCCACTCACAAACTCACCCACCCACTCACTCACTCACAAACTCACCCACCCACTCACTCACTCACAAACTCACCCACCCACTCACTCACAAAGTCACTCACTCACCCACTCACAAACTCATTCACTCACAAACTCACTCACCCACTCACAAACTCACTCGTGCCCTCAGCTACCCACCCACTCCTCACTCACCTACCCATCCACTCACTCACTCACAAACTCACTCACCCACTCACAAACTCACAAAATCACTCACTCACCCACTCACAAACTCACTCACTCACAAACTCACTCACCCACTCACAAACTCACTCGTGCCCTCAGCTACCCACCCACTCCTCACTCACCTACCCATCCACTTACTCACCCACTCACAAACTCACTCACTTACCTACTCACAAAATCACTCACCCACTCACTCACTCACAAACTCACTCACCCACTCACAGACTCACAAAATCACTCACCCACTCACTCACTCACAAACTCACCCACCCACTCACTCACTCATAAACTCACAAACTCACCCACCCACTCACTCACTCACAAAATCACTCACTCACCCACTCACAAACTCACCCACTCACTCACTCACAAGCTCACTCACTAACTACAAACTCAGTCACTCCCCCACTCACTCACTCACTCACAAACTCACAAATTCATTCACTCACCCACTCACTCACAAAATCACTCACTCATTCACAAACTCACTGACTCACAAACTCACTCACCCACTTAATCACAAACTCTTTCACTCACCCAATTACTCACTCACTCACAAACTCTCACTCACTCACTCACTCACAGAAGGGATATTGGAGTTTCCTCCTTCAAAGCAGGAAACCCATTAAAAATATCCTTGAGTAATAATCCTTTGTGTAAACACTTCCAATGATAGCTAAATGCTGACATAGCAAGGTTGTCTTTCCCATTATTAAAAAAGTTTGTCTGATGGAAAAAGTTATCCTTCTATTTAACTAAAAACTGCCTCTCTGTAGCTTCCTCCTTATGTTCTTATTTCATTTAAAACTTTGATTACTGATGACTGTTTGCCTTGTACTAGACACTGTGGAGGACCCAAGAGAAACAGCCATTGACATTTCCCTGGAGGAGTTTCCAATGTGCTTTAGGATATAACGTGAACATTCCTAAAGATCTATGCAGCCGATGAAAAAACTCTCAGAAGGCTGAGCCCTCTAGTAGCCACACGGATGGTGTGTATGTCACAGGGACTCAAAGGAGAAAGAGAAGCCAATGTAGTCTTGGTGACCAGGAAGACCAGCAGGGTGTGGAATTGTGGGGGTACTTAACAGGAAAGGGAGATTTGAACAGGCAGAGAGGATGAAAGCACATCCTGGAGCAAAGTGCCAGGCCAAGACTTCAGAGAGGCTGTGCATTTCGTCCTTCAGAATTATCCTACTGTCCGAGGAGCTGAGAGGTCAGGCCCACAGTTTCTCCAGACTGAAAGCTAGAGAGAAAGATAGACAGTCTAGACTGTGAGAAGCCTAGAATTGCAGCCTCAAGGACTTCAGGATTTGGGGGCAGATAGTTCGTACAGTGGTTAAACTCTGGAAAGTAACAGTGGCATTGGCTGTGGTGAATCTCTGCTTTCATCTCTTACAGCCTCTGTTTCAGTGCAACTTCTTGAACACCTCTAAGCCTCAGTCTTCTTATCTATAAAATGGAGTCAATAATGACACCCAACTCAGAGGACTGTTGTGGAGATAAAATGAGACACAAATGTAAGGAAAATGCTCAGCACAGATCCAGGCACAAATTGAACAGTTAGTGAAGGTGAGTTACTATTGATATTAATGCTTTTGTTGTTTCACTCCTAGTCTCGGAGAGGAGGAGCTACAATCCTCTGTAAGCTTCAGGCTACTGTATTTTTCTTCCTGGGAAAAACCACTAAGATCCAAACTGGTACTGGCAGCTGATAGTAAGGACCACTCCGTCTCCTCTATGGCCAAGAGACCTCTTAGCTAAAAGAAGGAGAAAGAAACTGATAGACTGGAGGGAGAAAGACAGGTGTTCATATTGGTTCTATTACCACCGACCCTCAGTGAATGCCCTGCCCTTTCTTGTCCCATTTTCCTCATCTGTCAAGGGAGGGTCTTCATCCTGGCAATCACTCAGGTCAATCTTTCTGCACCTCCATGTGTCTGGCTGCAACACCCAGCCTGGATATGCAGTCTGTGAATAACAGTGGCTTGTCTCTGTATGAAGTGTAATCATTATTCAAATTAATTCCTGTATTTGTCTACTGCTTTTTACACTTCATGAAGCTTCCCCATTTATCATCTCACCTGTGTCTCTTCAAAGCCCTGTGAAATATCCAGGGCAACCACTCTTCATCTCCTGTGACAGATGAGGAAACTGAGGTCTAAAGTTGACAAGTGACTTGTTAACAGACCCGGAGTCACCAAGTGTCAGGTTCTGGACTTTCCATCTCAGGTCTGGTTTCATTCCAGGGAATCTTCTAAAAAATGTTACTTTTTAAATTGAAAATTGTTTTTCTTTTTCCAAATGAAACAATCTATTTAATTTCTCCTCCAATTTCTCCCCTAATTCCTCTAAGTCTTTTCCATTGCACTTGCCAAAATTTCAGATTGCTTGCAATACCAATATTAATTTGACTAATGAGACTTGAAAACTATCTGATCACATTTTCCAGTTTTTACTGCAATATAGAAACTAAAGAAGCATGCAAAGATCAGAATAACAAAGCAGTCTCAGACATTTCTTCCTTAAGAAAAGCTTGATAAAGGCTGAGACCTCTGAGTGTGTGGAAAGGTTAGATAGGTATGCACACCCATTGAAGCTGATTAGGTTACACTTGAAAGCATATCTGAATATTTGAAATATTGATATCTGAAAATGTAGGGTTTAAAAGTATAAAGACTGTAGAACATGGACTGGGATTTCAGCTGTGTCTTAGTTGTTTGCCGTGAGTATGGTTATGGGAGATGTCATTTGACCTTGCAGAGCCTCAGTTTTACTATCTGTGAAGTGGTATACTACTAGCATCTCCCTCACAGGCTTGGGGAGCTCCCCAAGTGATTCAGTGGTAAAGAACCTACCTGCCAAGGCAGGAGATGCAGGACACTTGGGTTCAAACCCTGGGTCAGGAAGATCTCCTGGAGGAGGAAATGGCAACTCATTTCAGTATTCTTGCCTGGAAAATTGCATGGACCGAGGAGCCTAGAGGGCTACTATGGGGTCATAGAGTCAGACATGACTGAGCTACTAAGCTGCACAGATGCACTGAGTTGGAGTGAAGACTGAATAAAGCAATTAGTATAGAGTATCTTTCATAATTTTGGGTGCCATAGAAGAACTCAGAAAGGTAAGCTGCCATTAGCTTTAGTTTAGGACCTAGGATCCCATGGACCTAAGACATCCTTATATGCTAAAATCCCCAGGGCCTTTGTATCTTAGCCCAGGCTCCTGAGCTGGGCTTCTGCCCTATATATATTTCAGTATCCACTCAAACTCTTCCTGCAAGGCTTAATAGGCGCACTGGTCTCAACAGAGAACTAACGGTTTTTCTCCCAAACCATCTTATTCGCCAGTCTTCCCCATCTCAGTCAGTGGCACAAATCTCCATTCAGTTGCCCTGCTAAAAAGTAGAAAGTAATCCTAGACTTCTCCAGCTCTCTACTGTTGCTGCTGTAGGCCAGGAGATCCTGTTAATTCCACCTCCTAAACACCTTTCACTTCCCTGGTAGCTCAGTTGGTAGAGAATCTCCCAATGCAGGAGACCCCAGTTCTATTCTTGAGTTGGGAAGATAGGTTGGAGAAGGGATAGGCTACCCATGCCAGTATTATTGGACTTCCCTTGTGGCTCAGCTGGTAAAGAATCCGCCTGCAATGAGGGAGACCTGGGTTGGGAAGATTCCCTGGAGGAGGAAAGGCTACCCACTCCAGTATTCTGGTTTGTAAAATTCCATGAACTGTATGGTCCATGGGGTCGCAAAGAGTCAGACATGACTGAGCGACTTTCACTTTCAAACATCTTTCAGTTCTTTCTATTTTCTTCTATATCCACTGCTATCTTGCTAGCTTGAGAATCAGTGTGTCTTACTTGAAACTCTGCCATCATCTCCCCTTGTCCTTTCTTGGCCATCTCTAATCCATTTCTCAAAAGAGGTCAGATGGACTTTGAAGTTGGTCCCAGGATTCTTCTTGGTAGCCTTGCAATCCTACCCCCACCCCTCACACACTAATGAATTTCTGAGCACAGTCCTATATATTTCAACATCATTCAGAGCCTGTTCTTGCCTTGCCCCTGTGGTTTCGTCTCATGGTTCTTGGAGTCATTGTTGCTTTTGTGATTGGTTTTTAACCAACAGATTTCACTTTTAGAAGAGCTTTAGGTTTACAGGAAAATTGAGTATATAACACTGAAAGTTCTTATATATGACTACCTCTCCCCACTGTTTTCCCTATCACTAACATCTTGCATTAGTGTGGTAAATTTGTTAAAATTAATGAACCAATATTTATATATTATTAATATTATTAACAAAAGTCTATAATTTACATTACGGTTGACTTCCTGTGTTGTATTGTTCTATGGGTTTGACAAATGCATAGTGTCATGTATCCATTCTTAGAGTATCACACAGAATAGTTTCACCCTAGAAATCCCCTGAGTTCTGCCTATTCATATCTCTTCCCCTCCCTCGAACTCCTGGCAGCCACTGATCTGTTTACTGTTGCTATAGTTTTTCTTTTCAAGGATGTCATACAGTTGGAACAATACAGCATGCAGTCTTTTTGCGTTGTCATCTTTCATTTAGCATTATAAGCTTAAGGCTCCTCCATGTCTTTCTGTGGCTTGATAGCTCACTTCTTTTTATTGCTGAATAAGATTACATTGTATGGATGTAACACAGTTTGTTTATCCGTTCACCTACTAAAGGACATCTTGGTGGCATCCAGTTTTTCACAGCTATAATAAATAAAGCTGTGTTAAATATTTGTGTGCAGGTTTTTATGTGAATATAAGTTTCAACTACTTTGGGTAAATACTTAGGAATGTGGTTGCTGGATTAAACAGTAAGTCGATATTTAACTTTGTAAAAAACTACCCAATTGTCTTCCAAAGTAACTGTACCATTTGCATTCTCGCAAGCAATGGATGAGAGCTCCTGCTGGTCCACAGCCTTGCCAGTGTCCTCAGTGTTTTGGCTTATAGCCATTTGGTGTCCTCATTGTTTTGGTTTATAGCCATTATCCTAGGTATGCCTGCAATCAGGAGACTTAGGTTCCATCCCTGGGTCAGGAAGATCCCCTAGAGAAGGGAATGGCAACCCACTCCAGTATTCTTGCCTGGAGAATTCCATGGACAGGAGTCTGGTAGACTACAGTCCATGGGGTAGCAAGGAGCTGGACACAGTTGAGTGACTATTACTTTCACTTTCACATTCATAGCTATGTAGTGGTATGATGCATTTTCCTCTTTTTTTAAATTGCTTATAAAGTTTACAGAAAGAACCCATCTGAGTATCATTCTATTGTTGATGACAATTGAACAATATCATAAAGCACAACTGTTTTTGAGTAGCTGATAATTATCAAAGATTATAATTGTACAGTATTGAGAAGTGTGAAACCTAGAAAGATGGTACTGATGAACCTGTTTTCAGGGAAGCAGTGGAGACACAGACATAGAGAACAGTCTTGTAGTTCTCTACAAGGACACAGTGGGGGAAGTAGAGAGTGGGATGAACTGACAGAATGACACGGTATGATGTTTTAATTCACAATTCCGTAATGACATACGATATCAGGCATCTTTTCAGATGCTCGGTTGCCATTTGTGTATCTCTTTGATGAGGTATCTGTTTAGACCTTTTGTTGCTGTTGCTGTTGTTTACTTGCTTGGTCATGTCTGACTCTTTGTGACCCCAGGGACGGAAGCCCGTCAACTCCTTTGTCCATGGGATTTTCCAGGCAAAAATACTGGAGTGGGTTGCCATTTCCTACTCTAGGGATCTTCCCAACCCAAGGACTGAACCTGGGTCTTCTGCAAGTCTTCTGCATTGCAGGTGGATTCTTCACCACAGAGCCACTGGGGAAGTCCTGTTTAGATCTTTGGCCCATTTTTAAATCTGATTGTTTTCTTATCATTGAATGCTTAAAAAAGTGTTCTTTGCATATTTTTGATACAAGTCCTTTTTAAGATTTGCATTTTGCAAATATTTTCTCCTAGTCTATGGTTTGACTTTGAAGTGACGAAGTGAAAGTTGCTCAATCATGTCCAACTCTTTGTGACCAAAGACAAATGTGCTTTCTCCATTGAATTGCCTTTGCCTCTTTGGGTCCATTTCTGGGCTCTCTATTCTGTTCCATTGGTCTACATGTCCATTGTTTCACAAATACCACACTGTCTTGATTACTGTAGGTTTACAGAAAATCTCAAAGTCAGATAGTGTCAGTCCTCTCATTTTTACTCATTGTTCTGTAGTTTTTGACAGCTTTAGTGCACACCTGTCATGTCTAGGTTGACTCCTCAAGGATATTTTATAAGCCTCACAAATGTAAGAGTGATGAGATGATGTTAGCTACTCATTCTGTAGGAAAATTTCAAGCAAGTTTTATTCAATTGCACCCTCGCCTAGGGTGGCTAGTTGCGGGGTACTTCTCAGATGGCTCAGTGGTAAAGAATCTGCCTGTCAATGCAGGAGAAGGAAGTTTGATCCCTGGGTTGGGAAGATCCCCTGGAAAAGGAAATGGCATCTTTTCATGTGTTTGTTAGCCATCTGTATGTCTGAGAAATGCAAATCAAAACCACAATGAGGTACCATTACACGCCAGTCAGGATGGCTGCTATCCAAAAGTCTACAAGCAATAAATGCTGGAGAGGGTGTGGAGAAAAGGGAACCCTCTTACACTGTTGGTGGGAATGCAAACTAGTACAGCCGCTATGGAAAACAGTGTGGAGATTTCTTAAAAAACTGGACATAGAACTGCCATATGACCCAGCAATCCCACTTCTGGGCATACACACTGAGGAAACCAGATCTGAAAGAGACACGTGCACCCCAATGTTCATCGCAGCACTGTTGATAATAGCCAGGACATGGAAGCAACCTAGATGCCCATCAGCAGATGAATGGATAAGGAAGCTGTGGTACATATACACCATGGAATATTACTCAGCCATTAAAAAGAATTCATTTGAACCAGTCCTAATGAGATGGATGAAGCTGGAGCCCCTTATACAGAGTGAAGTAAGCCAGAAAGATAAAGAACATTACAGCATACTGACACATGTATGTGGAATTTAGAAAGGTGATAACGATAACCCTATATGCAGAACAGAAAAAGAGACACAGAAATACAGAACAGACTTTTGAACTTTGTGGGAGAATGTGAGGGTGGGATATTTCAAAAGAACAGCATGTATACTATCTATGGTGAAACAGATCACCAGCCCAGGTGGGATGCACGAGACAAGTGCTCCGGCCTGGTGCACTGGGAAGACCCAGAGGAATCGGGTGGAGAGGGAGGTGGGAGGGGGGATCGGGATTGGGAATACATGTAAATCCATGGCTGATTCATATCAATGTATGACAAAACCCACTGGGAAAAAAAAAATAATAATAAAAATTAAAAAAAAAAAAAAAAAGGAAATGGCAACCCACTCCAATATTCTTGCCTGGAGAATCCCATGGACAGAGGAGCCTGGTGGGCTATAGTCTGTGGGGTCGTAAAGAGTCAGACACAGCGAAGCACACACCCTAGCCGGGGAACATTATTTTCCCTCCTGCCCCTTCTGTGTAGGTTTTCTGCCCTCTGATCACCAGAGGAGACAGCTTATAAAGGTCTGTAACAATTGGCCAGCAGTTTCCTTAGGAATGAGTTAATGAAAAGGTCCATAGTAGTGGACACACATGTTTGGAGTCCCTGTTACTCTTTGTCCTTCCCATCCATCTTTCCACCACAATCAAATCAGCTTTCCACTTACAGAAAGCTGGTAAGAACTGGCTGCTCTCTATGTACATCCCTCCAGGAGCCTCTTGTCTCCCCAGAGGTTTCCTGGAGCATATTAGGATAAAGGTACAATACTTGCATCCCAGCTGGTGTCCCAACTACAGAGTAAGAAGTCAATTCCCTTCTTAGGGAAAAAAAAAACCCCAACATTTGAGTGGGGTTCTTTTAGAAATCATCTCACTTTCCTTTGAATGAGAGTAGTCTCCGCTCTTACTGAGGGCAGAAAAAAATGCAACCATGACTCAATGAGGCCAACAGTTTTCTGAATATTTCAATCTTCTCTTCCTTGGACTGGTGACATGATGGAGGTGAGGAATGAAGGTCTTCTATCTTTTAATAAGATCTGTGATGCAAAATCTGGCTGCTTCTATCAGGCGAGCATAGTTTGAACCTATTATTTTAAACTATGGAGCTATGATTTTTCCAGTAGTTATGTATGGATATAAGAGTTGGACTATAAAGAAAGCTGAGCACCAAAGAATCAATGCTTTTGAACTGTGGTGTTGGAGAAGACACTTGAGAGTCCCTTGGACTGCAAGGAGACCAAACCAGTCAATCCTAAAGGAAATCAGTCTTGAATATTCCGTGGAAGGACTGATACTGAAGCTGAAGCTCCAATACTTTGGCCATCTCATGTGAAGAATTGACTCACTGGAAAATATCCTCCAAAAGGCTGGGAGATATTGAAGGCAGGAGAAGGGGATGACAGGATGAGATGGCTAGGTGGCATCACCAACTCGATGCACATGAGTTTGAGCAGGCTCTGGGAGATGGTGATGGACAGGAAAGCTTGGCGTGCTGCAGTCCATGGTGTCACAAAGAGTCGGACACAACTGAGCAACTGAACTGAACTGATGGATCTTAGTCAAATATGGAGACCACAGAGAAACTGCCAGTTCATAGCCATGCTCACCTATTCACCTGAGGCCCTGTCTCCAACTCACCAAGTTTCTTGCTGTAACTTATTAAGACTCTGCAAGTCAGGTCCTGGCTTCCTTCCCAAACTGAGCATCCACCGCCTTCCCTCTGGCACGTTCTGCTCTGGCCACACTTGCTTTACACTTTGGGTCATACATGCCGCATTTGAGCCGCTCTGTGGTCTGCGTGATTTCTGTTCCCTCTGTCTGAGACTCTCTCTACTTCCAGACTATTACTTGGCTTGCTCATTTCATAAAGGCTCCTGCTCAAATGGTCTTAGCCTCATCCCTCTACCCTCTACCCTCTCATCCTGCATTTAACACCACCTATGTATTGTCTTGAATGTAAAGTCCGTAAGGATGGGTGGATGTCTTGTTCACCTCTGTGTCTCCAATGCTTAGAACAGTGCCCGGTATGCTGTAAGTGTTCATGAAATAATTGTTGAAGATTCAATTCACTGATTACTCTGACGATGGGGACCAGAGGCTTGCTATAGATCAGGTCCTTTGTTATCTTCTTTATATGTTATTTCTAGGGATTACCTTGTAGCTCAGCTGATAAAGAATCTGCCTGCAATTCAGGGTTCGATTCCTGGGTGGGAAAGGTTCCCCTGGAGAAGGAAATGGCAAACCACTCCAGTATTCTTGCCTGGAAAAATCCCATGAACAGAGGAGCCTGGCAAGCTACAGTCCACGGGGTCATAAGAGTCAGACACGACTTAACAACTAAACCATGTTATTTCTTGCACTTTCCAAACTATTTTGATTCTATGATAGAAATTATTATGATAAGGTTGTAGAGGTCCAGAGCTGGGCACATAATCATGTTTGTGGATAAACTGATCTTTTTGCTCTTAATTTGTGCTTTTCAGCTGAGTACGGTATATACCACATCTATATGGAGTCTATGGAATTAAGGGTCCCAGCAGCCTTTAATAACATATTCAATTCTGTACTAATTTTTGTCAGTTGCTTTTAATTTTAATTCACTCCAACATTCTCTTTTCTTTTGCACTCCCACTGCGGTATTTTCACTGAGCAGATGTCTTCATCCAAGCAGATGTCTTTGCTGAACTTTCTGAGATGACTCTGAACTCTCCCTTGGGAGACTGTCACTAATCCAGCCCATCATAGCATGCACACAGACTTACCATTTTCCTTCCAGCACACTCTACCAAGCACTTGTCTATGTCCTATTTTGTTGTCTGCTGTGTAGGGTAATTACCCAATTAAAAAAAAAATTCCTAGGAGTCCTCGTGGTCTTCTTTTACCCTAAATCCTTTTGACCTAAATGGGAAATGCTTCACCTTGGGCTTCCCAGGTGGCTCAGTGATAAAGAATCCTCCTGCCAATGCAGGAGACGTAGAAGACGTGGGTTTGATTCCCTGGGTAGGGAAAATCCCCTGGAGGAGGAAATGGCAACCCAGTCCAGTATTCTTGCCTGGAAGATTCCATGGACAGAGGAGTCTGGTGGGCTACCGTCCACAGGGTCACAAAGAGTCGGACATGACTGAGCAACTGAGCACGCATGCACGCACGAGTCAGGAATTTAGGGATATGCCCTAATGGGACCCACGCTTTAGGTCTGCCCTCCCCATGGGTGTGTGGCATAATGGGGGGTGGGGAAGGCCAGGCGGTTAGGAATGGGTGCTGGTGCCATGGGAAGGAACCAGAGTGGGGAATTCCAAACTGAATCAGCCAAAGGTACTGAGAACCAAAGAGTCACATACAATCAGAGGCTTTCTGGGGCATTATCAATTCAAATGCCAGGCACACCAAATTGCCCTCAAGCCAGAGTCCTAGAGGCCAAGATGAGGACAGAATCTTGAAGCCAAGAGCTTATGGCTTGGCTTAGATGGGAGGGATGGGAAACAGGAGGTCAGGATGGGATTCTGAGAATTCTCAAGCAGTGTTTTTGAACCAGAAGACTCATGGAGAGAGAGAGGTGGGCCAAAAATAGGGAGGATAATCACGGCTTTGGAAGGACTTTTGATATTTCTGTGCGACCACAACAACAATCACTCAGACATCTGAATCTTGATGTAGAGTTTATGGAGAATTTTAACATGTGTAATTATATGTGCCTAACTCTGCTATTTATAAATAATTATATTTTCTAACTTTATAGCTAAGAAAACTAAGATGCAGAGAAGTTATGTGACTTACCCAAAGTTTTATGGCTAGGAAATCACTGAGCCAGGATTCAAGCAGATATCTAATATAGAATTCTTTCTATTTGTTTATTCCGTGATATTTACTTGGTAGTTACCATATGCCAGACATAGTTCTAGATGCTTAGGAAATATCAGTGGATCAGAAATACAAGGCACCTGCTCTTCTGGGTCTCACATTTCTCCAATATAGCTGTAGCATGCAGACCTTCTTGGCAGCATCTTAGTCCAATGAGGAGAGGGTGGTTGTACCTTATGCAGTATTGTAACAGATCTGTTCATGAAAGAGACATCCTCCAACCACAGCTAATAATAACAAGAGCCAGGACTTATTAAAAATTTACGCCAAACATTGTGAGAAGTACTTTCTGTGCATTATCTAATTTATCTTCACAGTAATGCTCCGAGGCAGGCACTGTTGTCACAGGTTTATAGACGAAGAATTTGAAGCTTGGAGGAAATTTTTAAAACTGGTTCAAACAGCTAGTTATATTAGAGCCAGATTTGGATCCAGAAGGGCCTGAACCCAAAGCTCATGTTCTTTGTCATGTAGCCTGTTACTAGAAATTTTATTTTTAATTTAATCTTAAAAGTTTTAATTTTTCTGGTATAGAAAAATAAAATATGGTAGGGAATATAATCAAGGGTGGGATACTATATGGATTTCTGTGGGACTTGCATCTTTCTCTCTTCTTATCCTGATGAACTAGGTGGTGGTTCTGCAGTGCAGTGCGTGCTTCCTCAGTTGTGTCTGACTCTTCATGACTATGGACAGCAACCTGCAAGGCTCCTCTATCCATGGGATTTTCCTGGTGAGAATAGAGAAGTGGGTTTGCCATTTCCTCCTCCATGGGATCTTCCCACCAGCACGAATCAAACCTGTGTATCCCGCATCTCCTGAATTGCAGATAGATTGGCAACTCTGGGATATAGCCCCTTCCTGAAAAGGTCCTGTGAGATTAAAAGCAATTAAGGATCAAAATGACTATTAGTGACCTTTGTTAATGTGGTTGCAGAAGAGAATTCAAGTGCAAAAATATTCACAAAAGAATAAATTATTAAAGATTTTAAAAATAAACAAAGTAGCTGTATTTACACTATGCAATATTACTCAGTAATAAAAGAGAATAAAATAATGTCATTTGTAGCAATATGGATGGACCTAGGGATGATCATACTAAGTCAGAAAGAAAAAGACAAATACCATATGATATCGCTAATATGTGAAATTTAAAATATGACTAAATAAACCTATCTATGAAACAGAAACAGAGTGACAGATGCAGAGAACAGACTTGTCTTTGTCAAGGCGGGGCGGGGGGGGGGGGAAAGTGGGAGATGGAAGGACTGGGAATTTGGGATTAGCAGATGCAAACTATTAAATATAGGATGGATAAACAACAAGGTCCTACTGCATAACATAGGAAACTATATTCAGTCTCTTGTAATAAACCATTATGGAAAAGAATATGAAAAAGAATGTGTATATATATATATAAATATATATACATGTATAACTGAATCACTTGCTGTACTACATAAATTAATACAACAATCTTCCTATACCTCATAGAATTATACTTCAATAAAATTTAAAAAATAAATGAAGTATTTAATAATAATCCAAGAGTAAGCTTCAAATTTTATAAGCAAGATAAGAAAGTTGGTACAGAAGCATTTTGAAGGAGGCAAGTATGCTGATGTCTTCATTATAAAAGACATGGTTTTATTGGTTTCATTGTTGAAAGTAATCATGGTTTCATTGTTGAAGTTGATAACAAGATAAATATAATTTCAGATATTTAACATACAGGGATTTGACTTTAAAAGATATACTTATCTTCTCTTTTCAAAGTCCCACTAGAGAAAAGTAACTATAAACAGGATGAGAGAAGGCTCATTAGCAGATGAAGAAACTGAAAATATCTGGAAGGAAGAAGTGGCGACTAATAAAGCAGCATGAGGCTCGCTTTGTGGTCCAGCATGTTGTCAATTTTAATAAGTATTTTTTCCACATGCTTTTGAAAAGTACGTATTTTGCAGTTTCTAAATGCATGTTTTATATTTTTATGATTGCTCAGATTAAGTGAGTACCTGTTATTCTCAATTTATCATACTGTATGCTAGAGATTGAGAGTTTTATTTAAAAGCCACCCTCCTACACTGTTGGTGGGAGTGTAAACTGGTGCAGCCACTGTGGAGAACAGTATGGAAGTTCCTTAAAAAGTTAAAAATAGAGTTACCATATGATCCAGCAATCCCACTGCTCGGCATATATCTGGAGAAAACTATAGTTCTAAAAGATACATAGATCCCAATGTTCATAATACACTGTTTACAATAGCCAAGACATGGAAGCAACCTAGGTGTCCATTAGCAGATGAATGGATAAAGAAGATGTATATACATATATATATGTATATATACACACATACACACATATACACAATGGAATATTACTCCGCCAAAAAACCTAAATGTCCATTGACAGATGAATGGGTAAAGAATAAGTGTGTATATATAAATATATATTATATTTATATAATGGAATATTACTCATCCATAAAAAAGAATGAAATAATGCCATTTGCAGCAATATTAATGGACCTAGACATTATCATTTTAAGTGAAGTAAGCTAGACAGAGAAAGACAGATATCATATGGTATCACTTATATGCAGATTCTAAAAAAACAAAAGATACAAGTGAACTTATTCATAAAACAGAAATAGACCCATACACATAGAAAGCAAACTGAAGGTTATCAAAGGTTGGAGAGGAACAAATTAGGAGGTTGGGATGAACATATACAAGCTACTGTATTTATAGCAGACAACCAACAAAGACCTACTACATGTAGCAGAGGGAATTCTACTCAATATTTTGTAATAACCTAAGGGAAAAAGACTCTCATATATGCACATATGTATATATATATATATATAGTAGTTATATATAGTCCTATATATATGTGTGTGTGTATATATACTGAATTGCAGTGTTGTGCACTTGAAATTGACACAACATTGTGAACTAACTCTACTTCAATACAAAATAAGCGCCACAGTATCTATTCTTAAAGAGTCTACAATCTAGCTACCATTGCAATTCAGATTTTTCAAGAAATAGGTTTATGAAGGTAAAAAAGACACCTGTAATCTAACAAAAATGTTAACGTTTAATTTTACTTTCTCTAATTTTCCCTCCTACCTGTCTATTCCTAAACTTAATCATATCACGAGGACAAGCAAACGCACTGTGCTTCTGCACTCTGTTAGATGTTTCTACTTTGTCTTTTGACACCCACTCTCCTCAGCCCTCATCTATGTCTTGAGAGTCTGGCTGGTGTGGACACATCAACAGCTTCTCTTCCCTCTGGATTCCAGTAAACATTTGGCTAATGAGGAAGCTCAGCAGGAGGTCAGAAGGAGGAATAGAATAATATATTGGGTTAATTTTTCTCCTGACTCTCTTCCTGCAATTCACTGCAGGCAGACTTCATTCTTCAGCTGAAGATCAAGGCGCCTGTTGAAGAACTCTTCTTCACATGACATCCTCTTCTCAGGTTTCAGAAACCATTTCTTTCTCCCTCTTCTTCAGACTGAGGGGATGCAACCACTCCGGGGGAATGCACGGCATGGTTTGATTGCATGCTTAGGCTCATATAAAATTAAATCAGACAGAGAGAAACATTGTATATTAATGCATACATGTGGAATCTTGAAAAATGGTACAGATTATTTTATTTGCAAAGCAGAAATAGAGATACAGACATAGTGAACAAATATATGGATGCCAAGGGGTAAAGAGGAGGTGGGAGAAAATGGGATTGACACATATAATACTATTGATACTATGTATAAATTAGATAACTAATGAGAACTTACTATATAGCACAGGAAACTGTACTCAAGGCTCTATGGGGAGGGAACTCCAAACAACTCAACATTCAAAAAACTAAGATCTTGACATCTGGTCCCATCACTTCATGGCAAATAGATGGGGAAAAAGTGCAAAGAGTGGCAGATTTTGCTTCTTGGATTCCAAAATCACTGTGGACAATGACTGAAACAATGTAATTAAAAGACTTGCTCTTTGGAAGAAAAGTTATGGCAAACCAAACAGCATATTAAAAAGCAAAGACATCACTTTGCCAACAAAGGTCTATATAGTCAAAGCTATGGTTTTTCCAGTAGTCATGTACAGACATAAGAGTTGGACCATAAAGAAGGCTGAGTGCTGAAGAATTCGTGCTTTCAAACTGTGGTCCTGGAGAAGACTCTTAAGAGTACCTTGGACAGCAAGGAGATCAAATTGGTCAATCCGAAAGGAAATCAACCCTGAATATTCATTGGAAGGACTGATTCTGAAGCTGAAGCTTCAATACTTTGACCACCTTATGTGAAGAGCTGACTTACTGGAAAAGACCCTAATGGTGGGAAAGATTGAAGACAGGAAGAGAAGGGGGCAACAGAGGATGAGATGGCTGGATGGCATCACTAACTCAATGGACATTAGTTTGAGCAAACTTCAGGAGATACTGAAGGACAGGGAAGCCTGGAGTGCTGCAGCCCAGGGGTCGCAAAGAGTTGGGCACAACTTAGCGATTGAACAACAACTACAAGCATGGATGAAGTGTGGGTGGGTGAAAGATGAAGGGGAGTTAAGTGCCTGTGACACTTTGTTGCTGTGATGACAATGATTGTAAATATTATGAGTTCACATGGCCTCTTTTGATGGCCTTAGAAAGTATGATTGAGGAAAAGGAGAATTTGCAAGCTGTAAATGTCAGGCTGAGAAAAGTGATGGACAATCAGGAGGCTTTGATGTCATGTCCAAAGAAGCCCCTCAACTGATAAGATAGCTGTGCTGTGCCACCTTGAATCATTCTGAAATCACCCTCCCTCAGTCTGTGGAAAAATTGTCTTCCATGAAATCGGCCCCTGGTGCCAAAAATTTGGGGACTACTGGTCTAAGACACTAAAAATTCATTGGTGAGAGGAACAGTGGCATCCTTGAAACACACTGTATGGGCTGTCTTCCGTAGGATGGATTTTGGAATTGGATTTATTGATCACGATGGAGTAAATGGGATCCCAGACTGATGTAAACTAGGTGGCACTGATGCAAACTAGGTGTGATAAGATAGCTGTAAGATAGCTGTGGTGAACTCCAAGCCAGATGTCTCTGTGGTGGGTTGCAGAATCTGTAACATCCATCATTTGCACATTCTGTGTGCTCTGCCCCACAGGTAAGAGATAGTGGTGGGGGAAGTCTGTGATCCTAGGATATGAGATGAAAACATCTGTCAGACATGGGTGGCTGAGACTGAAAAACAAGTCCTCAGATTTCTTTGATGACTCTGAATCTCGTTGGCTACAGAAGCAGCTCTACCCTGTACCTTCCTTGTCCCCAGCCACGATCAACACGCTTGCCATCTGATGTGCAGCCTTCAAAAGAAACTGATAGTTTCATTCTTTTTACAAGTGCTTGACCAGTTTTCCCAGCACCACTTGTTAACAAGGTTGTCTTTTTTCCATTGTATATCCTTGCCTCCTCTGTCGAAGATAAGGTGTCCATAGGTACGTGGATTTATCTCTGGGCTTTCAATTCTGTTCCATTGATCTATATTTCTGTCTTTGTGCCAGTACCATGCTATCTTGATGACTGTGGCTTTGTAGTAGAGCCTGAAGTCAGGCAGGTTGATTCCTCCAGTTCCATTCTTCTTTCTCAAGATTACTTTGGCTATTCAAGGTTTTTTGTATTTCCATACAAATTGTGAAATTATTTGTTCTAGTTATGTGAAAAATACCGTTGGTAGCTTGATACGGATTGCATTGAATCTATAGATTGCTTTAGGTAGTATAGCCATTTTCACAATATTGAGTCTTCCAATCCATGAACACGGTATATTTCTCCATCTATTTGTGTCTTCTTTGATTTCTTTCATCAGTGTTTTATAGTTTTCTACATATAGGTCTTTCATTTCTTTAGGTAGATATACTCCTAAGTATTTTTATTCTTTTTGTTGCAATGGTGAATGGTATTCTTTCCTTAATTTCTCTTTCTGTTTTCTCATTGTTAGCGTATAGGAATGCAAGGGATTTCTCTGTGTTAATTTTATATCCTGCAACATTACTGTATTCATTGATCAGCTGTAGTAATTTTCTGGTAGAGTCTTTAGGGTTTTCTATGTAGAGGATCATGTCGTCTGCAAACAGTGAGAGTTTTACTTCTTCTTTTCCTTTCTGATTCCTTTTATTTCTTTTTCTGCTCTGATTGCTGTGGCCAACACTTCCAAAACTATGTTGAATAGTAGTGGTGAGAGCGGACACCCTTGTCTTGTTCCTGACTTTATTCAAGCAGCTCCTGCAGCTCAATTCCAGAAAAACAAATGACCCAATTAAAAAATGGGCCAAAGAACTAAACAGACATTTCTCCAAAGAAGACATACAGATGGCTAACAAACACATGAAAAGATGCTCAACATCCCTTATTATCAGAGAAATGCAAATCAAAACCACAACAATGTACCATTACATGCCAGTCAGGATGGCTGTTATCCAAAAGTCTACAAGCAATAAATGCTGGAGAGGGTGTGGAGAAAAGGGAACCCTCTTACACTGTTGGTGGGAATGCAAACTAGTATAGCCATTATGGAGAACAGTGTGGAGATTCCTTAAAAAACTGGAAATAGAACTGCAATATGATCCAGCAATACCACTCCTGGGCATACACACCAAGGAAACTAGATCTGAAAGAGACACGTGCACCCCAATGTTCATCACAGCACTGTTTATAATAGCCAGGACATGGAAGCAACCTAGATGCCCATAAGCAGACAAATGGATAAGGAAGCTATGGTACATATACACCATGGAATATTACTCAGCCATTAAAAAGAATTCATTTGAATCAGTTCTAATGAGATGGATGAAACTGGAGCCCACTATACAGAGTGAAGTAAGCCAGAAAGATAAAGACCAATACAGTATACTAATGCATATATATGGAATTTAATAAGATAGTAATGATAACCCAATATGCAAAACAGAAAAAGAGACACAGATGTACAGAACAGACTTTGGGACTCTGTGGGAGAAGGCGAGGGTGGGATGTTCTGAGAGAACAGCATTGAAACAAGTATACTATCAAGGGTGAAACAGATCACCAGCCCAGGTTGGATGCATAAGATAAGTGCTCAGGGCTGGTGCACTGGGAAGACCCAGAGGGATGGGATGGGAAGGGAGGCGGGAGGGGGGATCAGGATGGGGAAAATATGTAAATCCATGGCTGATTCATGTCAATGTATGGCAAAAACCACTACAATATTGTAAAGTAATTAGCTCCAACTAATAAAAATAAATGAAAAAAAAAAAAAAAAGAAAGGTGATAATTGAAAGGTGATGCTGAATGTCTCTGCACTCACTGCCTGCACATCTCATCATCTCTAGGTTCATAACCAAAACCAACACAGCAAGGGCTGAGAAGTACAAGGCCTGTTCCAATGAAAGAGCTTATTCACCAGAAAAGTTGTGGGAAGCATGTGTGGGACTGGATTACAAGGGTGTTAGTTCAAGGCGGGTAGAATAGTAAGTTTTAATGGGCCAAATTCATGGATATGGGAGCTTCCTTCTAGGATCTGGGACTTAAGGTGTTAATTAAGCCATATAGCCTAGACACCCAACATCTCTTAGGTTGGATAATTGAAACTTGGATTCAAAGAGTGTAAGTTAATAAGGTGTAAATATTGCAGCTTTCTGAGTATATCTCAGAGGCTGAGTATATTTCCGCCTTCAGAGGAAGGCCCAGGGAGAGGTGAGAGTTAGAATGGATCTATCACACATAATCTGCTTAGACTGCCCCTGACTATACCCTTACAGATGTGTCAAATGGGTCCTTTAAGACAGGGGTCCCCCATCTCCGGTATCTAATGCCTGATGATCCAAGGTAGAGCTGCTGTAATAATAGAAATAAATTGCAAAATAGCTGTAATGTACTTGAATCATCCTGAAACCACACCCTCCTCCCCCCGCCACAGTCTGGAAAAATTGTCTTCCATGAAATTGGCCCCTGGTGCCAAAGAGTTTGGGGACTACTGGTTTAAGACACTAAGAATTCATTGGTGAGAGGAACAGAGGCATCCTTGAAACACAGTGTACGGGCTGTCTTCTGCAAGATGGATTTTGGAATTGGATTTATTGATCATGATGGAGTTAATGGGATCCCAGACTGATGTAAACTAGGTGGCAGCTCTTCAGTAACCAGTGGAGACAATGTGGGTGCAGGGAACAGGATAGCCACAGAGATAGATTGCTCATCGGAATTTTTAACTATTGGGGATCTGTAAAGATGGTATTGATCACAGTGTCTCTAAATATAAAATAATCTATGAATGTGCTGCTTTACATAGATAGTAAAAATTCTAAGACAATTAGGCAGAAATACCGCTTAAGTCCTGCAGAAGGGATTTTCAGACTTGCACTTAGTCTCTAAACTTAAGCCAGTTCTCATATCTATCCACAACCTATTAACTGTGGATGAGACTGTCTGTCCCTCCTTGAACAGATTCCACAGTGTTTTATTACATGTATAATGTGAATCTTCCCTAAAATCTTCTCCAAAAGTACCTGTAGCCACATATTAGGATGGTTACACTTTGAAAAAAAGGATAACATCTACATATTCTGTAATCACCAAATCCTAGCTCCTAACTGATATTAATATGCAGGAACCTGAAATATTGCCCTGATTGTCCACCCATTATCTTGTACAGATAAGATAATAGATGCGATCTTGGCTTGAGAATGTGTCACATGGATCAAGTGGCCCAAACACTCACTCATTCCCTCCAGTCTTGGAATATATGTATGTGCATATATCCTGGTTAACAGGAAATTTCAAACACCCCACAAACCTTGGCAAATATGTCCATGTCAGAAGGTAGGAGGTAAATCCTGCTAAACTTCCCAATAGCTATCATGCTGATGAGGTTTGCAGGTTCCGACGGTCCTACGCCTACCAGGATTTTGTCACTGAAGCCAGAGTGGTTGCTCTGCCTTTCACCCCCACCACAAAGAAAGACGCACTCTTGGTGGGTCTTTTTTTGTGTTTTGTAGGCAGCATGTATCTCACTTGGTCATGCTCCTTTGATCCACTTATTGAGTGGCTCATAATGATGACAGTTTTGAATGGGGCTTAGAGCAAAATATGGCTCTGGAACAAGTCCAGTCTGTGGTGCAAAGTGATACGGAGTTTTCTGATGCTGCTGCAGGCCCCGTGGCACAGAAAACATCGACAGCAAACAGTGATACTGTGTGAAGCCTCTGGCAAGTCCCAAAAGGTGCCTGACCCCTGGGGTTTGTATTGAGATCTTCTTCTGTGACAGTTATTCTCTTTTTGAAAAGCAGCTCTTGGACCCAGGTAGAAGCTGAATGTCCAGCCATGAGATACTAAGTGACTATGGGAGCTGACTCATGACCTTGATGTTATCTGATACCCTGAAGCATAACATTGACATGTAGAGTAGCATTTCATTATAAAATACAAATGGAATATATGGTGCCAGGTCTGCATTGTTCTGGAGATACCAGTAAACTACACGTAACGGATGGTAAGACTCTGAAGTTCATCCATTGCTTTGCTGTCTGTCCCTCAACTCTTTCATCTGGCTTCATGAGTAGTTCCCTATGTTGGTTACTAGAAGAGCAAAACATGTAGGCCTGGCTTGATGATGGGTCTGCAAATTATGAAAGAATAAGCTGGAAATGGGTGGCTGCTTCTTTCCTACTCTGGTACCTCTCTGAAAGCAATGGAGGGAAGAATTCCAAAGATAAGAACCTCAGGTGCCATGTCTGGTGGTCCAATTCGTGGGGAAGGAAAGATGGTCTGAGCATCAGATCAACACTGACTCAATGAGCAGTATTCAGTGGGTTAGATGGTTTCTTGGAGGATGGAAAAGGATTGAATGATTGGGGATAAAGATATTTATAAGGAAGAGATAGATCTAGACCTACTTAGAATAGGTAGAGAGACATTTCTATTCTACATGAATTTCTGTCTGTGGGTGTTCATTGCAGAGAAAGCTTTTTTTTCTTTTTTAGGTTCTTTTCCCATGTGGACCATTACAGTATATTTAGTATAGTTCTCTGTCCTATAGAGCTGGTTCTTACTAGTTACCATTTTATATATAATGGTATGTATATGTCAGTGCCCATCTCTCAGTTTATTCCCCCTACCTTATCTCCTGGTAACCATAAGTTTGTCTTCTACATCTGTGACTCTACAGAAGAAATTTTTATAAATCAGGTGGACAAGAAACAATACTTTGCATTTGTCAGTCTTGGACACCCTGGTGTTTGCTCAGTGGACCCACATATACAGAGTGGTACCCATGACTACAGAGATGGAGACCATGATGATCTCAGCATCATGGAGTTCCCTTTAACAGTGCTGGCCTGGCTGTGCCATGCTGGATGCTAACTTGGCAAGATCACGGGCCAACTCTAAGCTCTGGATGTGGCACCATTCCAGGAGGAACAGTTCAGCTATTTGTTACAATGTTGGTATCACTGCATCCTTCCCTTCACAGATAAGGGTAACCCTTTGTTCTGGCACAGATAGGCACAGATTACAAGTATGGATTTACCTTATCTGTCTAGTACCAATGTTCTTAGCACAAAATTACATTATGCTTTATCTTTACTATGGTGTCTATAGCATTAGTAGTGTTGGTTGCTTAGTCATGTCCAACTCTTTGTGATCCCATGGACTGTTGCCCACCAGGGTCTTCTGTCAATGGGATTTTTCAGGCAAGAGTACTACAGTGGGTTTCCATGTCCTCCTCCAGGGGATCTTCCTGACCCAGGGATCAAACCTGGGTCTCCTACATGGCACACAGATTCTTTACCATCTGAGCTACCCTATAGCATTAGTTCATATTAATTGTTATGAGCCATGTGTAGAAAATTTAACACATTGTTAATATTTACTGCAACTATTACTTTAAGTCTGATTTTAGCCTTTGAATGTCCATGTGTCAAGATTTTAAAAAATCATAAGCAGCTGAATCTCTTGATTTTATTCTTTGTGTTTTATTTTCTGGCTCTATGCTTGAAAAGTTTTTACTTCTCTAGAGATTGGATTGTTATTCACTTCTCTTTTTTCCTCTAGTTTTTCGAAGATTTGATATTTTTTATATTTAATTCTTCAATCCATCTGGAATTGATTTCTCTGCATGATGTGGAGTAAGGGCCTAAAATTGATTTTTCCCCCTAAATTGCTACCCAGAGGTCCTGGCACCATTTGTTAAATAATCTTTCCTTTTTTCATTGATGTGTGATGTCTCCTTTATCACATATTAAATTCTCATACATCCTGGAATCTATTCCCAGGCTATCTATTTTGTTCCACTGATCTTTCTGTCCAATCCCGTGCAAGCCTCTCACTAGTCAAAAAGAACTTAAAAGAAAAAAAAGAACTTTAAACATGCAAGTAAGAGATAGGTTGCCCATTTGAGGCCAGCTACAAAACTCTGATGTAACAATGAGAAAATCATACTCCCCCCTCCCCACTTTATGCCTGTTTCTTTCAGGGAAATATTTCATAAGATAGAAAAGGCAAATATTAGTCAACAGGGTATTAGAAGCTAAAAATGGGTGGAAAGTTATAGAAAAAACGAAATGTTTCATTTACCTTTTCAAATGAGCACAAGTCTCTTCATCTATGTTAGGTACTGGTGTCTTCTATGGTCCAAGAATTGTGTCTGAACTTTAAATATGAATTTTATTTAATCTTGAGATAATTCCTTTGCAGGAATTGTTGTTATACCCATTTGCTATGTTCTAAAACTTTGGGTTCAACTCTTTGCGACCCCATAAACTGCAGTCTTCCAGACTCCTCTGTCCATGGGGATTCTCCAGGCAAGAATATTGGAGCGGGTAGCCATATCCTCCTCCAGGGGATCTTCCCAACCCAGGGACAGAACCCAGGTCTCCTGCATTGCAGGTGGATTCTGTACCATCTGAGCCACCAGGGAAGCCCTCTGCAGCCCAAGCAGGAGTCAAAATAGACTCCCAAGAAGGTGGGCTCTAGATGGCAGAGTAAGAAGATCCTGAACTTACTATTCCCCCATTCCCCCACCCCACGAGCGGATCAATGCTACGTATAGAACAACTCTTGCTGAGAAAGACCTGAAGACCAGCAGCATAGCTCTTCTACAACCAAGGCTGCAAAGAAAGGACCCCAGAGCCTGGTGAGGGAGAAGGAGATGATCTAGTCAGGACCCACACCCCTAGCAAGTGACCCAGAAAAAGAGGGGGGGTATCCCAGGCTCAGGGATTCTCCCGAAGGAGTCAGGGGTTCAAGCCCATGTTAGGCAATCCTGCCCTGACATAAGACATTGGGTAGCTGGTTTGAAAACCAGGAGGGCTTATTAGAGGGCTGTAAGGAACTGAGCCTCCATTCTTGAAGAGCGCGTGTACAAACTTGCTTGCTCCCGGTCCCCATGGAGAGGCAACATTGAAAACTGCCTTGTACTCTGGCTGGCCTGATGGGACCACTCCATCCTGCCCCCAGCCCACACTGGCTCCTGCTTCAGTCCCTCCTGCTCCAGAAGTGCTCTTCACTAAGGTGGAAACTGCTATTGCCATGGTGTACAAAGAGTAGGGAAAAAAGTGGAGCCAGCTCACAAATGTGGCTCTAATCCAGTGGGCCCCAATCCAGCCTCTGATCAAGGTAGAGACTACTGTCACTCAAGCGAGAAGCCCAGCACCCTCAGGGCTCCTGCTCCAGCCCTCTGGCCCCAGTCCTGTGTCCCCAAGAGGGCAGTGACTGCCACTGAGCTTAAGAGAAACACTTGTTCTCACCTGGCTCTGACTCGAGCCCCACCTACCACCAAGGCAGCTGTCAGTACGCCCAAAAGAAGATGTGTTCCCTGCTCACTTCAGATCCAGCTCTCACACCAAAGCCACTGGCCACATGCAGACTATTGCAATGCTCCTGCACAAGGACATACCTTCAAGACTGGGATAGGTAACTGTTTTGCCTAAGTGCATAGAGACAAACAGAGACAGTCAAACAAAATGAGAAGACAGGGGAATATGTTCAAATGAAAGAATAAGATAAAACCCAGAAAAATCCTAATGAAAAGGAGATTAATAATTTATCTGATGAAGAGGTCAAAGCAATAGTAATAGAAATGCTCATTTAATTTGGGAAAAGAATAGAGAAACTAAAGAGAACTTAAACAAAGAACTAGAAAATATAAAAGAGAATTAGAATTGAAGAATACAAGAATTGCAATGAAAACTGTGCTAGATGGAATTGACAGCAGATTAAGTGATCCAGAAGAATACATAAGTGACCTGAAAGATGGAATAGTGGAATAGTCTGATGAAGATGAAACAGTGTGATTCACCCAATCAGAACAGCCAAAAGAAACAAACAAAAAATTAAATGGGGATCATCTAAGGGACTTCTGTGAAAACATCAAGCATATTAACATTTGCACTATAGGGATCCCAAAAGGAGAAAATAGAGGATAAAGAACAGAAAACATATTTGATAAAATAATGGTTTATAACTTTCTATCTACAATTGCATCAAAAAGAATAAAATATATAGAAATCAATTTAACCAAGGAGGTGAAACACCTACACTCTGAAAAGTATAAGATATTGATGGAAGGAAATTAAAGATGATACAAAGAAATAGAAAGATATCCTATGTTCATGGGTGTAAAAATTAATATGGTTAAAATGTCCATACTACCCAAAGAAATCTACAGATTTAATGCAATCCCTATCAAAATATCAAGGGCATTTTTCACAGAACTAGAACAAATAATCCTAAATATTGATGGAAGCATCAAAGAGCCTGAATAGTCAATGAGTTTCAAAGTGTAGAATATCGTGATGCAATGTGGCTGGTTTAACGATGGAGGGGCTATGAAAGAGGGAAAACGGAGAGCCTCAAAGAGAAGAGAGTGGTCCTGGCAGCAAAGAGATGAGGACCTCAGTCCCATAACCACAAGGAACTGAATTTTCCCAACAATGTAGAGGAACTTGGAAAAGGATTCTTCCCCAGAACCTCCAGATAAGAGCCCAGCCTAGCTGACACCAGGATTTCTGCCTTGTAATCATGTGAGCAGAGAGCTCAGCTAAGTTCAACCAGATTTCTGACTCACAAACTGAGTTAACAAATGGATGTCAAGTTAAGTTGCTGAGTTTTTGGCTATTTGTTACAGAAGCAACAGAGAATAAATTTACAGACGGACCTCAGAGATACTTCAACATTGGTTCCAGACCTCACAATTAAGAGAATATCACCATAAACAGAGTCATGCAAAATTTTTGGTGCATATAAAAGTTATGTCCACACTCTACTGTAGTCTATTAAGTGTGCAATAACACTGTGTCTAAAAATAATTTAATTTAAAATACTTTATTGCTAAAAAATTCTAACCATGACTTGAGCCTCCAGTGAGCTGTAGTAGTAACATCAATCATTGATCACCATGACAAATATAATAATAATGAAAAAGTTTGAAATGTAGCTACAGTTACCATAATGTGGAGCAAGCAATTTCTGTTGGAAAAATGACACTTAAAGACTTGCTGGATGCAAGGTTGCCACAAACTTTCATTTGTTAAAAAAAAAAAAAACAAGAGCAAAACCACAAAACAGCAGTATCTACAAAGCACAATGAAGTGCAGTAAAACCAGGTCTGCCTGTACTTGGTTAATGTGCCTTGATAACATAGTAATAATAGCAACAATTTATTGATATAAATGTATTGATATGTGCTGAATACTTTAAAGGGATTCTCTCAATGAATCCTCATCATAGCTCTATGATCTAGATGACAAATTGCTCAAAGTAACCTACTAAGTATTGGGTTGGCCAAAAGGTTCATTCAACATTTTCCACAAGATGGCACAGAAAAACGTGAATGAACATTTTGGCCAAACAAATAGTCAAGCCAAGCTTTGAACTTAGCTGAATCCTTCTATTCAACTACAAAATGACCCTATTGCCCACAGCTTCAAGCATTGGTTCATCAACACCTCTTGGCCTGCAATCACTGAAGGTTTTTCAAATACAGATGCCGCAATTCCACACATCATCACGCTGTCTCCTCTTTGCTAAGGAGCATCTCGAGGCTATAGTCATGTCCTCCTTTAGCTCCAGCTTCCCCGTTCCCCATATCAAGCCTTCTCTGGCTACACAAACACCTGGGAATGTCTACTTCCTCCACATTTCCTGAGCACCAGGGATTAACATCACTTGTTTAGCACTTAAAGCCACGTGGCCTTATGGCGATTCCCTTATATTTTATTTCTTATATTTCTACCCCTCAGCAAAATATAAGCCTTATGAGGGAAGGAATTTTTCTGTTTTGGTTACTGCTAGGTTCCAAGTACCTAGCGTGTGTGTGCACACTCAGTTGCTTAGTCACATCCGACTCTTTACAACCCCTTGGGCTGTAGCCTGCTAGGCTCCCCTGCCCACGAGATTTTCCAGGCAAGAATAGGAGTGGGTTGCCATTTCCTTCTCCAGAAGATCTTCCTGACTTAGGGATATAACCTGTGTCTCTTGGGTCTCCAGCGTCAGCAGGTGGATTCTTTCCCACAAGTGCCATGTAGGAAGTCCCCAAGTACCTAAAACAGGTATTAATTCACTAGAGATACTCAATACATTTTTATTGAATGAATGAATAAACAAATGAACTTAGACTCTTTCACTTCTTTTATTCAAAGTATATTGATCTGATTCACTTTATAATTCAATTTCTTCCTGAGTTCTGCCTGACCTTTTACTTTCTTCTGAGTTTCATGGAGATTATGCAGAAGATATAATGCTGGAATTTTCCCTTTCACCCAGAGCCATTGGTGCTCTAACTAGGCATGGAAACACTATTTATTGAATAATTTCTTTGTTCCTGGCCTTTCCTAGGTATTTTACATATATGCACTATTTCACATAAACTTCATGCTACTGTATGAGGTTGGTGTTCTAGCTCCCATTTGACCAAAGAAGTTGAAGATCAGAGAAGACAGCCCACATTTACTTGTCTAGTAGAGGCTATGACTGCCGTTCAGATGTTTCTGAATACAAAGACTGTGTCTTTCCACTATAGCATAACCACTAGAATGTAAACTCTATGAAAATGGGCTCTTGGTTACTCTTACGAGAGTCTCTTGGACAGCAAGATCAAACCAGTCAATCCTAAAGGAAATCAACTCTGAATATTCATTGGAAGAACTGTTGCTGAAACTGAAGCTTCAATACTTTGGCCACCTGATGCAGAGGGCCAATTCACTGGAAAAAACTCTCAATGCTGGGAAGGATTGAAGGTAAAAGAAGAAGCGGGCAGCAGAGGATGAGATGGTTAGGTAGCATCACCAACTCAATGGATGTGAATTTGAGCAAATTCCATGACAGAAGAGCCTGGCATGCTGTAGTCCATGCGGTCACAGAGTCAGACATGACTTAGGGACTGAATAACAACAACAAAAAATCTTTAGTGCCTAGCACATATTTGAAGATCAAATGCACATATATTGAAAAAAATTAATAAATCGAAGAACAAATGAATGGATCATGCCTCTTCTCTAGTTCTGCTTCAGAGGGAAACCTCTTGCCTTTCATCCAAGTACTTTGGATTTACATTCTACTGTAATACTCTAGCAAAGCTTCTACCTTCTTCTTGACTTAATAGGGGTATTAGCATATTGGAATTGGAATCACTCTTAGAAGGTGGTTTCTCAGTTTCCCACCAATGTAGAAATCCTTTTTATAGGCTCCTGGACAGATGGTTGCCAGACTCTGCATGGACACCTCCAGCGATGGAGGACAGAAGAGAACAGGAGGCAGGCTGTTTCATTTCGGAGGCAGTTCTGATGATTAGAAGCATTTTCAACTGATTGAACTAGATTCTGCTGTGTCAGTAAGGATTCTTCATGTTTCGAGAAATGGAAAGCACGACTAAAGTTGGATTTTTAAATAATGAGGATTTATCAAGTCAGTGATTGAGAAATGCAGTGTGGGTGTAAGTTTCAGGTATAATTTGAGTCAAAAGCCCATAGTGTCCTGAGGGTTCTGTTTCATTTCTCCAGAATTCTCTCTGCCCTGACAACCTCCAGGGGTTCCTTGGGCTCCTGGCTCCTTTTCTTTTGCAATAAGAAGAAGGAAAAAAAATGCAGTTCTAGGGCCTTTTAGCCACACATTACTGTTACATAGAGGAAGAGAGAAAGAACTTTTGTTCCAGTCCATCAAGAAAAGTCACAAGGCTTAGTTTGACCAGACAGGATTAAGATCTGGTAACTCATCGGACCATGATGATGAAATATGGGGACTGACTGAACCTAAGTCAAAGGTCCCAAGGCTGTGGGAAGGTGAGTTTAACGAACACTATTGAACCCTACAACCCTTCTACTCTTCCAGCAGAAACCGGGTTTTATTAATATTCATGTGTCTACCTATTGTCCACGCAGTTCATGTGACCAAGAAGAAGCCCCTCCATCCCTGGGTGAATTTTCATGGTTATATCCAGATTAGCCTAATACAGTCAGTACGTGGAACTCCCCTGGTGACTGTTCCTGGCTTGGGCTTAGGCCATCAGCTAAAGATGGTATTCTGTGCTTACAGAAAAGGTTATCCTTTCTCCTTGAGTGAGATAAATAGGAAAGCGTAAGGTCCTGACTGCCAAAAGCAGCCGTTCTGTCCCAATAGCAATGGTCAGACTTAGAAAGAAGCCACTTCTATTGGAAGCAGAGGGAGATGGAAAGGACCCGGTTATCAGCAATGTTGTTGAGCTCCTAGTAATTTCATGCCTGGACCTTCTGTAACCAAGTTCCTGATGTCTTATTTAACTATTTATGTTGGGATTTCTACACTTTGAAATAAAAGTTATCTTTACTGGCGCAAGTGGAAAGGGTCTTGGCAAGACTGTCAGTCAGCAAGCTTAACCTCATGGGATTTCTCTGTCATCTATCCCTTGGCTCAAAATGTACTACTGAAGAATTTAAGAATGAGTGCCCTCCAAGGTGGTATAATACTTTGCCAGCTAACACACCCATCTTAGAATTCTATCCTTCAGGCTATTATTCCCAGGCTGGTTGATAGATCACCATATGATATGGCATTCAGACTCTCATCATGTTGATAAGTCTCACAAACTTTACAAAACTGGACCCCATATTCCAAATATGGTCTGGTCTCCTTGGGTGCAAGGAGAATATTATGTTTCATATATATGATTCAGCTTGGTGTAATGGAAAGAAAACTGGAGTGAGTGTGCTTGTAGTGGATTCAAGTCCAGGATCTGCCCACTGGAAGCAAATCTTTTAACCACGCTGAGCCTCAGCTATCTTTCTGATAAAATGGGGAAAGCAATCTCTGTTTACCTCAAAGCATTGCTGTGTAAATCAGATGAAATAACAGATATAAAAGTTCTTTGTAAATTGCAAAAGTGTTTCAAAGTAAGAATG
The DNA here is from genome assembly GCF_033118175.1 of Dama dama. Classification (NCBI taxonomy): domain Eukaryota; kingdom Metazoa; phylum Chordata; class Mammalia; order Artiodactyla; family Cervidae; genus Dama; species Dama dama. Next base: position 46,246,001 of record NC_083702.1, read on the forward strand.
ATGATTAATGTATCTTAAGGTGGTGTCAGCTTCCTTTGGCAGTTGTATCACACGGTTTAATTATATCCTGCCTTGTTTCAGAAAGAATTTCAGGCATCTTACAAGAAAACATAAAAAAAATAAGATAGCATAAATTAGAAACAAAGTTAAAAAAAAGAAAAAGGGAAAATAACAGTGTAGCCAAAAGGCAGACATTGAAAACCGGGTTCAGAGTAGGCATTGAGTAAACGTTTTTCAATGAATATTGGAGTTGGTAAGAAACGTTCTTCCAAAAATTCACTGTATGATGCTGGGAGCTCAAATCTGGCACTCTGTGACAACCTAGAGGGGTGGGATGGCATGGAAGATAGGAGGGAGGTTTTAAGAGGGAGGGAACATACGTATACCTATGGCTGATTTATATTGATGTATGACAGAAACCAACACAATATTTAAAACAACTATTCTCCAATTAAAAGTAAATTTTAAAAAATGTTCCTCTGAGCTTTCTAGAAGTCAGTGTGATTACAAACATTGCTTTTGTTAATGCAGTTCTCAATTCCCATGAAATAAAAATGAATGTAACCTCTCTGTTGGTAGCTTTTCTGGATTTTCTAGGTGAGAACACACATTATCATCACATTTGCATTAATATCTCAAAACTCATATTTCCATGAACTGTATTAGCATATTGCAGAATTTGTACCTCTGAAATGTGGCTCTGCTGACTCAGACCCACTCTAGGAAAAACTCTTCATTGTGTGTCTTTTTGACTAGCTTCCAGGCTATCTTTACAGGTCAAAGGTCCATGTTCCCTTTCCACCGTGAGAGTGTCCTTGTGTATGTCCCCATTTCCAGCCCTGAGGTTCTAAGTGCCTGCTAGTTCAGAGGGAAGAAGATGTTCTGTTCTCACTCAGGTCAAGGACCACCTTGTCCATCCTCATTTACACTTCACGATTTACTCTTCTCATGAGATTGACAGATTGTCCCCTGCTTTTCCGGGAAACCCAGTCCCATCCAGAGAGATGTGACTTCACTCTCTGGCCCCAACAGGACAACTACCTCAACATGCAAAATTTCTACCTAGTACAGTTCCCCTGGGAAGAATGATTCACTCTTAAACAACAAAGAGATCAAACCAGTCAATCCTAAGGGAAATCAACCCTGAATATCTACTGGAAGGACTGATGCCAAAGCTCCAATACTTTGGCCACATGATGCAAAGAGCCAAATCATGGAAAAGACCCTGATGCTGGTGAAGATTGAGGGCAGGAGGAGAAGCGGGCAATAGAGGATGAGATGGCTGAATGGCATCACTGACCCAATGGACATGAGTTTGAGCAAACTTCGGGAGATAGTGAAGGACAGAGAAGTCTGGTGTGCTGCAGTCCATGGGGTCGCAAAGAGTTGGACAGGACTTAGCAACTAAACAGAAACAATGACAACAAAATAGCGTCCACTTGGTTCGGGCTGAAGTTTGCTGTTCAAAGCTGGTTTGCATGGTCCCTTCAGTCTGAGCAGAAGACCAGACCCACTTCTCAAAAAACAACCTTGTTGAATGAAAGTGTGAATAAATGATACATATGATTGAAAGTAACTCTTCTGAATTGCATTCTGTGTAGTCAAGGTGCCCAAGTCTATCAAAATGGATGTGGTGATTAAGTAAATTATTTTATATAGGTTTCAGTTTTCAAAGAAATGCTGTAGTAAAATGTACACATAAGGAAATCGAGGATTAGAGTTAATAGTAAGCCTCCTAGATTGGTAAGACTAGTGGGGAGCAGCCAGAGGTTAAGATTCAGACTTGTCTAATTGTAAATCCTATCACTTAACCTGGCCTTAAAGCAGCTACACAATTGAAAGAAGACATAAATTAATTCATCATATACCCTTGAACTCATATTGTGTGCTAAGCCTTGTATTTGGCCCTTCAGCTTTATTACTTATCTTTCATTAATGAATTTATTAGTTTTTCCAATAGAATCTTTATTCTCTATTTAAAGCAGAGTAGAGCTTCCTCCTTGGATTCCTCCTTCAAGGATATTACCTAAGATTTAATACCAAAATGGCAGATGCCCCATGGATGCAGAACTATTAAGCAGAGGGAATATAGCATTTCCTCCTTCCTCCCATCCTGTACCACTTACTGTATGTATCACTCCACATTTAATGAGTCCAGAGAATTCCTTCCAAAGCCTCACACAACTGTTTCCAGTGCTGGGATTGATCACGTTTGACTTCTTCTTGGGTGGTCCATCTTCCGTACTTAGGGACCTCCGTCTTTGGTTTTCCTACCAGAAATAGCACCTGCCAGTGTCGCGCCAGTGCTGACTGAGGCCCTGGTTGGAGTTTGGTTCTGATAAGCTTGCAGAGGGAGCCATTATGTTAGTTTCCCAGGGCCAGAGAGCGAGTCAGAGGGAGAGGACGGGTCCCTGAAGCTCTGACGGTATATGCACGAGAATGTGTTTGTTGGAGGCATGCAGCCTAGAGAGTGTAAATCTGTCTGTTAGCTGGAAATGAATACAAATCAGCCCTCATTTGTATTCATTGATTCCACAAGCTAGCGGGTTTGAGAGGCTGCAGGGTGTAGAACACTCTAGACAGGGAAGAAAGAGCCTGGCTTCTTGTCTCAGCCTTGCTGCTAACTTACAAGCAAACTCGGGCACATTATTTGCTGCCTGAGTCTCAGCGTCTCCCTCCCTAAGGCAGGTTCATTAATAACTGCCTGTTCGCAGAGCAGTGGATTTCTCATGGGTCACACAGGCCCGTTCCTGAACCTCAGCTCTACTACTTGCTAGCTGTGTGGCTCTGAGCTTGTTACTTTAAACTGAGCCTCAGTTTCCTCACCTGAACAGTGGGAACAAGAATAATAGGTGACTCACAAGGCCATTGTGGAGCTTAAAGGAGCAGAACATGTAAAGTGTTTAACATAGAACGTGGCACATGGTAAGCCATGAAATAATGTCAGTGGTTCTTGTCAATGTTATTTTCCCATCAGTCAGTTCAGTTCAGTCACTCAGTTGTGTCCGACTCTTTGCGACCGCATGAATCGCAGCACGCCAGGCCTCCCTGTCCATCACCAACTCCCGGAGTTTACTCAAACTCATGCCCATCGAGTCGGTGATGCCATCCAGCCATCTCATCCTCTATCGTCCCCTTCTCCTCCTGCCCCCAATCCCTCCCAGCATCAGAGTGCTTTTAAATAGCAAATGAGACTTTATGTATACTCCATTTGATACAACCCCATGAAGTAATTGTAATTATATAAGGACAATAAAAACTACATTATGGGTTTAAAGGATCATTGATATTGAGCTCTACTCAGCAATATACTTAGATAATAGAAACATCTATCTTTAGACTAACAGGATTTCAGAGATGATCAGATCCTGCTGTCTCTCTTTTTTAAAACCTTTTTATTTTGTATTGGGGTACAGCTGATTAACAAACAATGTTGTGCTAGTTTCAGGTGAACCGCAAAGAGACTCAGCCAAACTTATACACGTGTCCATTCTCCCCCAGACTCCCCTCCCATCCAGGCTGCCACATAACATTGAGCAGAGTTCCATGTGCTCTCCAGTAGGTCCTTGCTGTTATCCATTTTAAATATCCTGCTCTCTTGTTCTATAGATGAGAATATGCAGGCACAATGAACTAGAATTACTTGTCAATATCCAGAGCTAATTAGGGCCAGATTGGGACTGGAAACCAGACGTTATGACTCAGCATATAGTTATATTTCCACCTATTCCATTTAATGTGCCAGGAAACCAAAGTTGGGGAGATAGCGAATTGTATGAGGTTGCACAGGTGAGTAGTGATAGATCTAAGAATCATATTTATAATAGCTCACCTTTAAGTGTGTTTTGTAGGTGCTAAGCATTGTCTCAGTGCCTTGTGTATATCAAAAAATCTAGTCTCTACAACCTTAAGAGTTACAATTAGGATCCTTATTTTTCAGACGTGGGGATGGGGACCCAGAGAGGTCAAGTACACTGCCCAAGGGTGCACAGGAGGCAACCACATTAGGACACAGATCATCTGGATTCTGTGTTTACACAATTCCTCTCCATAGTATTCTGAGTCTCTCAACCTGACCTTGTTATTCCCCACCCCCGCCTCGAAGTACAAATAAGTCTGAGCTCTTGCTGGGAAAATGAAGCATAAAGATAGAGAACAGTACTAGTAGCAACGTACTAGCCAATCACTGGGTGATGCATGCATGCATGCTACGTCTCTTCAGTTGTGTCCGACTCTTTGCAACCCTATGAACTATAGCTCACCAGGCTCCTTCCTCTGTCCATGCGATTCTCCACATAAGAATACTGGAGTGGGCTGCCATGCCCTCTTCCAGGGGATCTTCCTGACCCAGGGGTCAAACCTGAATCTCTTACCTCTCCTGCATTGGCAGGTGGATTCTTTACCAGTAGTGCCACCTGGATGATGAGACAGAGCATTTGCATGAAGGCTAAGGAGTCTGTGGATAGCAAAGGAGCTAGCATTTATTTTGAGCCTGTTGCTTTCAAGCTTCACTGTTATTAGAACCTCTCTGATAACTGCATGGGACACTGTTGCTAAACTAACATGTACCAGCGATGGCCCCCAGAAGGATCAGTAATTCTGAACACCTGCAGTTCAAGTGTCATTGTATCTGAAGGATAGACCCATGGTGTTATCTGGGACCAGAATCTGCATTCCACTGGGGATGGTGACTGTCTTGCCCTCTACCTACATATCCTGGAAAAGCCACTGATGGAACAGCCTTGGCATCTCTGCAGCAACACGTGGGTTCACTGGACAATGTGAGCACAGGTCTTAAATCAACCCTGTATGAAGCAACAGCAGGAAATGTAGGCCCACCTCCTGGCTGGATCATTAGGTTCTCTCTAAAGCATCTGCAAATAGAGCTGCCTCTTTTGTGATGATTAAACATTCTTGGACCATTCAGGAGCCACGAGAAGGGCCCCTATAGGAAACTCTGGGCTTTTTGGTAATCTGGGCATATCAGAAGTTTGAGAAATTAACTGTACTATTAAAAGAGCTGTGACTTTATTTGTTCTGCAAGTAGTTACATGAAATAATAGCAAGGATGTTTAATGAGAACTTACGATGCTTCAGGCACAGTATCAAGTTATTTATATAACATAACTCCTTGACTCTTTGCAACATGAAAGGGTACTTTACACTCAAAGTGCATTTTACACTCAAGGTAACTGAACCTGAGAAGGGAGGTCACTCATTCAAGGTCACCGAACTGTGGTACGGCCGAGACAGAAATCAGACTCAAGATTTCCAATAGCCTTTCTATCAGAAAGACTTGCCCACTGTGAAACACAGCCATGCTTGAAATATAGAAACGGAAATATTACAGTAGACACATTAACTTACAGAATTCCCTGATGGTCCATTGGTTCGGGCTCCACACTTCTACTGCAGGGGCCACAGGTTCAATATCTGGTCAAGGAACTAAGATTCTGCAAGCCGTGTAGCTTGGCCATTAAGTAAATAAGAAATAAACATGCTAGATTAAAGGATGTGTATGCATTTTTGGAGTTGCAATGAGTCGGACATAATTTAATGACTGAACAGCAACAACAATGTGTATTTGTGAGATCTCTGTCTCAGAGCAGACTAAATCATCGGTGTGTCTTACCTTTAAGAGAGGAGTTTTGGTCGAAGAGGTTGGTGTCCAAATGACGGGAATAGCCCTGCTGAGCTCCTGGGCCACCAAGTGAACTTGGCCATGTGGATTTTCTTTCTAATCTAAGAGCAGCCCAGTTGGAAAACCAGGCAGAGCACAAGAGTCTTTTTCTGAAAAACACATCTCGTAACCGAGCCAGGCTTTGTCCCTGGGTGGAAAAAAATGCCACAAAATGAGAGGCAGGAAGAAGCATCCTTTTCTAACTGCCAGAGTGATTCCAGGGCTGTGTGAAAATGTGCCAGAAGGCAACGCAATTAGCAAATCCTGACACCAGTGGCTGCTTCTCTCCTGGGCAACGTCTTTGTCAGAGCCAACATCTGCCGGCTTACCTTGCCCAGCCAGGATGGGGGCTGCACCAGCCTGCTGCCCACACACTCCATGCCAGGCGCACTTGGCAGAGTCAGGCCCCCCAAGGGCTGTGTGGCCTGGTCGTCTTGAGAAAGGGCCCAGCCTAAAGGTCCCAGGTGGCCCCAGAAGCAATGCTGCTGCTGCCAACAGAACCCCTTGCCTGTAAATACGGACCACGGCTCAGAAGACAAGATAAGTACTATAAATAAGATTGAAGTGGACACGGAGCATATTAGAATGTCTTTGCTGCAAGGCACCTGCAAAATGTGTTTGTTCAACAGAACTAATAATATTAGCTAGCACTGACTGAGCAGGGGGATTCGGTGCAGTTTCTCTTCCAAGTGCTTTGGGCACTTTATCTCCATCAACCTTAAAACACAGAGAGGAAGGTGGGGCCACACACTCCATTCTCCAGACTGAGAAACTGAAGCTCAGAGAGGCTGAGTAACTTCACCCCAGTACTGGGAAGCACCAGAGCCCAGGTCTGGTGGCAACCAATTAGCCCCAACCCAGAAGGGTTTCCCAGGTGGCACTAGTGGTAAAGAACCCTCCTGCCAGTTTAGGAGACATAAAAAATGTGGGTTCGATCCCTGGGTCAGGAAGATCCTAGGGAGGAGGGCATGGCAACCCACTCCAGTATTCTTGCCTGGAGAATCCCATGGACAGAGAGGAGCCTGGCGGGCTATAGTCCATAAGGTCCCACAGAGTCGGACGTGACCGAAGCGACTCAGCACACACATGCACGCACTCCAACCTAGAAGACTCTATTATTCCACACTGCCTTCCCCCAGTTCCATCCTTGGTAAAGTAAATCCTGAAACGCAAACCCCAGGGCTTCAGCCCTTTTTAAAAGGAAGACACAAATGCACATCCACCTATATCATGCATTTTTGTGACTTTATATTCACACGCATGACTCATAACAGTGTGACTACCTATTCACACTCATGACTAGTAACAGTCTGACTACCTATCCACACTCATGACTAGTAATAGTGTGACTACCTATTCACACTCATGACTAGTAACAGTCTGACTACCTATCCACACTCATGACTAGTAATAGTGTGACTACCTATTCACACTCATGACTGGTAATAGTGTGACTACCTATTCACACTCATGATTAGCAACAGCACAGTTTTCTGAGGGGTTATGAAACCAGATTGGCGCTCTGTCCAAAGAATCAGTTTCAAGAAAAAGTAAATTTGGAAATTTTAAGCAAGAATCAGTGTGTCCTTTTTTTCCCCTCTGTGTCTTAATTTTAGCTCTAAAGCCAGAGGGCAGGACAACAGAATGTCTGAGGTTCCTTCCAATTCCAAAATGCTGTGATTCCTCAGAAAACCGTCATCATGGGTATGCTGAGAGCAAAGGGAACACAACCAACCCCAGTGCATGGGCACGATATATTTCTATCGTGTCCATTACTCTCTGGCCTTCTCCCCTCAAATGGCCTCTTTCTTCTGTTCCATCTGTCCAAATTCTCTCAAACAGCATAATTCCTACTCTTGTGCCATCTGCTACTTGAGGCCTTCTGTGAGCCGCTGAGCTAGAGGTGGCTCCTATACCTCCAAACAGTATGCACTCCCCCAGGGAATTAGTGTCTCTTCTGTGCTGTCTTGCAGCACAACAAGGTAGAGAATTGCATGCTAGCCCCCACTGGACGGTCCAGCAGGCGTGAGCCAAGCAGATGTGTAGGGGGTGATTGTGGCTGCGGTGGGGGAAGGAGGGCATGGCATGACAAAGTTCCATGCAAGGGTTTGTGGAGTGGAGAGGGGGAAAATGTTTGGTAGGTGCTGAGTGTGAGATTTGGGGGGAAGGGACACAAAACTGAAAATAAGAATTATTAGGAATTATTACAGCCTGTTGTATTCCTACATCTTAACATTTTAAAAATGATTTTATTTATCTATTCATTTATTTTTGGCTGTGCCGGGTCTTTGTTGCTGCAGGGGCTTTTCTCTAGCTGTGGTGAGCAAGAGCAGCTCTGTCATAGAGGGCTCTTTTGTTGTGGAGCACAGGCTCTAGGCGGACGGGCTCCAGTAATTGTGGCGTGTGGGCTCAGAAGTTGCAGCCCCAGGGCTCTAGAGTACAGCGTCGGGAGTTGTAGCACACAGGCTTTCTTGCTCCAGGGTAGGTGGGATCTTCCTGGACCAGGGATTGAACCCATGTCTCCTTCATTGGCAGGTGGTTTCTTTACCACTGAGGCACCAGGAAAGCCTTATAAGCTCCAGATTTATCTCAAGTATGACCTTTCTGAAGCCTCCGCAGGTACTATGGCCAAGAAGAACCATCCACTCACTCCAGTGCCTGAACCGTAGCCAGGTTAGATATGAACCATGGATGGATGTTACAGACTTCTACATTCATTGATTTGTTTACATATCTGTGCCCTCCACTGCATGGTGAGCAACTGGAGAGTTGAGACCATATCAGAATCCTTTTTAATGGCCAGGGCTTGGTATGTGTTGAATTAGCAAAGGTGACAATTTTCAAGGCACCAAATGCAGAATTTTGTGGATGAGTAATCATTAATAATATATCAGAATTAGTCATTGTTTACTATTTAACAGAGAGAATGCCAATTCTTTCAATGGAATATCAGATTTAATCTGTTTGATAGTTCTATAAATAACCATATCATTGAGGTGGCTCAATGATAAAAAACCTGCCTGCAATTCAAGAGACATAGCAGGAGCCATGTATTTGATTTCTCGGTCAGGAAGATCTCCGGGGAAAGAAGCGGCAACCTACTCCAGTATTCTTGCCTGGAAAATTCCATGGACAGCCCATGAGATCACAAAACGGTCAGACATGACTTAGCGACACAACAACAACTACTATTACTAGCATTTTACTCATGAGAAGAATCAAGCTTAAGAGGAAAGAAGTCACTAGCTCAAGTCTCTACCAGAAAGACTGAAGGCAGGAGGAGAAAGGGATGACAGAGGATGAGATGGTTGGATGGCATCACTGACTTGATGGACAAGAGTTTGAGCAAGCTCTTGGAGTTGGTGATGGACAGGGGAATCGGGCGTGCTGCAGTCCATGGGGTCTCAAAGAGTCAGACACGACAGAGCAAGTGAACTGCACTGAATTACTACTAGCAACTGGATGAGCCAGGAATCAAAACTAAACTGAACTTGTGTGTTCAGCTTTAATATTGCATCAAGATAGGAAAAGGTGAAGGAGGAAACAAATTATCATAATATGGAAACAGGGGTCAGATATTAACATGGTGTGATAATGAAGCAACATATCTAAATTTTAAATAAGCATGTATCACCTTACACAACTTGATAATTCTTGATTATACATCCTGTGATTATTATATGTGGTTGATTATTATCCCTTTTCAGGTAGCTACAATTGCTTCAGTACAGATAACCAATTCAAAGACTTTTTTGTGTACTGAGAGGATGCCCTGTTTGGAAACAGTTGAGTCACTGGGACCCACGCCTGAGTGCTATGATGGGCTATCAGGTAATAAGAAAAACTCATTCTCTTGGTTTAGGAGAAGAATGTAATGTTGTAGGAAGAGCATGGTCCTTGAAACCACAAAGTCCTCAGTTCCCATCTGCTACATAACACTTAGAAATCTTTTGACTTTGGTAAAGTCACTTAATTTTCTAAGCTTCCACTTCTTGTAGTCAAATGGAAACGGTGATAGCACATACGTCACAGTGCAACTGAAAGAAGATAATGTATGTAAAAAACATAGTACAGTGCCCAGCACATAGCAAATGTGAGGCAGGACTCTGAGAGGTAAGATGTTCAAATGAGCCTGATTTCCAAGTGTACACTTGAGTGTATGTTTATGAAGTACAGGTCGTTCCTAATCGGAAATCCAGACAAGTTCTAAGGCAAGACTGTTATCATGAAGGTGAACTTTCCAAGTGCATTAATTTAGGTGAAATCAGTGAACATCTAATTTAGACATACCTCATACATCTCGGTACCCTCTAAGGTGATTTGTGCACAAAAAGACCTCAGCAATACTTGGCTGGTTGACTCACAGGTTGAGAACTTAAATGGAATTCATGGTAGAAGAGAAGAAAATACTATAGGGGGCTCCCTCCACATCTGCTAACCACCTCCTTCCAGTAGTTTTTCTCCTGTGCTACAGAGACTGGAAAACTATAAGTGGTACTTCCTAGATTCCCTCGGAGCTAAGGTTTTGGATATGATTTTGGTTTTGCATTCAGATTCACCTGGCAGCACTTGAATCAGACCCAAGTTGGGCAGGCTGGTTATAACATACAAGGCATTGTGTTGCTGGTATTGAGTGACCTTGCAGTCTCAATGTGACCTTGGAACCAAGAGTCCCAACAGTGCCTTCCTGGCCTTCAGCATCCTTCCTGTGATACAGGCAGTAGTCCTACATCCAGTAGCCAATTCTATAGTTTTATTCTAGAAATCAATCTTGGAAGTTAATTATATAGCTTGCTCCTCTCACTCCTCTAATAATTCTCTGCATTATATCTCTCAAAAATTATTAAAGAAGTCCTGTCATCTATAGCTAAGATGTGATGGATACAATATTTGGTACCAGAAATGGTTATTAGCATTGGATTCCCAAGGAGGAAAATCTAAGGTAAATTATGTGACCTGTCTAAAATGAAGGTAGTGAAGCCTTGGTTACCTTTGAGACTAGAACACTAGTAACCTATATGGTACAACAGTATTTAAATGGCCACATGTGGTCATCGGGAACGAAGCATCTGTTGTAGGCACAGTTTTGGCAAACAGAGTAGTAACTAATTTGTTCTGCTGACACCAGGTACCTGGCATCTGATGAAGGTTAGTGAACTAAGATAGTGAATGGAGGAATGGGCCTGGCTTACCTCCTTCTTCCAACAGGCAGCATATTTGAGCATCCATATGATTTTCCCCTGAACAGTGTTTGACACTTGTCTGAAATTGGTGGCGGTGCCATGACAAATGCCCCATCATTCTTCCAAATGAAATTATTACAGTTTTGGATAAGTGAGTATGTATGTGTTTATACGGACAAGTGAGGAAGAATTATTCCCTAAAATTAACTAAAATTCACTTTTAGGGTAAACAAAACTGGCTCTATGGTCTTTATGGATATGCTAGTGCATTTCAGTGTTTTTCCACAAGCTGTCCAGCTCCAAATTTGAGAAATGCCAACCTGTCAAAAGTCCCAGAGATTGTCCGCTCTCTCCACTTCACCCCATCTCAGGCTGCTTGACAAGTACCACTAGTTGAGAACTTGTACTGGTCTTGTTGGCCACAACAATGAAGAGCCCCCCAAATTCCTCCCTCACAATTTGGTATTATGTTGACTAAACTATACACAATTTGGAATTGTGTTGACTAAAATATGCACCGAAGTTTCCTATTTCTGGTGCCAGGCAATATTGTCTACACAAGAACAAATTGAATCTCTGCCACACAGTAATTGCCCGGCGACCCCAAAGTTGATGTGTTTGACTATGCAGCAGAGATTAAGCTTCTCCAAGGACCAACTCTCAGCATATTTAGAAAATTTAATTTTATATTCTTACTTACAAGGTTTTTTCCTTTCTTGAATTACTTATTAAAAAATAAAAGTACTGTAACCATTTTTCTTTTGATAAAAGTCAGGCAGCCACAGCCTGGTCTTCCCTTGGGTCCTCAACAAAGCGGTTTTATCTCTCCACCTCCTGGTCACAGACCACTCAGAGATCAAGGCTTCTGCAGCCCCTTCTGTCTTTCATGGAGAAGAGGAAAGAGAAGCTGGGCTGCTGAATATGTAAATCCTCCCTGGCAGACAGCCTTTGTTGTCTGATCATGGTGTGGGGAGGCCGAACTCTAACCCCAGAATCCACAAAAGCTTAGAAGGAGGCTCTCTGAGGTGTTCTTGGAGGGAGCAGTGAAGGTTAAAGAAGAAAGTTAAAAGGAATCTCAGTGAAAAGGACTTGACTACACTGGGTTCTTTTTTGTCCCCTTCAGTTCACAGTATAAAATGGTAGCACGGCGTTGAGAGAAAAGAAAGGCACGTCCCTGGCAATATCAATCCTGATGAAAGCTTGTCTCTATACTGTTTGGGCACTTGGGGTTCCTCAACCAGACCATGCAAGCTGGGCTTCAGGGTTATCTGACCAGAGACCCAGACAATGCCAGCTGTGATTCTTAGCAACACTGACTTCAAGATCCAGGGGCATCCAAGCCAGTCAAAGAGAACAGTGATGAGTTCCAATGTACCACTGAGTGGCATCTGAAATTAGAACTTTGCTAACTTGATTCCCAGGGCTTTCCTCTTGTCTCAGTGGTAAAGAACATGCCTGCCAATACAGGAGACATGGGTTCAATCCCTGGGTCAGGAAGATCCCCTGGAATAAGAAATGGCAACCCACTCCAGTATTCTTGCCTGGAACATACCATGCACAGAGGAACCTTGTAGGCTATAGTCCATGGGATCACAAAAGTGTCAGACAGGACTTAGTGAGTAACCAACAACCTTGATTCCTAGAGCTGGGAGTCTTTCTTTTTCTTCTTTTCTGTTTTCCTCATTCTATCTTATTTTCTGATTGACTTTCCAGTCTCCCCACCAACATACACATCGTAGTAGTAGGGCTTGATTCCCATCTGTCCTCACTCGCTGCAGGCCACTTGATGGGCTTCTGAAGAACTGCCTATCCATGTCTATCTGTCTCACCGTTGTATCTGCCTCCATGTAACAGCTGCGTCTGCTCTAATCCAGGCTGGTTGGAATTTGATGGTTTCTACCTAAATGACTCCAAGTATTGCTTCTTCCTGAGATTTCTGTTGTGGGTCCCACTCACCAGATTTGACTCCTAGATGATGATGTTGGCCCCCATCAAACTTGTCGTGAACTTTGAATGTGCTATAGCTTTCCCTGAGATGAAATTGTTTCACTTATCAAACATTCCTTGGTCTTGGGAGCTGGGATCCAGAGAAGAATAAGGTCGTGGCCCCTACTTTTGAGGAACTCAGAGTCTGCTCCAACTGAAGGGCATAGATATAATCAGTACTTTAAAATAATCAGGTGTTATAAAAAATGAGTTGAGGGATATCTTATATTCTTTGGGCTGTTAAATAAATACTAGATATCATAGATTGGGTAGCTTATAAACAACAGAAATGTATTTTTTCTAGCTCTAGAGGCTGGAAGTATCAAGGTGCCAGCACAGGCTGGTGAGGGCCACATGATGGAGGGAGCAAGGGAACTCTCTTGGGCCTCTTCTATAAGTCATTAATCTCATTCATTAGAGCTCTGCCCTCATGTTCCAATCACTTCCCAATGGCCCTTCTTCTAATATCCTCTTCACATCATGGTCAGAATTTCATGCTAGGAAGATGGGAGGCTATGAGTGACTCTAAGGCAGAGTGGACAAGCTATAATCCATGGGCCAAATCTACAGGCTGCCTGTTTTTATAAATGCAGGTTTATTGAATATAGCCATGACCGTTCATATACTTCCCGTGTCAGGCTCTTCATTAGTCTTGTAAGGTTAGAGTTGAGTAGCTTCAACAGAGGCTGTCTGGCTTAGTAAAAGTCTGAAACATATACTGTCTGACTCTTTATAGAAAGAGTTTTCAGACCGTTGCTCTAAGCGAAGGAATAATATGGTCAGATGGACATTTTAGAAAGATTGTTCTAAAAGCTGTGTGCAGCTCTGTATAAGATCTCATTTGGAAACAAAAAAATATGGGGTTTCTAGGAGACTTGAAACCTCCAGACTGTTTGACAAAACCCAAATCTCTCGGTCTTGTGTAGTATTCTTATGATTTTCTCACTTCCCTCCAATCTACTGTCATGTTTATATACTGGCCTCTTGTACTTGTGCTTGTTCGCTAAGTCATGTCTGACTCTTTGTGACCCCATGGACTTTAGCCCGCTGGGTTCCTCTGTCCATGGGATTCCCCAGGCAATAGTACAGGAGTGGGTTGTTATTTCCTTCTCCAGGATATTGGTCTCTAAGCCAGACCAAATTCCTTTAGGGCCAGGAATTTTAGCATTTTAATTTTTTTGTCTTTGTATCCCTGGTGCCTATGTCACTGCCTCCCACTTCTGGCTTAATAATTGAATTTAAAGGAGTGGGTGAATTACTGTACAATGCACTATTGTCCGGTTTACCTGCTCTGAGTGTGCCCTTAGCCTGGTGCCCCTTTGCAAGTGGGAACCCTGAGAGGTGATCATCTGGTCTCTTGCCAGATGGAGCCCTCAGAAAGACTCTGACTTGAGAAGGTTTTTTTTCCATTGCCCATTTTGTTTTTCTTTTGTTTTATTGGAGGAAAATTGCTTTACAATATTATGTTGGCCTCTACCACACATCAACATGAATCTGCCACAGGTATACATATGTCCCCTCCCTCCTGAATCCCCCCTCCCCATCTTCCAACCCATCCCACTTCTCTAAGTTGTCAGAGAACTCTGAGTTGAGCTCCCTGTATCAGATAGCAAATGCCCACTTGCTATCTATTTTTACATATGGTAATATGCTATTGATTATTATCATACGGTAATGTATATGTTTCCATGCTGTTCTCTCAACTTGTCCCACCCTTTCCTTCCCCCAGTGTCCACGATCTCTTCTCTATGTCTGCGTCTCCATCGCTGCCGTGCAAATAGGTTCATCAGTACCATCTTTCTAGACTTATGTCTGTGTTTCTTTTGCCTTTAGGTACCTGGGGAAGATCTACTTTGAGGTTCTTTCCAGGCTGTGTTACCAGGTAGGCATCTTCTTGGCTGAGGTCCCAGGGAGAAGAAAGCAATGTTAGGGTTGGGTCTGCTCCTGGCCACCAGGAGTCCCTTGTGAGGCCAATCGGCATTTGCAAATGAAGATTAAGACCCAGGCAAACAACCCAGCAAACAATAAATGCAAAGCTGGCCTAATCTTAATGAAATCTGCAACATATATTTATATAAATCAGAATGACTCTTGCTTGCTTTCCCTGTAATTTGCTCAGATGGGTTTGGAATGACACGGTCAATTGTTTAGCCACTGACTTTGCCCTATTTTGAAGAATCCCTCAGCAGCCCATGCCATGCTTGCAATGACATCCAGCTGGCCCTGTGGGAACTCAAGCCCGCTGAAAATGCATCACTTTCTGAAATCATCATTTCCTGAAATTCTCTCAGAAAAGCCAGGAATTGTCTTTCAACCTGAATCTCAAAGAGGATGCAGTGGAGGGAAGTGTGGGTGTGATGACTCTATCTGGGGTCCCATTAGCAGTAATTTCCCTCCATCTCATTCCAGTTCTCCATCCTCATGTCCTCAGAGATTCCAGGGCTCCCAGAATGGAGCTCTTCAGCACCCACTGCTGTGATTATGACTCAGCTTGCCAATCCAGGCACGAAGAAGCCAGAACAAGCAGATCACAGCAAGACACGGAAGCAGGATGCCGGTGGTATGACCTCACATCCTCATCTGATTCACTACCTCCCCTGACACCCCACACCTGTCATGCCCCTCCTGGATCCTCCTTCTTATCTCTTCAATTCAGTGATTCTCCAAATGTGTTCTGAGGATGCATGCATGCTAAGTCACTTCAGTTGTATCTGACTCTTTGCGATCCCATGGACTGTAGCCCACCAGGCTCCAGGCAAGAATACTGGAATGGGTTGTTATGACCTCCTCCAGGGGATCTTCCCAACCCAAGGATTGAACCTACATCTCTTTTGTCTCCTGCATTGCAGGCAGGTTCTTTACCAGTAGTGCGACCTGATCTGCATCAAAACCAACTCAGGTGTTGTTTCAAGATTTTCTAAATCTCTTGGGCTGTAGCCCCAGAATGTGCTTTTTAAACAGACTCTGTGAAGGGGTTCTTTTGCTCATTCAAGTTTGGGAATGACTGAGTTTAACCTAGACATTGAGGGAAATTGATTCTGTTACTGTAGTTTGGATCTGCCCTGTTTTTAATTTGTCCAGTGCCCAAGACTTCTTCCTATGATCCCCCAATTCTTTTTACCCAGGTCATTTATGACCCTTTTATCTTATTCTTTATCTGTAAAATCTTATAATTGCAGTTTTGTCCAGCTGAACCAGCCTTATCCCATTGTGTCTCCATCCCATTTTTTCAGGCCTCAGTTTAGAAGTCACCTCCCCAGAGAATTCTCCCCTGACTATCATTTTTAAAGTTCTTCCTTCAACTTGGTTCCTATCATATATTCGGCTTTTTTTCTTCAGAGTGTGTAGCAGAGTCTGTGATCATGCTGTTGCTCATTCATTTGTGTTTGTTGTGTTATATCCCATGGGAATGTAAGCCTTACACAGCCAGGAACCTGCATCATCTCATTCTCTACTGAAGCCCCAGAACCTAGCCCAGTGCCTGACATTTTATAGGTATTCAAGGAATGTTCACTGAATGTATGGATTGTTGATGGAATCCAGGAAGACGGAAGATTTCAACAGAAGTCCAACCATTCAAGTCATTTTGAGCAAATGGCCTGGTGGTCTTAGATGATGGATAGCGGGAGAGGTGCCATGTCTCACTCTGGAATTCGGGGCTCCTCACCACGTGGCCCTAATCCATGTGTTTGGTCCCCACGTCTCATTAGACCCTACAAGTATCCTACCCTCTGTTTAGCACTCCCTATTCCTGAACCACTCCCTCTGTATTCCTACCTCTAATACTTTTCCTCAACAGTTCCCTCTACTAAGAATTCCTGCCTTCCCATTGTGGCCTTATAATTCTATAAAAGTGCTGTATATAAGACTCAATAAATGAAGACATATTTAGTGAGTGACTTGTAGGTGCTTGTGAAAAAGTGAAAGTGAAATTGCTCAGTCATGTCCAACTCTTTGGGACTCCATGAATTGTAGCCTGCCAGGCTCCTCTGTCCCTGGAATTCTCCAGGTAGGAGTACTGGGGTGGGTAGCTATTTTCTTCTCCAGTGGATCTTCCTGACCCAGGGATCGAACCCAGGTCTTGTGCATTGCAGGAAGACTCTTTACCGTATCAGCCACCAGGGAAGCCCTGACATTGGGGCTCATAGGGCTGGAAAAGCTGCCAGGACCTCTCTATGTGAACTCAAACTTCCCCACTGGGTCTCGTTGACTCATTTGCCTCTGCCCAAGGTGTTTGTGTCGCTACAGGCTTCTCTGGCTCTGAGATTATCCTGACACTCATAGTGGAACTGTAGGTATTGGGTTAGGTCAGAGGAGAGAAAGAATATCTGGGGCAGATTCTGCATCTCCTCAAATGCTGTCACATAGAAAACTCCACTCTTTGCTCAGCTCTTGTCTTCTCTCTACTCAATGCCTCCCAGACAGCCAGGCCACATGTAACACTGGGCAGAAATCAATGCAGCCCATTTCTAAAAAACAAACAAAACAGTCCCAGTGTCACGTTGAGGGTGATAATAGCTTAGCAGCACCTTCGGTCCAGAGGAGCCCTTAAATTTCAGTTTCCCTGAGCACTTCCAGGAAAAGAGCTTCCCAAACCAGGTTGAACCTGCCCCATCCTGAGATTCAAGTCACCTCCCTACAGGAAGAAGAGGTTGTCTGAATGTGAAGCCGCAAAGAGGTTCATAGTTACAAGCATTCTGCCCTGCCAGCATCCCACCTGCTCCAGCTGGTGCCCCCCATCGGAACAAAAGGCAATAGAATGAACTTTAACTCACCTTACAGCCACATCTTTTCGAGATGCATCTGAGGTGAGTGAGAAAAGACCTCTGTGGACCTACTCCCAACAAAATGGCATATAAGGGCTTTGAGGATAGACAGACCTGGGTCTGAAACCTGAGCCCTCCTTTTATTGGCTACAGAACCTTAATCCTGTTGTTTAAAATCCTAGTTTCATCTTTTGTCAAAAAGAACTATTGGAAGAATCACTAGCAACTGTATGAAGCACCTGGCAACATTCAGGGGACATCGTAGGTGATCAGTAAATTATGTTTCTTTTCTTTTTGCCTGTTAGTCTGGTCTTTGCTCTGAGCCTACACGGTCATCTTTTTTTCTGGCTTGCTTGCTTTTTTCTTTTTTTAATTGGAGGACAGCTGCTTTACAAGGCTGTGCTAGTTTCTGCAGTACAACAGCGTAAATCTGTTATGTCGTTGTTGAGTTGCTAAGTAGTCTTCAACTCTTTGTGATCCCATGGAATGCAGCATGCCAGGCTTCCCTGTTCTCCACTATCTCTCTGAGTTTGCTCAAATTCATGTCCATTGAATTTTTGATGCTACCCAACTATCTCATCCTCTGTCTCCCCCTTCTCCTCCTGCCCTCAATCTTTCCCAGCATCAGAATCTTTACCAATGAGTCGGCTCTTTGCGTCAGGTGGCCAAAGTACTGGAGCTTCAGCTTCAGCATCAGTCCTTCTAATGAATAATTAGGGTTGATTTCCTTTAGGATTGACTGGTTAGATTTCCATGCTGTTCAAGGGACTCTCAAGAGTCTTCTCCAGCACCACAACTAGAAACCATCAATTCTTCAACACTCAGTCTTCTCTGGCACTTCTCAGCCCTTATGGTCCAACTCTCACATCCATATGTGACTATTGGAAAAACCATCACTTTGACCACAGACCTTTGTTGGCAAAGTGATGTCTCTGCTTTTTAGTATGTTGTCTAGGTTTGTCATAGCTTTTTTCCCAAGGAGTAAATGTCTTTTAATTTCGTGGCTGTTGTCACCACCTGCAGTGATTTTGGAGCCCAAGAAAATAAAATCTGCCACTGTTTCCACTTTTCCCCCATCAATTTGGTTTGAAGTAATGGGACCAGATGCCATGATCTTAGTTTTTTTGAATGTTGAGCTTTAAGTCAGTTTTTAAGCCAGTTATAAGCCAGAATCAGCTGTAAGGATACATATATCCCTGCCCCCTTGAGCATTCCTCCCAACCCCCATCACACCCCTCTAGGTCTTCATGGAGCATGAAGTTGAGCTCCTGGTGTTACACAGCAGCTTCCTACTATCTATTTTACATATGGTAGTGTAGAGAATGTCAGTGCTACTCTCTCAATTCGTATGGTCATCTTTGAATATACAATTCCTTAAACATGCCCTGCCTCCCAACCCATTTTTCAGTACAGGTGTTTGGTGGGAGTTATAAAGCTCTGAGTCTCCCACAGGCCAAATTCACCCAGCCAGCCTTCCGACTTGCATGGCTTACATTGTATATCCTTCTGGCACCAAGCTTATCAAAGTCAACCATGATTGTTTAAACTTTCCTCCCAAGATGGAGAGTTATTTTTGGACCTGCAGAATGTATTTGTTTCTATATCCCTATCACCAGGCAAAGCTCCTAGTATCTAATAAGTGTTCTGATTTCCTGTGGGCCAGGGATTTGAAACAACACCCTAGGTGAGGGGGAGACACAGTGAAGGCAGGAGATTCAACAGCTGATGGTGTGGCATAGAAGTCAAGAGGGATACATAGCTCTATTTGTTACAGAAATCCAATATATAACAATAGCACTTCACAGGGAAGAAATGGCTTTTTTATTCTCTGCACACTCATTCATGCAGCAAATATTTACTGGACATCAATACTGCATGAGATACTGTGAGGCAGAACTAGAAATGGACTTTGAATCCAGCCTCCTTCAAATCAACCCAGTTCAATTTGGAAAGAATGCATGAGGTTGGCCTGAAATGAGAATAACTATAAAACCACAGGCTGACTCTTTGCCTTCAAGGAGCCCCAAGTCTGATTGGAGAGACAAGATTAAAAAGCAAGGAGTAATTTTGTATTTAAGATATTAGCCATATTATCTGTCATTGTAGTGCAAATATTTTGTCAGTGTGCTATTTGCTTTTCATTTTGTTTGTGTGGATGCGAACTTGGAGAAACTTTAAATGTGTGTGTAGTCATCTGTCAATAATTTTCTTTCAGCCTCTTTGGGTATATACGTCTGCCCATGAAGTTCCTGATTATTTCTGTGTTGGTGGGTTTTTTCTTTTCTTTTTTTTTTTGCTAACTGGCAATTTTCATTTCTACGCAGTGAGACTCTATTAGAATCTGGAATAAGAAAAACCTTTTTTTTTTTTTTTGTCATTATGCAAAGGATCATTATAAAATCAAACAGAATACATTGGAATTGAGAAAAGAACCTAAGTATATCCGGAAAGAGTGAAAATGTATTCCAAACCATCTAATTAAGAAAACAAGGAAATGTGTATTACTTTTAAGAATTATTTCCATGAAAAATGTCAAACTGAAAAAAAAGACTGTTAATCTTGGCTGTTTTGAAATTTAATTTCTGTAGACTAATTTCTTTCCTAACCATTTTAATCAATAAAGTATGGTTGCAAAAATGAGAAATTGTGTGAGGACTAAGGAGAATTCATGTCAGGTCTATACCACCATAGGAGTAACTAGGAAAGGAATTAGACATGGAAATTACTGATGAATGAGATTCAAAACACATTTATTGAGATTATGTTTATTAGAATATAACTTATTTAGCTGTTGTAACAATGGTGAGGTCTGTGTTTTCATTCTTATTTTATCTTACTTATTTTTTAATGCTATTCTAAAGTATTTAATTTGTTTTGATATTATTAATTTTGTCTTTCTTTCATTATATTCTCTAACTTATTTCCCATTCCTTTATCTTTTTTCTTTTAAAATTAGTTTTTATTCGAGTAGGGTCGCCTCCCAATGGCGTGTCGTGTTGGAGTAGGGTCGCCTCCCAATGCCATGTTAGTTTCTACTGTACAGCAAAGTGAACCAGCCATACATACACATATATCCCCTCCTTTCGGACTTCCTTCCCTTTTAGGTCACCACAGTGAATTAAGTGGGGTTCCTTGTACTATATACAGTATGTTCCCATTAGTTATCTATTTTATGCATAGTATCAATAGTATATATGTATCAATCCCAGTCTCCCAATTTCTCCCACTCTCCCCACCCCTGCTTTCCCCTTTGGTATCCACCTATGTGTTCACTATGTCTATGTCTCTATTTCTGCTTTACAAATAACATCATCTGTACCATTTTTCTAGATTCCACATATATGTGTTAATAGACAGTATCTGGTTTTTTCTTTCTGACTTACTTTACTCTGTATGACTAAGACTCAGAGATAGCAAACTATTTCCTTAAGTTTAAAGGTAAACCTCTAACTTTCAACAAAATTGAAGCTGGAGACACTCCAGAAAGTTCCCTACATGGAGTCCAAGGACCCATTTACATTCTTGCAAGCTGCCTTATGCTGTTTCTCCTTTTAAGAGAAACAGATGAGACTGTTAAAATGGAGACCAGGCTTGAAAATCACCAAGACAGAACTGTTTCAGCCATGTAAGCCCCCATACTAAATTTAACTTATTTCATGAACATAGGCTAAACCTAATAGGTTATTTCTTACAAATGTCACTGATAACCATAAATAAAATCTGTCATCTTCCTAAAATAGTATAGGATAATAAAGTTTAACCAATTCCCTGCTGTCTAGAAATTCCATTGTAATTACCAATCACTCTAAAGGTTATTCATTAAAACAATTTTCTCATTTTTACTTTATAAGCTGTCCTGTACCATCATGCCTCTGAGCTTCATACCAGTTTGAGATTTGAATACTCCCAGTTTGTGAACTATTTTTTGTGTGTGCACAATAAACTCTTACTAGATACTATTTTACTGGTTTCAGTTTTCACTGTTCATGGATTCAGTTTTTACTGTTTATGGGTTTTGGACACACAGACTTGTGGCTTTTATCAGTTATTTGTAAATAGTGAGCCCAGGTCTGGTTGCCTTTCTTGGAGACGCACCACCCCTTTGCCACCTCGGAGAAAAGTGTTTGCAACCTCCTGTTTCATACTCCTTTGTTAGCAAGTGTGCTTACTTGTCTGTTCTGTTGGTACCAACATCAAGAAGAAATGTGTGCCCCTTTGGAACTTAAATAAGAAAAAGGATGAATCAATTTCCCCATAAGGCGTGACTTGTCTCTCCAGGGAGTGGGTTATCTAAGCTAGTCTCTGCTTCCTCCAGCAACTGGGTGAGCAATAGCTGCTCTGGGTCTCTGTCTCTCACACAGTTTAAGATTCCTACCTTCACAAGATACCTGAGTAAGGATGGTTCACTGAACATGTATGTTTACCTCTGCTCCTTCCATCACTGGTTCTTGTTCTACATTTTAAGGCATCAACCTATGAAGATGAAGGGAATAGAAATGAATAACATTGTGGGGGGAACCAGGAGGCAGATGCACCCAAGAAAGCTAAACTGAAGCTTTTGCAATGCATCAGAAAGGCTCAGAACCAGGGTCAGGTACAAGTAAATATGGAGGTGAATGTGGGGCTGCAAATACAGGAGTGGCTGCAAGTCTAAGAAAAAAGTTAATCACATTCATTCCCCAATGCTGGCAGAAGACTGCTGTTTCCACTACGGAGGTAATGAACCAAAATGGCTGATAAAATGAAAATGAGGAAGCTGTTTAACCTTTACAGTGATGAGTTGTTACCATATGCATTTCCAGACAGTAGATGATTGGCTAAAAGTGATGATCTTGTACCATTTTAGGAAAATGACTTCAGTTTTGTTTGATTATCAGAGACATTTACAGAAATAACCTAAGTTAGGTTTAGCTTGCATGCATGCTATTTTGCTTCAGTCATGTTCCACTCTTTGTGACCCTATGGATTGTAGCCCACCAGTCTCCTCTGTCCATGGGATTTCCCAGGTAAGAATACTGGAGTGGGTTGCCATGTCCTCATCCAGGGGATCATCCCAACCTAGGGATCAAACCCTTGTCTCTTATACCTACCTGCATTGGCAGGTGGGTTCTTTACCACTAGCACCACCTGGGAAGCCCAGGTTTAGCTTAGGTTCATGAAATAAGCTAGATTTAGATCTGCTTCCATGGTTTAAGTGGATTTGTCTGTTTGGGGGATTTTCAAGCTTTGTCTCCATTTTATCAATATTTTATCAGAGCAATTCTGACTTTAGAGGATCTCTGACTGTATGGGGTCAAGAGGACTACTCCATAGTAAAGCTCCCCAGCTTATACTAGGTATAAGACTTATCCCACCCACATAGGGCCCCCAATCATCTTGCTTTCCTCTCTTAATGTGAATAGACAGCCAAATAGCTCCAGACATTTGAGGAAAACTTCCAGAGACAAAGATGCAAAAGAAAAGAAAAGAGATGAAAGAAAAAAATGAAATGAAAACAATAACTTGGAGAAAATAGAAACTCAGAACAGGACAGCTAAGAAAATTAAATCCACAGGCTGATAAGGAAAGATACTGTATTCATGTAACAAAAGCAAGATGCTATAAAAAGGAACCTTCAGAGAACCAAAAGGAACTCTTTAAAATTAAAAATGACAGTAGAAATGAAAAACTCAATAGCAAGTATGAAAGATTAATGTGGGTACATATCTGAGAATAAAGATCAAAAAGATAGATATGGAGACTAATAAACATTCCAGGGAGAGAGAAAGCAGAAGAGAGAACAGAAAGCTATTTTTTTTTTAGAAAAAGAACTTTTCTAGAACCTCAGGGCATGAGAGTTTCTAGCCCAAAATGTCCCCAAATGCCCAGTTTAATGGATGAAAAAGCTAACATGGAATTTCAGAACTCTAGACAAGATCCTTAAAATTTCTAGAGAAAAAAAAAATAAAGTCACAGTCAAAAGGCCAAGTATCTGTATGGCATCAGACTGAACAACAATAGAAAAAAAGAAAAAAGAAAAAAAAGATAAAAGATAAAGAATTCTTTTATAATTCTGAAGGGATTATAACAATGTTGAACAATCTTTATACTCAGCCCAAAGAATCAATTAAGTATGAGCAAGCAATACACTATTAAATTTTCAAACTTCTAAAGATTTATCTCCTCTGCAGTCTTTCTTGGAATCCCCAGGTGGCTCAGTGGTAAAGAATCTGCCTGCTAATGCAGGAGACGCAGTTTTGATCACTGGGTCAGGAAGATCCCCTGGAGGAGGAAGTGGCAACCCACTCCAGTATTGCCTGGGTAATCCAATGAACAGAAGAGCCTGGTGGGTTACAGCCCATGGGGTCACAAATGAGTCAGACATGACTGATCAGCTGAGCAAACACTTGCAAGCTTTCTCAGGAAGCTCTTGGAGAAGGACTCTACCAAAATATGGAAGTCATCTAAGAAAGAGAAGGTAAGGGCACTAAGAAAGAGAAGAACGAACAAGAGAGAGGAAAAGTGAATTCCAAGACGATTGTGGCTGTCCCCGAGACCGAAACAACAGGACAGCAGGTCCAGAAAACGTGTCTCCGAGAAGATGCAGCTGATAAAAATCCAAGGTATTTCAGTGTATTGAAGGGAGATTTAGATATGTGATAGGGCTTTGGAGATTTGTGATAGGAATACAGAAAATTATGAAACTAAATGAAAAACAAATAGCTAACTCCAAGGTAAGGGGTGGGGCATACAACAAGAAAGGAAATGAAGTCCGAGTATGCCTCCTGGCTCAGCTGTGAATGTGGTTACACAGTATGGTAACATAATTAAAGGATGAATTCTCATCTTCTAATAGTGAGGAGTCAATACAATATATGATAATCAAAACTGAGAGGTGATGATTTTCCAATATAGGTATATTATTTTGAGATTACTAGAGTGGGTTGCCATTCCCTACTCCAAGGGATCTTCCCGACCCAGGGATTGAACCTGCATCTCATACATTGGCAGGTGGATTCTTTACCACTGAGCTACCTGGGAAGCCCTGAGATAGGAAAGTGAAAGTGAAAGCCACTCAGTCGTGTCCTACTCTTTGCAACCCCATGGTTTATACAGTCCATGGAATTTTCCAGGTCAGAATACTGGAGTGGGTAGCCTATCCCTTTACCAGGGGGTCTTCCCAACCCAGGGATTGAACCCAGGTCTCCCGCATTGCAAGCAGATTCCTTACCAGCTGAGTCACAAGGGAAGCCCAGGAATAATGGAGTAGGCAGCCTATCCTTTCTCCAGCAGATCTTCCAAACCCAGGAATTGAACCAGGGTCTCCTGCATTGCAGGTGGATTCTTTACCAACTGAGCTATCGGGGAAACCCTGAGATAGGAAGTTTTATCCTTAAAAATACAACTCAAGGAGTTGAAAATGCCCATCTCTGGGGAATGGGAAAGATGAAGTTGGGAGTAGGGACAGGACAGGAACAAGAATCGCTGTTTGGCATAATAAGTCTCATAGAGCTCTTTGTCTTCTCACACAATATTCAGATGTATCCTTAACAGAAATTAAAATCACATTTAACAAGCAGGCAGAAGGCAAGTGTTATGTGGGTCATACCTGGATAATACTTTTCACTGTATTTGATAGGAAATAATAGGAGGGTGAACTGGGGCAGGGAATAATCATGCAATTTCAGGAAATTATGGAAATAAAACAAAGATCAAAGTTTGGCTTGAAAATGAGGGGAGGCAGCCTAAGTTTGGCAGACCCTAGAACCTGAAATTCAAAGCTGCAAAGTGAAAGCACTCACATTGTTTAATTCAATTTCCACGGGAATCCATTATCATTATAGGAAAGGTAATACTTTATCTCCATTTTACAAATGAGGAACCTGAGACTCACAGAGATTAAGTGACTTGGCAAAGGCACCAGGCTCATGAGATGCAGAACTGGGATGTCAAATGCCAAGTTCGGCACTTTTTTGAATTTTGTGGTACCTGTTACTCTAAAAAATTGAGCCTGAGTTCAAGGATGGATGATTGATACAGACAGCAAACAGCCCAAGAGGTGCATTTATTTAAACAGTTATTTGACTACAGGAAATAGTCAATAACTATATATTGAAAAACGTAGAAACCATCTATGTTTCCTGAGATAGTTCCATGGTACTCAGCCAGGTGGTCACTATTCATTGCCCGTGTGACCTGGGGCCAGATTCCACAGAGAAATTGGTAAAATAAAATGACTCAGGTACTGGCAGCTTTAGCTCAGGAGTGGAGGTGGCTTTCTCATACCTCCTGCAGGCTGGTTCTCCTTCCTACTTAGAGTTTGTCAGTGTTGCCTGTTTATTTCTGCCTTTGGAAATACTCTAGCCTCACTACGTGGCTTAGGAAATAAAATCTGGTCTTGGTCTTAGCTACAGTGACCAACTTGTCTCAGTTTACCTGGGACTGTCCTCATTTTAGCACTGAAAGACGCCCACCCAAGAAGCCCCCTGCTGTTGTTCCATTGCTAAGTCGTGTCCATCTCTTCTGCGACCCTGTGGACTGTAGCACACCAGGCTTCTCTGTCCCTGAGGATTTCCAGGCAAGAATACTGGAGTGGGTTGCCATATCCTTCTCCAGGGGGTCTTCCCAGACCAGAGATCAAACCTGTGTCTCCTGCATTGGCTGGTGGATTCTTTACCACTGAGTCGCCAGGGAAGCCCAGGAAACCCCTCAGTCTCAGGCTAAGGGGATGGCTAAGGGGTCAATCTAGGGGAGGCATTTCTTAGCCACCTTTAGAGATGGCAAGGAATCTACCTGCAATGCAGGAGACCCAGGTTTGATCCCTGGTCAGGAAGTTCCCCTGGAGAAGGGAATGGCTACCCATTCCAGTAGTTTTGCCTGGAGAGTCCCATGGACAGAGGAGTCTGGTGGACTACAGTCCATGGGGTTGCAAAGAGTCAGGCCTGACTGAGTGACTAACACTTTCACTTTCACTTTAGGAATAAGGGTGAGTTCAACTGACATGCTCAAAGATGATCCAACACTTTGTGAATGCTGCTCTGGGAGCTCACTTCATTTCTAGGTTGTGACTTCAACCGCCATGGGAAGCAGGGAGACACGTGTGCACGCGAATCCCTCTGCTTTCCATCACCTCATCTGCTCCTCTTTGAGTAAAGATTGAGCTACATGATCTTGAGCACATTGCTTAAACAGTTTCCTCTTCCTCTTTGGGACTAACAATGCTTCACAGGGGGTTATAAAAGTTTGAACTATGCTATTTATCAAATGTTTACTATGTGCCAGAATTCATATCTTTTATTGATATGTACTAAACTATTTGTTTTGCTTTCTGTCTCCTATCAATAGAACAAAATGTACATGGATATGGGAATTTTATTTGCTTTTTTTCTATCATATCTCAGTGATAGGGGGAAATGAGTGGTCATATTCTGAATATTTGTTGGGTGAATAAATGAATGACTATACAGGAAATCAAAACAATCAATCCTAAAGGAAATCAACTCTGACTATTCATTGGGCAGACTGATGCTGAAACTGAAGCTCCAATACTTTGGCCACCTGATGCGAAGAGCCGACTCATTGGAAAAGACCCTGATGCTGGGAAAGATTGAAGGCAGGAGGAGAAGGGAGAAACAGAGGATGAGATGGTTGAATAGCATCACTGACTCAATGGACATGAGTTTGAGCAAACTCTGGGAGATAATGAGGGATAGGGAAGCTTGGCATGCTGCAGTCCATTGAGTTGCAAAGAGTTGGACACAGTTTAGCAGACTGAACAACAACACAAACTGTAAGGTAAGCTATTTCCATCCCAGTTTTTCAAGTCAGGAAATTGATGCTCATAGAGTTTATATATTTTTTTAATTTTTTATTTTATACTGGAGTATAGCTGTTAACAATGTTGTGATAGTTTCAGGTGGACAGCAAAGGGACTCAGGCATACATATACATGTATCCATTCTCCCCCAAACTACCCTACCATCCAGACTGCCACGTAACATTGTAAAATTAATCTTTTTTTGGCTGCACTGCAAGGCTTGTAGGGATCTTAGTTCCCTCACCAGGGATCAAACCAACGCCCCCTGCAGTGGAAGCTCAGAGTCTTAACAAATGAACCACCAGGATGTCCTGATGCTCATAGAGTGTAAGTAACTCACCATGACTGCAAATGAGTGGCAGACTCAAAATTCACAACCAGGTCCGTCCAACCCAAAGGCCATGCTCTTGGCTACTAAGCTAAGACAAAGCATGTGACCCACACAGCATGGCACCTGGCCCACAGTAGGGTGATAAACCCCTTTCTTCTCATTCTTTTCCACCCCACTCTTTGATCATTGCTGCCACCAGCACAGACTCGTGGCCTATACATTTAAAGTCCTGGAAGCTGCTTCCTCCCTGCCTTCCTCCCAGGCCTAGAACATCGAGGCCTGTTCCAATAGGGAGGCAGGGCCAATGGAGCAGCGTTAATCGCTGGTGACTAGTGTGTACATCCGAACGAGGAAGTGGCATCTTCCATCAGCGCTTGTCTCTTCACATCATCCTGGGAGTAATCTGACCTGACGTACTATCACCATTTGACAGCGATGTCGCTGCCTGGAGACACAAAAATCATAAACAGGAAAGCTCCAGCAGAGTGACAGCCTGAACATGCGTGAGATAGTGGTGAGTGGCCAGCACGAGGGAGGCTGGACACGTGTTGCTGGTTGCCCACCCTCTTTCTTAGCCCAGTGTGCCCCTCACCTGCATCTGGGTCTGCTGAAAGTGTAGGTGGAAGAAGGTGTGCCCTCCTGGGTTTGCATGCTGGCCAAGCTCCTCCAGAGCTGCATCCTTACACCAGCTCTTTGCTCTCTGCTTCCTCCCCTGTCACTCATCCTGTCATCCTTTCCCCAAGGTCCTCTGAGTTCTTGCAGTTTTGCAGCTGTCCTTTTGTTCACTTTTCTTCACTCTTCCACTCCCAGAGTTCCCCTGCATGTAGGACATCCCCCTTGTCATTAAATTTATCTTTTCTTCCCCCCAAGATAAGATAAAAATAGAAAGAATACATAGGTACATGAGATAGATTTCACTGGAGACTTTGGAACAACTGGCATCTGTCACAGAGACCAACACAGAATCTCAGCGTAGACAGTGTCCCAGTACCACCGCTGCTTTACCTCCCACTGTCCTGCAGAAGTCTCTCACCCTTCCTTCTTTGCCTTTCAATGCCTCCTTCCAAAAACAACCCTGGGCCTCTGACTTCTTCATTTATGCCTCAGGACAGAACAGATTTCACAACCTCAAGATAATCAGAAACAAAGGGCTTTAAGATGGTTGCCTGGTGCACTGGGAAGACCCAGAGGAATTGGGTGGAGAGGGAGGTGGGAGGGGGGATCGGGAATGGGAATACATGTAAATCCATGGCTGATTCATATCAATGTATGACAAAACCCACTGGAAAAAAATAATAATAATAATAAAAATAAAATAAAATAAAATACAAAAAAAAAAAAAAAAGATGGTTGAGATAGTTGAGCTTAAACTAGAAGGCAAAAAGAGGAACCAGACGTCCTGGCGCCTTATTATTAATATTAATGATTGTAGCACCTTTTGAGACCTTCCCTCCACCTCTGCACCCACAGCAGGTTGCCTGAGCCTTTATGCAGCTCTCTCTCTGTACTGCTATGCAATGAATTAGTGTTTATGGCACCGCCCCCTCCAGGGGACCACCCACATTGCCCCTGATGGTCTTTAACCTAACATTATTCCCCCTTTGGGGCTTAACACAGAGCAGCTGGGCCAGGCTCAGAAGCTATGCCCACTTAAGTTAATAGATGGTAAGACCCCAAGTTTTCCAAAGAGACTATGCCATAGAATAACAAACTGACCGCTTTACCCAAATCACACGCATCTCCAGAATCAGCTCTCACTGACCTTCTCTGTGCCTCTGCTGGCCCTGATGCCGCCTTCAGACTCAGGCCCCAGCTTTACTTCTGATGAAAAGTGGCTGCTTGCTGACTGATGGACCAGTGCCTGTTTTCCCCACTCTGTTTACCTATCTTTCCCCCACTGGGTTTTTTAAACCACCTCCTCCACCATGAAAATAAAAAGTGAGTACGTGGTAAACTGAATCACTGGATGCTATTTAGTGTGTTGGCGTTATTCTCACTGCAGTGTTATAAGACATGGTTTATTAATTTCTGAGAATTCCCAGCACTTCAGGCCTCTTTCTCACCCCTCCCCCTCACTTAGGAAAGTTTATCTTTTCTCACTCAAGTTTTTTTCTTTCCCCACCCTTTAGGAGAGTCCCATGTCTGCTTGGAGGTCCCCAAACACACTGCAGAATCAGGAATCTGAGTAAAGAGGAGAAGACTGGAGGGATGGGGCAAAAATGTTTGCTATGCAGTCCAGTTCCCAGGTGCTGTTTTATTTTGAGCAATGAGTGCAGCAAGGATACAGCTTCAGAGGTCATGTCATCTACATAATAAAGAGCTTGGTGGACAGAGGGGAGATGAAAAACATAGCAGCTGGATGCAGCTGAGAATTTGGAGGATGAAGGATGAGACACTCTATAGCTGCGACATCCATCTAGTAGCCACTAGATGCATTGAACTGTAAAACAGAAACAAATTAAGTAAAGTCAAATAAAATTAAAAATTCATATTCTCAGTCATAGTCAGGCTAAAACGTTCCAGTTCAAGTGCCCACCAGCCTCACGTGGCCAGCAGGCACTGTATAGAACAGGACAGATGTGTGGTATTTCCATCATCACCGCAAGTTCTTTTGAATAGTGCTGCTCCAGAGCTATTGTTGGATGTGAAAACAATTAAATAGAAGAAAAACATTTAAAGAATTATTATTACGAATTATGAATTAGATCTTCCTTATCCTATGAGAGAGGCAAGTCAATGTTGAATTCTTTCTTTCTTTTTTGGTCATGGAGATAACTTGTTTTCAGTTGAATATAACTAAATACAGAATTGCTTTTCTTGAGTGCATGCTTCCATGGGTCCTATGGTTCTTCTTACAAAAGTTTGCAAATATAGTTGTCCACTGGGGTTATAATGACTTAGGAGAAAGACTCTGGAAGTTGGCTTCAGAAAATCTGGGTTCAAATCCTAGCTTCTCCTCTTACCATTTAAAGTCAAAGAATGTAAGGGGGTGAGAAAGACTCACTTTCCCACTGATTTCATCTTGTTATGTGGGAGGAGAAATGTCAGGCAGTGAACATTTCCTGAGCTCCCACTAAGTACAAACTGTTCCACAGCTCATTGGGAGAGCAAATCAGAGGTGAACAAATGGCTTTTCTAGAGGAACTCCTATCACAGCAGAGAGACTGAGTACAAAGCAAACAAAACAGTATCTCTGGTATCTTCATCTAAGTGTACAGACGCAAGACAATCTGGAAGAATCTGAAATCAGGTAGAACTTGACATGATTTGAGTGGGTCAGATATCCTTTAGTCCTGGTCTGTCTCTTTGGGTCTATCTATCCACCTCTTAATTAGTCTCTTGTGCTTGAAGTTTATTTTATCTATATCTGTTAACTGTTAACTTGGAACACTCATTGGTACTCTGTCTCTTAGACTTTTCAGGCATTCATTGGCATAAGTGAAATGAAATCACTTTTGCAAAGAGCCCATCCCCAGATGAGGGTTTGCACCTGAAGGGCTGCAGCTCTCAAAGATGTTTAGATCGACTGTTGTTAAATCAGGAATTTATTTGGCCTTCCTTTTGTCAATTTTCTAAAAATCCTTCCCATGGATCTCTACATTTATAAAATAGGATAGTTATTTAATGGTTTTCTTTGAAGTTTAAGATCTGGCTGCCTGGTGAGAACTATCCCCCCAAAAAACCATTGGTTAAGAGACCCTATATCCTTCTCTTGCATTGTCCGGGTCACTGAACAATGTTTCAAAAAGACTGCAGAAAGATGGTGTTTTCCCTAAATAGTGTAAAGACAATCAGAGGCTCAGATGCATTATACTCACATATGCTTCCTCCCTCCACTCTATGCTTCATCAGTTCCCTGACACATTATTCTTCCTTCCTATTTACAACTTGGGCAACTGGGAAACAAAACCACATGCACGGAAGGTGTTCTAATGAGGCAAGCCCCAACAAAATAGAACTTGAAAATCTTTTAGAGTCATCAATAGCAAACCTGACTTGTTCCCTTTTAAACATCCATTGACTTTTTCTTGCAAACAGACAGTCTGTTAAAATAGGCAGTATATGTGCGTGCTAAGTCAATTCAGTCATGTCCGACTCTTTGCGACCCTATGGACTGTAACCCATCAGGCTCCTCTGTCCATGGGATTCTCCAGGCAAGAATACTGGAGTGGGTTGCCAAGCCCTCCTCCAGGAGATCTTTCCTACCAGGGATAGAACCTGTGTCTCCTGTGGCTCCTGCATTGCAGGTGGATTCTTTACCACTGAGCCAGTGGGGAAGCCCTTAAGATAGGCAATGGTGGTTGGTGGTTTGATCACTAAGTTGTGTCTGATTCTCAAGACCCCATGGACTGTAGCCTGCCAGGCTCCTCTGTCCATGGAATTTTCCAGGCAAGAATACTGGAGTGGGTTGCCATTTCCTTCTCCAAGGTATCTCCCCAACCCAAGGGTCAAACTTGGGTCTTCTGCATTGCAGGCAGTCTTCTACATTGCAGGTGGATTCTTTACCAACTGAGCCACCAGGGAAGCAGTGTGCTGAGCAAATAATTCCTAATTTCAGCCTCCATGCAGCCGAGGATGGTCTGTGACATCATTCTTAACAATAACAACAGCAACCCTTTTATGACATATAGCCAATTTCTGAGATGTAAATGCTTCCAATACAGTTGATTTCAAGCCACTTATGGTTAAAAACTGGCAAATAAAGTCCTTAAAAATTTAACAATCAACCCTTGCAAGCTAGTAAAAAAGCCAACTTCAACAGACAACTAGTTCTAGTCAATTAGACATTGGCTAAGTTCTGCTGGAATTTTTGGGATTTTTTTGCTTTTCTAGCAAAAGAAAATAACACAGCAGTTACCATGGTTCTTTTTCCAATCTTGAACATAGATGTGATTCTGAAATTTCAGCAGTAGTCACAAGACAACAAAATGAAATGCTAATGTAGTGAAGTAGAAAAATGAAAAGGATCATGGAGCCATGACAATTGCTGCGGGTGACTTGCCTACAGTCTTCTTGTTGTGTGATATAAACAGACCCCAGGTTTGTTAGTTGCAGGTGGAAGTACCTCATATGTGAAAGGAGGCTCTAAGCTTAGTGTAGGGGTGGGGAGCAGAAAAGAGATGGGAGGTGGTGAGGGAGTCATGTATCTTAGGAGGGTGAAGCTCACATTACATTAATGATTGAGGCACCATTCTCCCTGCATATATTTTCCCCCTTCAGTGTTTGGAGGTGATGTATTCTATTTCTATTGTTTAAGGGTTACCCTAGCAACTTTAGTATACACACTTAATGAAGTCTAAAGTTCATACTTCTCCTACACTGACTCTTGTTCACTTATAGCTGTCTTCATCTGTAGTTTTGATTCCACAATCCTAAACATGACCAACACACAAACAAGGTGCCCTGCTCCTTTTTGAAAGATTGACCTTTACTCCAGTCCCACAGACTGACTTGCCAGATGCAGGTTATAAAATAATATACTTTCCTCTTGAAAACTGTTAAGAACTTTCCTTGTTTGTATGATGTTGTTGTCAGACATTGTAGTTCTATCTTGTTCTTTTAACCTTCAAATTATCCTCTTCCCCTTTCTATTTTCTTCTCTGGCAATTCAAGAAGCATATATTAAAGTGTTTTCTTATAGCTGGAAGTTTCCATTTTTTGATCACTTTTAGCCACTTTCCTAAACTCCTCTAGTTCCCACCTCTGGTTCTCTGTTTCTATGAGTTTTTACTTTTAGATTCTACATACAAGTGGTGAAATACACTGTTTGTCCTCCTCTGACTTGTTTTACTTAGCATACGGCTCTCAAGTTTCGTCCATGTTGTTGCATATTGAGGAGTTCCTTCTGCTTATGGTTGAATGTATGTATACTTGTATGTGTGTACATATATGTGCTTTTCTTTATCCATGCATCTTTTGATGGACACAGGTTGTTTCCGAGTCTTGGCTGCTGCAAATAAGGCTGCGATGAACATGGAGGTGCAGCGATCTCTTCAAGACCCTTTTTTCATTTTCCTTGGATATATACCCAGAAGTGGGGCTGCTGGATCATATGGTAGTTCTATTTTAAATTTCTTGAGGAGCTTCCATACTGTTTTCTACAGCAGCTGTACCAATTTACATTCCCACCAAAAATAAGTTCTGGGTATGTAATGTACAGTGTGGTGACTATAGTTAACAATTCTATATTGTACATTTGAAACCTGCTTAAACAGTAAGATCTTAAAAGTTTTCATCACAGGAAAAAAAGATTTATAATTGTGTGAAGTGATGGATGTTAAGCTTAATGTGGTAATCATTTTGCAATATATACATATTTGAAGTTGTACACTTTAAACTTACACATTGTTATATGTCAATTATATCTCAGTAAAAAGGGAAAAAATAATGGAAAAATCATTTAAAAATGAAAGAAAATGTATCTCTTGGCTATGTCTCTTCACATTTCCTCTATAATTTACATTTAGTTATCTCCATGCTTACATTTCGTGTTATTTCTTTTACCACATCAATTCTTTGGTTTAATCTTTCTGTCTAGTCATTAAAAAAAATACTACATATTCTGGGTTTCTTCAAAGGCTGGTTGGTTCTCTTGCAAGTACACCCGAACATTTTTGTTCATTTCTTGTTCTTGTTTCTTTGGTCATACCAGATTTATCTTATTTTATAACCTGCATCTGGCAACTCAGTCTGTGGGACTGAAGTAAAGGTCAACCTTTCAAAAAGGAGCAGGGCGCCCATTTTTTGTGTGTTGGTCATGTTTAGGATTGTGGAATCAGAACTGCAGATGAAGATGGATTTAAGTGGATTGGAGTCAGTGTCTGTAGGAGAAGCATGAATTCTATGACATCATCATCAGTAGTACTGACCCGCGGCCTGAGCTCCCAGTGTGGGGGACTGTCACCTCCCAGGGAAGTACTTCCAGATGTTGAGACTGCCAACTCTTTGGCGTTCTTGAAGTTATCCTTTTTTCCTAAGTAGAAACCATCATTTCTAGTTTCTTCTCATTAGCCATGGGTCTGATTTCTGGAGTTAACAGAACCAACTTAATCATTATCTCGCATACAACCTTTCAGATATCAGAATACAATGACATTCATCTTAAGCCAATTTCATCAGATACAGGAATAGAAATGGTTAATTGGTGGGAAGGCAGCACAGGGCATACAGTATTTCCAAATCTCTAGCTCTCTAAGGATAATAAGCTCCTTTATTTACTCTGAACCTAACAGTTTACAAGGCATTTTCATAAGCACCATCTCCTATATCTCACAAGATCTCTGTGAGAAGAGTATCACATCCCCATTATACAGATGGCACCTATGAGGCCCTGAGAGTTTAAGTGACCTGCTCAGATGAGGTGGCGCTAGTGATAAAGAACCTGTCTGCCAATGCAGGAGACATAGGAGACCCGATCCCATCCCTGGGTCAGGAAGATCCCCTGGAGGAGGGCATGGCAACCCACTCCAGTATTCTTGCCTGGAGAGTCCCCATGGACAGAGGAGCCTGTCAGGTTGCAGCCCATAGTGTCACAGAGAGTTGGACATGACTGAAGCAATTTAGGATGCACGCATGCTCAGACCACAAGCTCTGAATAGTGGAGGGGAGTGAGAGTTCAGAACAGAGCTTCTGAGGTCAAACGTACGTTTTTCTCACTTAGTTTCTCCCAAGATTCTGCTCTCTTTCTGCCCACCCCTATTCCTGAAAAAAGCATTTTGATTTTTACGTTCAGTTTCCAGCTGCTGATTTATTTTGAAAGCAAGAATTGGTTGTAACTGAATGATATTGCTTGCCCATCCTAGGGTTACAAATTGGAAAACTCAAGAGGAGGGGACAGAGTCTTTATGAGAAGAGGCACAGAGAATGCTACTCCTTCGGAAGAGCAAAAGCAAATAGGTTTAGGGCAGACAGACAGCCAGATTCAGTCCCAGGTTTTCAGTGTCCTTTGCTGATTATTGGAGACAGATAAGTCAGGACATCCCACTCTGGGACATGTGAGGGACACAATTTCTCAAAGATTGTTTATCTCAGTCAGAGCCCAAGTGAAAGGCAATGAATCTGCCTTGATGCACTCATATTTGTTCCAACTACTGGGTGCTGCTGGCTGGTACATAGTTTTGAGGCATCATCCAGATAATGCAGGTTTTCTGGCTTATCTTCAGAGAAGCATCACAGGGAGAACTGGCATTCTGGAAGCATAGGAACAGCAGGGGCATGGAGCTTAAGCCATTCAGGTTCCAATTCTGAGTCATTAACTTAGCTTACTCTTCCAACAAATATTTACTTGGGGCTTACTCTACTTCAGGGACTGTGCTAGGTGTGAGGACACAGTACTGAGCTGAACCAGACATGTGAGGCTGTTGCACTCAGGAAAGCCTTGAGTTTATCCCATTATAATAGCAGTGATGGCTCTATTAGTGAGAGGAAAGGGAGAATGGATGATGGGTAGGTAACAGGTGTCTACCACATTGCTGTAGAAAAATTGTGGGTCTACTAGCTGTAGCTATGTCACTAGCTATAACTATGACTTCAGTCAAATCAGATAAAGTCTCTGTGTCTCTATTTCTGCCTTCTGTGAAAACTAGGCAGTGAATGATATGAACCCCACCATGTCATGCAATTATTAGCATCAGGGCCGAAGGCACATCGCAAAGTGCATGGGACTGAAAGTAAAAATCTCCCCTCGTGTATGAAGAAGCCCTGCAGTATCCTATTAATCATTTTGATAAGAAAGCTCAGGAAATGGACCATCATTCACTCAGGAAAATGTTCTCCCAGGTGCTAAGGGACATACTGATGTGTCTTTAAATCTGCAGCCACATTTTTAGCATATATATCTAATGCCTTAGACTATTCCAATTTTATAGTGGATAGGGTGGTTTTTTAGCATTTAGATAAAGTGGGTATTGTTGGAACATATTGAAACCAGATTAATCTAAGGAATAACAATGCTGGAGGCATTTGTGCTGGGTGCCTGTCACCCTGGGTGGCTAAATAAGCAGCAACAGAGAGAAAGCCGATAATGCGCATATCTGATGTGGAGGAGGTGGTCCACAGGGCCGCCTCCTCCAACAGTCTCATCTCCTTTCTTCATTTCCTGAACAATCCCGCCAGTGGCAGGGAAGGGGGACAAGCTGGCATTCTTGCTGCCCGCCTGCTGAGTAAAGCCTGGATGATTAATTTCCATTTGCAGAAGGCTGAATTATCTCTGCCCCCCACATGGTAGCGTGCATTGTCCAATAATTTCTTTTCTCCTCCAGCTTCATTTCAGCATGAGTTTAGATGGGATTCTGGGCCAGCAAGTCAGGATCACTAAATGGCTGTGTCTTTAGGAAATTAGTATATTTGCCTGAAGATGGTATTCAATGAAGATTTATTATTAATAGCCATAGCAGCTAACGGCCATTGAACACTTACTATGTACTGAACTTCAATGTGCATGATTTTACAAATGATGACATTGAAGCATGGGGAAGGTAAGTAACCTGCCCAATGCCTTACAGCTAATCAACAGTATAGCTGGAATTCAAACTCAGCTTTCTGACTCCTGAGTCCTTAAGCACTAGAATGGTGACCAAGTCTGGCACCCACTACATGGCAGACACTGTATCAGGTACAGGGGATACTGTTACTGACCTTGTGGAAACAGGCTTGTGAACAAGGGTTACAGATGTTCACTGAAATCTGGATGGGAAGGTGATGCAAAGTGAAATGGACAGCTCTAGCAGGGAGAATGGAGAAGGCAAAGGCACCCCACTCCAGTACTCTTGCCTGGAAAGTCCCATGGATGGAGGAGCCTGGTAGGCTGCAGTCCACGGGGTCACGAAGAGTCGGACACCACTGAGCGACTTCACTTTCATTTTTCACTTTCATGCATTGGAGAAGGAAATGGCAACCCACTCCAGTGTTCTTGCCTGGAGAATCCCAGGGATGGCGGAGCCTGGTGGGCTGCCGACTATGGGGTGGCACAGAGTCTGCCATGACTGAAGCGACTTAGCAGCAGCAGCAGCAGGGAGAAAAGGAAGGATTATGAAGAAGTAATGCTTGAGTCATGTATTACTGGCCACTGAGTCAGGAGTCCTGAATGTCATCAGAATATAAACCCTGTAAATGCAAGTTTTTTTTTTTTTGTTGTTTGTTTGTTTTTTTGCCAATTTTGCTAGCCATTTTATCTCCAGCACCTATAACAGTGCCTGGCATGCAGAAGAAACTCAATATACATCTGTTGATGGAATGAATCCATTCATCAATCCTCAAGTGTGTCCCTATAAAACTTATGTGCTGTCAAGATTAAAGAATTACAAAGCTGAGCTGAGATGGGAGTCCTGGCAGGGTAACCAGGCTGTCCACTGGGCCTCATGCCCTAATCTGTCAAGGTGGGGGAGTCACATTAGTGCATGGACAGTCACAGTGTCCTCTCCTCTGAGGGTGTCATACCACGCTTTCTTTTCCAGGGGCAGGGAAAGGTTTCTGGCCCTAGGCTGCTCATCAGAATGAAATGCACTGGTCGAGAAATTAGAAAGAAAAGGACCCCTACCCCAGTGCTCCACTCTATAGCATAAGAGAAGCCCACAGTAGTAAGCCCTTCCAGCTTTACCCAACTGTGACCATCACAAGGTTACAAAGCCTCACTGCCACCCAGCTGGATGGTCAAGGCAATTCTTCCCATTATACAGATGGAAACACTGACGCTCACTTTACCATGTCGTGGGACCACTCAGAATATGGAAGGAATGACAGTCAGACACTAAATTGATAGTAAAAATATTATGAACAATTGTATTTCAATAAATTTTATAACCTAGATGAAATGGACAAATTCATTGAAATATACAAAATTGACTAAAAATGAAATAGAAAATTCAAAACCCTATATCAAAGAAATTGAATTGGTAATTAGCCTTCCCCACAAAGAAAACTCCAGGCCTGGATGCCTTTAAAGTGGATTCTATTAAACACTTGAAGATGACATGATAATAATCCTACACAGTCTTCCAAAATTCATAGAGAAAAGAATAAATCTAACCCCTACTTCACAAAAATAGCTTAAGCAAATTGTAGAATAGTATATTGAAACAATGAAATACTATTCAGCAATTAAAAGGAATAAACTGCTGACAAATACAACAACATGGTAACACTCAAAGGCATTTTGCTAAGTAAGAGTAACCTCACAAAAAACGCATCTGGTGTGATTCCATATATGTAAAGTTCTGCAACAGACAAAACTAACCTGTGCTGGAAAAAATCAGAGCAGAAGTTGTCTTGACAGAGGAAAGGTGGAGTGTTGCCTGAGAAAAGGCATTCAGGAACTCCATACTGATGCTTCTAGACTATGTTTTATAGGGATTTGTATTTGTCCACACTCAGGGAATGCATGCTTAACATTTGTATTTTATTTCATAACAATTTTACCTTAAAATAAATATGTAAACAAATATTGCATTCAAATTAGTAATATATTCTGAAATATTTAGGGGGAATTTGATTGATGTCTATAATTTACTTTGAAATGCACCAGCAATAAAGCAGATTGATGGATGAAGAGAGAAATAAACAAATAGATAAACATGCAATAAATAAAGCAAAAGAAGTAAAATGTTAATGGTGGAATCTCTGTGGCCAGTGTATAGAAATTCACTATAAATTTGTTTAACTTTTCTGTATGTTTGAAATTTTTAATATTGAAAGCAATTATCCTGAACCAAAGACGCTGGACACAGAGTATACATTGTCTGATTCTATTATGTGAAGTTCTGGAATACGCAAAACTAATCACTCAGGATAAAAATCAGTTTGGTGGTTATCTGGGCTGGAAAGCAAGGGAGGTTGACTGGGAAGAGGAACAGGAGGGAATATTTTGGGATGAAGGAAAGTGCATACATATGTCAAAATATTTCATAAAGTGAAAGTGAAGTCACTCAGTCGTGTCCAACTCTTTGCGACTCCATGGACTGTAGCCTACCATGCTCCTCCGTCCATGGGATTTCCCAGGCAAGAGTACTGGAGTGGGGTGCCATTTCCTTCTCCAGAGGATCTTCCTGACCCAGGGATCGAACCCGGGTCTCCCGCATTGTAGGCAGACACTTTACCGTCTGAGCCACCACTGCTCACTTAAAATGGGTACATTGCTTTATTTTATCTAAATCCTCACTCAATGAATTTGGTTTAAAAATTCTCTCTACTATTCTATAACCAAGTGTCCATCCCAAACTTCATGTGCAGCTGGTGGTTTGGAAAGGCGTACCTAATGCTTCGTAGTCTGTCTTCAGCCTACAGAAGCTCAAACTTTCCCCTGCTCCTGTTGGTGATGTCCTTCAGCTGGCTCATCCCTGGTGCTGACAGGAGGTCCATACCTCATGATAGAGCATCTCAGAGCAAGTCGAGGCTGGTCCCTCCCCACTGCCCCATGGGGAAGGGCACTGGCAGTGATGGAGGTCAGCTTAGGTGATCTGTGTTTGAGATGCACAGAGCATGCATCATTACCTGGTATGGGGAATGGGAGCTGAGAAGATGATTTGAAGGCAGGTTGGGGACACAGAGGCAGAAGCTGGGCCATCCTTTCTGGATACTGCCATGCGCTTGGAAACAAAGACCAGTGTGAACACATTCTAGGAAATCCACTAGAGTGAGCACATACTAGGAAAGATGTCAGCCCTGGGTTGACTCCAAGTCAGAGCGGTGTGTTGAGTCCATGGAAGTCCCTAGAGCTCTTCATTCCCCTGGGTCCTCTGCCAGGCTCACGTTGGCTTTATTTTCGGACCAAAACACACGAAGTATCAGATAACACTTCTGAAGACAGCCTCTGTACACTCGGTCTAAGATAAGGGAGACCACATGCAGTGATCTCAGGGTGCCTGTCTGCTTTCCCCCCATCCGGTTTTTAACTCAGATCATCTCTCCTCTTTAGCTCATGTGCACGCTAAGTTGCTTCAGTCATGTCCAACTCTGCGACCCCATGGACTGTAGCCCTCCAGGCTCCTCTGTCCATGGGATTCTCCAGGCAAGAGTACTGGAGTGGGTTGCCATGTCCACTTTCAGGGGATCTTCCTGACCTGGGGATTGAACCCACATCTCTTATGCCCCCTGCATTGATGGGTGGGTTCTTTACCACTAATGCCACCTGGGAAGTCTTTCTTTAGCTCATGCTGTGCTCAGCACTCATGGTGTCTCTTTGCGACCCCACGGACTGCAGGCCACCAGGCTGCTCTGTCCTTGAGGATTCTCCAGGCAGGAATACTGAAGTGGGTTGCCATGCCCTCGTCCAGGGGATTTTCCCAACTCAGGGCTTGAACCCAGGTCTCCCACATTACAGGCAGATTCTTTACTGTCTGAGCCACCGGGGAAGCCCAAGAATACTGGAGTGGGGAGCCTATCCCTTCTCCAGGGGATCTTCCCGACCCAGGAATTGAACTGGGGTCTCCTGCATTGCAGGCGGATTCTTTACCAGCTGAGCTACCAGGGAAGCTCACAGACCTCAGCTATCTTACGTTCTTTTTTGGCACCTTCCTGGGTGAAGCAGGGGTGGGGTGGTAGAAATTCATTCTCTGGCAGGACTCTGCCACATCTCTTTAAATGCCTATGTTTCCCAGGAAATTGGCAGCTTTTGAGGGTGGAGATAACATTCTGTTCATCTCTCTCCCTGCATAGCCTAGCATAAGCCAGGGCACTCTTTACCGAATGAGCATTTATTTTCCAAGCATTGCCTACATATATTAACCATCATTAGGGGACAAAATAAAGAGAGGGCATATTGGTTTTCCCTTAAGGAATGTGTTCTCCTGTCATGAAGATAAAACATTTACACATAAAACAAATTAGCAAAAAAATAAACACAAGTGAGTACAAACTTGGCTCCTGACTTCCATATAGTCAATTTCCCTTCCCTCATACGGGAAGGCAGAAATCAGGAGTGGTGTGTACAGAATGCAGTTATTAGGAACTTTGTCATGGACAGACTGTAACTTGATGGACTAGCTTAGCTAGGCAGGGAGGAAAAGGGGAGTGACTTTTCAGCAGAGGACTGGGTATGAGTAAACCCCAGAGACGTGTGTTATTATTATTATTATCATAGTTTATCCATCTGAGACTTTCCATCTCAAATCCCTTCCAGATTTCTTATCCCTCAAAGATGCAGGCTCCTTTTTCCTCCACTCTAAGTTGTAGGATAGTGAAATTTCATCACCAACCAAAGAGAGGGGTCCAAATGCCTGCTCCATAAGGGCACTGCTTGGCATTATATTCAGAAAGTTGTTGCACAGGGATGAAAACAATGAATTAGATGCATGTGCTATTTCTCCCACTGGAGTCCAGCTTCCTTGAGAACTGATGCTATGATTCATCTCTAAGACCAACACCCTAGCTCCAGGCACAGAGCCACATATGGATTAAATACTCAGTATCTATTATATTTGCTTTAGCAAACACAAGTTATCAGAATTTAGCGATCAGCTCTTTTTCTTACAGCTAAGCCCTGGAGAGCTGGTTTTAATGAAGAAGGGAGAAGGAAAGAAAGGTACAGGATCCCAGGTTTGAAGGTGTAGGTAGACTATGGTCATAGGATACAGTGGTAGCCTGAGGCATAGAGAATGGACATAAAAGGTTATGAATGAAATTTAAAGGAAAAAAACACTGGATTTTGACTGTGATCACTGCTTCACCTAAATTGTTTTTCTTTAAACCTATGCCATAGCCCTGAGAAAGACCTTCCCAGGCTAGTCTGCCGATCCCAGGAGGAGTATTAGAGACACATGGAAGAAACTTATCCAGAGCAGAGACTAGACCAGATTGGCCAACCCCTGGAAAATCAGCAGATACATTGTAAGCTATAAATGATTAGTGTTTTCTGAGTTTCACAGGGGTGTGAATACAGAGCAATAGGTAACTAATAGACTGGTCCTTCAATATATTCACTGGTGGGCCTTAAGCAAAACATTGATCCATCATTCTTAGTCAGCTAGAGCTGCTGAAATTGTGTTCCTCAAATTCCAACTTGACCACACATGGCCAGGACTCGAACCTAGCCAAACCCACCATCTTCCAATTGAGATCAAACACCTGTCTCAGCATTTAATGAAGCTCAGGTTCTTGATGTCTCACCGCAGAAAGAATTCAGTGAGAGACAGAGTGATAGGTAAGAAATGGATTTATTTAGGGAGAAACACACTCCACAGGCAGAGTGGACCATCTCAGAAGGAGAGAGAAGCCTCAAAATATGGCAGGGTTAGTTTTCATGGGCTGGGTTAATTTCATAGGTTAATGAGTGGAAGGGTTATTCCAAGTATATCAGGGAAGTGGTGGAGATTTCCAGGAAATGGGCCACCACCTACATTTGGTCTTTGAGGATCTGCCTGGGAACTGTCACACCACCTGTGGAAGTGTCCTTTAGCTTGCTGATGTGACACAATGAATGTATATTGAGGCTCAAAGTCTAGTGGAAGTTGACTTATCCACCATGTTGGACCCATTTGGTTCTAATTGGTTTATGTCTTGTCCTTGACTATGTCGTTCTTTTAAAAGTTGTGCCCTACCCCCTTCCCTTCTGTTTCACTGCCATAACAAAATACCATAGACTGGGTGGTTTAAACCACAGAAGTTTATTTTCTCACAGTTCTTGAGGCTGGGAAGTCCAAGAAAAAGGTACTGGTAAATTCTGTTTCTGATGAGTGTTCTTTTCTCTCTTCCTAGCTTTCAGATAGCTACTTTTCCTTCTTTTTTTTTTTTTTTTTTTTAGTGCTTATGCAAAAGCAGAAGGTGGAGTAGAGTGAATGAACTCCCAGATGTGTCTTTCTATAAGGACACTAATCCTAAGGAACCCACCTTATACCCTCATTTAATTTTGATTACTTCCTTAGAGCACCATCTCTGAATACAGCTACAGTGATGGTTAGGGCTTCAACATAGGGATTTGGGGGTGAAATTAAAAGACACCTGCTCCTTGGAAGAAAATGTATGGCAAACCTATGACAAACAGCATAATTAAAAGCAGTGACATCACTTTGCTGACAAAGGTCTATATAGTCAAAGCTATGGTTTTTCCAGTAGTTATGTATGGATGTGAGACTTAGACAGTAAAGAAGGCTAAACACTGAGGAACAGATGCTTTCAAACTGTGGTGCTGGAAAGACTCTTAAGAGAGTCCCTAAGACTGCAAGGAGATCAAACCAGTCAATGCTAAAGGACATCAAACCTGAATATTCACCAGAAGGACTGGTGTTGAGGCTGAAGCGCCAATACTTTGGCCACCTAATGTGAAGAGCCAACTCATTGGAAAAGACTCTGATTCTGGGAAAGATTGAGGGCAAGAGGAGAAGGGGGCAACAAGAGGATGAGATGGTTGGATGGTATCACTGACTCAATGGAAATGAGTTTGAGCAAACTCTGGGAGATAATGAAGGGCAGGTAAACCTGGTATACTGCATGCAGTCGTGGGGTCGCAAAGAATCAGACACGACTTAGCAACTGAACAACAAAAACAAACACTTAGGGAGTGTTTGATGTTTATAAGTTCTTAACACCTCTTAGGCATCTTTTATTTATAAGGATGCTTAGTACACAGTACACAGTCAATATAACTCAAGGACACTGACTATATAATTACTAAGAGTCATTATGAGGTGGTTTTCTTTTCTTTTCTTTTTTTCTTTTTGCCATAAAGTCATCCTGAGTTTATGGCAACGGGAGAAATATGCTCCTCTATTGAAATGAAGCTGCCAGTGAAAAGGGAGGGGCATGGAGATGCCAGGCATTTAAATACACATAAGTATATTGAATCCTATTGAGAAAGGAACTCAACTATTTCATTCAATGTTATTTCTCTAGATTCTACATCCCCTCTTGACATATGGTAGGCCTCAATATATTTACAGAATAAAATAAATTAGGAATTGAATTAATGAGTCAAATTAAGGGCTCACACCTGTCTGTAGCTGTCCTCAAAGGGTTCAGGGAAATAAGGCAAAATAAAGTCTGAGTCATTGGAGAGAGGAGGTCCTCTGCTTGACCGATAAGAATTGCAAAGACAGAGGCAGGAGAGTTTCTGAGCTATGCTAGAGGGTTGAATTCCCCTGCTGCAGTCTGCAACTCCTGCCTCCTTCCTCTGCCTCCCTCCCTGATTTTTCTTCCTCCCCGATGTG
This sequence comes from Dama dama, assembly GCF_033118175.1. NCBI lineage: Eukaryota > Metazoa > Chordata > Mammalia > Artiodactyla > Cervidae > Dama > Dama dama. Next base: position 46,290,878 of record NC_083702.1, read on the forward strand.
CCATAGACCCATCAGCTGCAGTCTATTTCAAACCATACTCATTTTCCAGATTCTTTCTCCCAAACTAATTGTGCTTGTCCTCAGTTGCTGCCTAGTTGTCCAATTGAGAGATCTGAGTCACTGGCTTCCCTAAAACTGCTCCACTGAAGTGGAAAAATCCAATTTGACCTTCATTACCAGCACTGAGCCTCCATTTGCTGGGGATTTATCAAGGACCAAGCACTGGTCTAGATGACCAGTGTGAGAGATCCCATCTAATCCTCACAATAACTCCATAAGGTGGATATAATCCTTATATCATAGTGAATAAATATGAGCTCAGAAAGGTTAAGTGACTTTCTCAAGGTCACAGAACTGGATCAGAGGATTTGCACCTTTGATTCAGTTCAGTTCAGTTGCTCAGTCATGTCCGACTCTTTGTGACCTCATGGACTGCAGCATGCCAGGCCTCCCTGTCCATCATCAACTCCCTGAGTTTACTCAAACTCACGTCCATTGAGGCGAATGATGCCTTCCAACCATCTCATCTTCTGTTGTCCCATTCTCCTGCCTCCAAACTTTCCTGATATCAGGTCTCTTCAAATGAGTCAGTTCTTCGCATCAGGTGGCCAAAGTATTAGAGTTTCAGCTTCATCATCAGTCCTTCCAACGAATATTCAGGAATGAATGCCTTTAGGAAGGACTGGTTGGATCTCCTTGCTGTTCCAGGGACTCTCAAGAGTCTTCTCCAGCTCCAGAGTTCAAAAGCATCAATTTTTTGGTGCTCAGCCTTCTTCATAGTCCAACTCTCACATCCATACATGACTACTGGGAAAACCATAGCTTTGACTAGATGGACCTTTGTTGGCAAAGTAATATCTCTGCCTTTTAATGTGCTGTCTAGGTTGGTCTTAACTTTTCTTCCAAGGAGCAAGCATCTTTTAATTTTATTGCTGCAATCACCATCTGCAGTGATTTTGGAGCCCCCCAAAATAAAGTCTGTCACTGTTTCCATTGTTTCCCTATCTGTTTGCCATGAAGTGATGGGACCAGATACCATGATCTTAGTTTTTTGAATGTTAAGTTTTAAGCCAACTTTTTCACTCTCCTCTTTCACTTTCATCAAGAGGCTCTTTAGTTGTTCTTCACTTTCTGCCATAAGGGTGGTGTCATCTTCATATCTGAGATTATTGATATTTCTCCCAGCAATCTTTTCCAGTTTGTGCTTCATCCAGCCCAGTATTTCTCATGATGTACTTTGAATATAAGTTAAATAAATAGGGTGACAATATACAGCCTTGACATATTCCTTTCCTGATTTGGAACCAGTCTGTTGTTCCACATCCAGTTCTAACTATTTCTTCCTGACCTGCATACAGATTTCTCAAGAGGCTGGTAAGATGATCTGGTATTTCCATCTCTTTAAGAATTTTCCACAGTTTATTGTGATCCACACAGTCAAAGGCTTTGGCATAGTCAATAAAGCAGAAGTAGATTTTTTTTTTAACTATTTTGCTTTCTCTATGATCCAGTGGATGTTGGCAATTTGATCTCTGGCTCCTCTGCCATTTCTAAATCCAGCTTTAACATCTGGAAGTTCATGATTCATGTACTGTTGAAATCTGGCTTGGAGAATTTTGACATTACTCATCTCATTACTAGCGTGTGGTAGTTTGAGCATTCTTTGGCATTGTCTTTCTTTGGGATTGGAATGAAAACTGACCTTTTCTGGTCCTGTGGCCACTGCTGTGTTTTCCAAATTTGTTAGCATATTGAGTGCAGCACTTTCACAGCATCATCTTTTAGGATTTGAAATAATTCAACTGGAATTCCATCACCTCCACTAGCTTTGTTTGTAGTGATGCTTCCCAAGGCCCACTTGACTTTGCATTCCAGAATGTCTGGCTCTGGAATGCTCACACCATTGTAATTATCTGGGTCACAAACATCTTTTTTGTACAGTTCTTTTGTGTATTCTTGACACCTCTTCTTAATATTTTCTGCTTCTGTTAGGTTCATACCATTTCTGTCCTTTATTATGCCCATCTTTGCATGAAATATTCCCCTGGTATCTCTAATTTTCTTGAAGAGATCTCGAGTCTTTCCCATTCTATTGTTTTCCTCTATTTCTTTGCATTGACCACTGAGGAAGGATTTCTTATCTCTCCTTGCTATTCTTTGGAACTCTGCATTCAAATGGGTATGTCTTTCCTTTTCTCCTTTGCCTTTCACTTCTCTTCTTTTCAAAGCTGTTTTAAAGCCTCCTCAGGCAACCATTTTGCCTTTTTGCATTTCTTTTTCTTGGGGATGGTCTTGATTCCTGCCTCCTGTACAATGTCATGAACCTCCATCCATAGTTCTTCAGGCACTTCCACTGTGTAATGTAAGGGATTTGATTTAGGTCATACCTGAATGATCTAGGGGTTTCCCCTACTTTCCTTAAGTCTGAATTTGGCAATAAGGAGTTCATGATCTGTGCCACAGTCAGCTTCTGGTCTTGTTTTTGCTGATCGTATAGAGCATCTCCATCTCTGGTTGCAAAGAATATAATCAATCTGATTTCGGTATTGACTATCTGGTGATGTCCATGTGTAGAGTCTTCTCTTGTTTTGTTGGAAGAGGGTGTTTGCTATGACCAGTGTGTTCTCTTGGCAAAACTCTATTAGGCTTTGCCCTGCTTCATTCTGTACTCCAAGGCCAAATTTGCCTGTTACTCCAGGTATTTCTTGACTTCCTACTTTTGCATTCCAGTCCCCTCTCATGAAAAGGACATCTTTTTAGGGTGTTAGTTCTAGAAGGTCTTGTAGGTCTTCATAGAACTGTTCAACTTCATGTTCTTCAGCATTGCTGGTCGGGGCATTGACTTGGATTACTGTGATATTGAATGGTTTGCCTTGGAAATGAACAGAGATCATTCTGTGGTTTTTGAGATTGCATCCAAGTACTGCATTTCAGACTCTTTTGTTGACTATGATTGCCTGGGGGTAATGGCGACCTCCTTCAAAAGGTCCCATGGAGGCCCTGGTATATTCAGTGTCCCCAACCCTGCGGCCAGCCACTGCTGACCCACACCTCTGCCGCAGACTCCTGGACACTCACGGGCAATTCTGGGTCAGTCTCTTGTGGGGTCACTGCTCCGTTCTGCTGGGTCCTCATGCACACAAGGTTCTCTTCATGCCCTCCAATGTGCACCTCATTAGATGGACTTTAAAACTCTTGCCTTTTCCATACTGTCAGATTGTTTCCTGGTCAGATGTTCCCTTCTCCACTGCCTCCATTCTAGCACCATTTACTCATTTCTGCTCCCCCCAAACTGGCACATCTCTCTAGGCTAGCTCTTATCACGTGAGATTATTCGGAATTATTCATCTGCCCACCTATGACCTGCTGGGAAGCGTCTTAGTCTCCCCTCTATTCCACATTCTCAGTTCGGTGTCAGGTCTACATAACACCTACTCCACGAATATTTTTAGAAATTAATTAAACTCCTACATTTCTAATGATCAAATATGTTATCTTTTGTAGAGTAGAGAGTTACATAAATTGTGAATGAGAAGGAAATCCCCCTCTCTGTCCATTCTTTTCTGTAAGAACAAACCTTTTTGGTCCCCCACCGGTCCATTGTTCTCTCTAGGTTGTTGCTGTTGTTCAGTCTCTAAGTTGTGTCCAGTTCTTTGCAACCCCATGGCCTGCAGCATGCCAGGCCTCCCTGTCCTTCAGTATTTCCCTGAGTTTGCACAAACTCATGCCTATTGAGTCAGCAATGCCATCCAACTATCTCATCCTCACCCCTTTCTCTTCTTGCCCTCAATCCTTCCCAGAATCAGGGTCTTTTCTAGTGAGTTGTCTCTTCACATTACATGGCCAAAGTATTGGAAGTTCAGCTTCAGCATCAGTCCTTTCAGTGAATATTCAGGGTTGATTTCCTTTAAGATTGACTGGTTTACCTCCTTGCTGTCCAAGGGACTCTCAAGAGTCTTCTCCAGATACACCTGCCATAAGATAAGGGCAGGAGAATTACCCCCATCCCCCACTGGTTCGAGGGCCCCCAACTCTCAAGGTCTTGCTGCTTTTGAAAGGATTGACCTGCCAGGGGATTCATACTGAGTCCAGCTAAGCAGGTCTCAGTCAGAGACTCCTTTCCTTCTAGAAGTCTGAAGCAGCTTCAGCCTGTTTTCTTAGTCCATTTTCTAGATCTTGTGGCCACAAGATGTTCTCTGAAAAACCAAACAAATGAACAACAAAAACAAAGAAAACAGTACCCTCTGGCTTCCTTATGTAAAACATCCTTTATTTTTCTGTCCTTCAACATCGAAGCTAAACTTCTCTTCGGCCATTTCATTCTGTCTTTCACAATTCATGCTTGGGCACCAAACAGACTCAAGAAAAGACTTCTAAAAATTTCCTGCTGTTCCGAAGAGGGAGAAAACAACAGGAGAAGCCCGATTTCCTGAAGAGGGAAGGGGAGGCAGCCATCTTGGCTGCCAACTCATTCCAACATCCAAGCAATGCCTTTATTTACTTGGCAAACCACAAATCAGCAATGACCCAAGACAAGAAGTGAAGTGGTTTTTATTCTTGCCTGCATTTTTTTGCCTATGTGAGGGAAATGACAAAAATCTTTATGCTGCTCTCCAAAGAACCGGTCTTGGCCCAGCAGAAAAGAAGACCTGCTGTGTTGTGTCCTGCAATGAGAATATTTCTAGGATGTTTCAAAGAATTGATCATGGGCCCAGAGCCTTAGGAAATGTATTAGGTAACACAATTTGGGGAAAATAGGTGTTTCGGTGAAGAAAGTAAAGCAGGACTTACTTCTTTTTTTTTTCCTTTATATATATATATATATATACATATATATATATATACTTATATATGTTTTATTGAAGTCTAGTTGACTTGCAATGTTTTTAAGTGCACAGCAAGGTGATTCAGTTATACATACACACATATATTATTTTTGAAATTATTTTCCACTATAAGTTATTACAAGATATTGACTATAGTTCTCTGAAGCAGGACTTACTTCTGATTATCTTAACCTTAGTTTTTCAGGCTCACCTCTGTCCTTACCCCCTAAACTTCAACAGCTTAGGAACATGAGTGCAATGACTTCTGAAACTACCTACCTGGAGTTAGGACAAACTTCACAGCCTGCCTTTAATTTAGACATCAGTCACAGGACCTTTCGATTCCCAGGTCCCCTTGTTTCTGACTCGCTGGCACAACTCAAGAGTTCTCACTACTACTTCTGCTGTGGTAACTCACTAGAATGACTTGCAGGACTCAGGAAAAGTCTAGACTTAGAATGGCATTGTTGTCATAGCTGAAGGATACAGAGACAAGCCTAAGGTGAGGTCCGGGAGGGCCCCAGGTTCTGTTGGGTGAGGATGTATACGCTCTAATGCACTGTGGACTATTACAATGAGGGGAGCTCAGTGGAGCTTAGGGGGGTTTAATGACATGACGATGATTAACCAACGATGCTGAGCTGAAGCTCCAATACTCTGGCCACCTGATACAAAGAGCTGACTCATTGGAAAAGACCCTGATGCTGGGAAAGATTGAGGGCAAGAGGAGAAGGGGGTGACGGAGGTCGAGCTAGTTGGATGGCATCACTGACTCAATGGACACAAGTTTGAGCAAACTCCAGGAGAGAGTGACGGACAGGGAAGCTGATGGTGAAGGACTGGTGTGCGGCAGTTCATGGTGTCACAAAGAGTCAGACATGACTGAGTGACTGAATAACAACAAATGATTGATTGGTTCATGGTCATGTACTTGAATTCAGTTTCCAATTGCACTATCCTTCTAGAGGTGAGGGTGATATCATATAATACAAAGCCTCAACTCTCTAATCACATAGTTGGTCTTTCTCATATGATGGACCCCTATCCTCAGGCATCTCATTAGCATAAACTATGTAAGGGCCTACCAGGAGTGACTTTATTAGCATAAACTATCAGATGAGCAGGTGTGATCAAAGGTACCTACAGGAATAGAAAAGACATTCCCAGGACTCAAGAAATTCTGAGAATTTAGAGGCTGTCACCCATAACTGAGGACAAAGATAGCTAAATTCTTTATTACACAACAAGGAAGTCTGGATTTGGGCTTAAATATGACCTAAGCAGTCCTCCCCGACCTTTTTGGCACCAGGGACGGGTTTCGTGGAAGACAATTTTTCCATGGACTGGGGCAGAGTGGGGATGGTTTTGAGACGATTGATTCCAGTGCATTACATTTATTTTGCATTTTATTTCTATCATTATTATATCACCTCCACCTCAGATAATCAGGTATTAGATTCTGGAGGATGGGGACATCAATGGATTTCACCTTTTTATCTCTTCTGCGCCTTAGACCAAATCATCTTAACTAATTTTGGGGGCTGCCAACTCAGCATGGGATTCTGAGAGTTCAAACACCTGAATCTCCTCCTGGATCCTCCATCTCACTGTGTAATCTTGGAAAAGACTTCTAACTGGCTGAGCCTCAGTGTCCCTAGCTGCAAGTGAAAATGTTAGACTGCAATATCTCCATGGACTACTAAAACATCAAACTGATGCTTCTGTGGCTAAGCCACTAAGGCTCTCTGAGACTCAATCTCCTTATCTTTAAAATAAAAGGGTTGGAATAAATGATTTCTAAGGTCTCCTGCTGAGCCAATAATCATGATTTTTGTACCTTAAGACCTCCTCAGTGTGTAAGGGAAAGATGACTCATTGCTATTCCACACGGTGATAGCATTTTCGAGTTTATTGTTCTCTCCTCTCCAGGAATAAGATGTTGGCTGGCTCCTACCTTATCAGCAGCCCCTCTCACAGATGCATAAGAGGATGCCAAAGATTTTTTAGTTCCGGAGAAATGAAAGAAACAGAAGGTAGGAAACAGGAATAAATTTAAAGTCTGTGCCAAAGAAGACTGGGTAATGGACCAGCCAAGAAGGCATGGCTAAAAGGAGTTTTTCTCCTCTAGATAGATCTTAATTTTGCTTTAAATAGTGTGTTGCAACATATAGGAAACCATTTACAGGAAAAGGACCTCAGTTCCAAAATGTGGGCATTTTCTAACTGTCAGGAAAATGTGTTTTTCTGGAGGCCTATAAATATTTTGTACATAAAAATATGAAGTAAATAAATACTGCATGATAATGCTACTAATATTCCCTGAAGCAAAAACAAAAAGTGTCCCTTTGCAGTTTTTAAGACTCCCCTGCTCTGCGTCTTTGCCATTAAAGTTGGCAAAAACAAAACAACAACAACAACAAAAGAAGCAAATGTTTACTTACTAGTATGTCTGACTCCCTGAACCAGAAACTTATAAACTTTTTTGATAATATACCTCCAAAATGGGTATAAAGTTCCAGCACATCCCCAAACATATCTCATTTATTTTTAAATCACCCATATGTCATATTTTATCAAAATATATCTATTTTACACAAAACAATAGAAAGAAAAGACAGCTAAGATAAAAATGAATTTATTTACAATAATTTCATTTGATATGATAAAAAAAATCTCGTTTCTTTCACTAAAACATCTCAATATTAAAAATATTTTAGTGAAGACAATGTGACTAAATATAATCTATTACTTTTGGAAGTTGCAGTTTATTAAAATGTGATATGACAGTTTGAAGATCTGCCTCAAAATTCAGTCTGATACTTGATTTGAATGATCATCATAACTGGAAAATTTTTAAAAATATTTCTATTTGGCTGTGTCAGGTCTTAGTTGTGGCATGCAGGATCTTTGTTGCATCACACAGGGTCTGAAGTTGCGGCACACAGATTCTCTAGTTGTGGCACACAGGCTTAGTTGCCCCACGGGATGCGGGATTTTAGTTCCCCGACCAGAAATCGAACCCAAGTCTCCTGCACTGCAAGGAGGATTCTTAACCACTGGACCACCAGGGAAGTCTCTCTAACCAAAAGTTGTAAAACTAAATAGCACAGGGTTCAAATAGAAGAACTGTGTCATTGGCTGGACTGGTTAAATCATAATAATTATTTTTCAACTATGCAAATGCTTTCGTTCAAATCTGGCTAGTATATTTTATACTCCCTGAGATTCATTACTTTTTCTGTAAACAAAATGGGAAGTGCTGCATCGCTATGTATGTGTATGTGTCTGTCTCTATGTGTATTATGCGTGCAAGAGTGCTGTCCTGCTAAGTCACTCCAGTCGTGACCGACTCTGTGACCGACTCATGGCCTGCAGCCCGCCTTGCCAGTCTCCTCTGTCCATGGGATTCTCCAGGCGAGAATACTGGAGTGGGTCACCATGCCCTCCTCCAGGGGATCTTCCCAACCCAGGGATCACACCTGCATTTCTTCTGTCTCCTGCATTGGCAGGCAGCTTCTTTACCACCTGCACCACCTGGGAAGGCTGATATATAATACATAAATATATATATATATAATATGCATATAATATTTATTATATTTATAGTTAATGTCCATGTATTTATAATACACTTCATATTTTTAGGACAGTTTTAGTTTCAAAGCAAAATTGAGTCAACATTAAAGAATCCCCATAGAATCCTGTTCCTAACATGCACTGCCTCCTCCATTAGCGATATCCCATACCACGATGATATATTTATTACTATCAAGGAACCTACTTGATATACTGTGTATTTATTACAATCAAGGAACCCATTACTATCACCCAAAGTCTATAGTTTACATTAGGGTTCACACTTGGTGTACATTCTATGTGTTTTGACAAACCTGTAGCAAGTATCCACCAATAATGTACCATATGAAATACTCTATATGGTCTAAAAATCCTCTGTGATCCTTATTTCTCCCTTTCCCCCAACTTCTAGCCACCATTGATCTTTTATGGTTTCCATACTTTTGAGTTTCACATAATGTTATACACTTGGAATAACACAGCATGAAGCCTTTTCAGGTTTGTTTCTTTCACTTAGTAATATGCATTTAAGGTCCTTCCATAGTCTTTTCAGGGCATGATCTTTCATTTCTTTTTAGTGTTGAGTAACATCTCATTGTATGGATGTGCCATATTTTGTTTATCCATTTGCTTACTGAAGGACATTTTGGTTGCTTTCAATTTTGACAATTATGAATAAAGCTGCTGCAAATGTTCAAGCTCAGGTTTCTGTTCAGATAAAAGTTTTCAACTCTTTTGGGTAAATACCAAGGAGCACATTGCTGGATTAATAGTCCATGCAGTAATAGATTAGAGTTGGACAATTATCAATTACTATTTTGCTTGATATAGATACAGTTGTCTATATACAGAACTATTTGTAGATATTACCTATAAAGTAATTAGTAGATACCTATCTATTTTCTCATTCTGTTGGCTGAGAGCATCTGCAAACAAAGTCACCGCAGTAGCAATGAGACTACCTTGTACCCAGATCTTGGTTTTTAATACCATTTTCTAATAAAAGGATCCGTGCTCTTGGAGAAGCAGCTGGTCCTAAGACTGGGGCAGTGAATTTATGAGATGAATCTGAAGCATCTTGCGGTTCCAGAAAATAAGAAAGTTTTTTTTTTTTTTCTTTAATGTACAATGAAGGGGAAAGTCAAAGGGACATGAGAGCCTTTGAAAGAGCTGCCAAAGGAAAAGTGAGAACAATTTGAGCAACAAAATAAGATGGTATTCCATTTGAAGTATAAAATAAAAATGTATGAATGCACACTGATGTAATAAGTTATTGAATAGGTAAGTGAAGGAGAGGAGACTCATCTCCCACACAGAGGAACTGCAAATAATGTACCAGATCACCCACCCTCAAGGGTTTGGAGCATCTCTCTTCACTCCTTAAGTGTGGACCCTACACGGTGACTTCCTTCCAAAGAGCAGAGTATGCCAAGAGGGAAACAGGAGTACAGGGGAGAAATCTGACAAATGATGCGTTTACTGCATGATCAAGGTGAACATCTTGAAGCGAGAATTCATGATGCTAGTACGTCATGAGAAGGGCATTTTACCTCTTTGGTCTTCCTCCCAAGAACTCATCCCCAGTTAAAACGTGAGAAAAACATCAGAAAACCAATGGAAAGAGAGTCTGAAAAACACTGCCAAGGTCATCAAAAACAAATAAAAATCAGAGAAATTTTATAGCTCAGAGGAGCCTAGGGAGACATTCAGGTCAGTTTCAGTTCAGTTGCTCAGTCATGTCCAACTCTTTGTGACCCCATGGACTGCAGCACACCAGGCCTCCCTGTCCATCATCAGCTCCCAGAGTTTACTCAAACTCATGTCCATTGAGTTGGTGATGCCATCCAACCATCTCATCTTCTGTCATCTCCTTCTCCTCCTGCCTTCAATCATTCCCAGCATCAGGGTCTTTTCAAATGAGTTAGCTCTTCGCATCAGATGACTAAAGTATTGGAGTTTCAGCTTCAACATCAGTCCTTCCAATGACTATTCAGGACTCATTTCCTTTAGGATGGACTGGTTGGATCTCCTTGCAGTCCAAGGGACTGTCAAGAGTCTTCCCCAATGCCACAGTTCAAAAGCATCAATTCTTCGGCACTCAGCTTTCTTTATAGTCCAACTCTCACATCCATACATGACCACTGGAAAAACCATAGTTTTGACTAGATGGACCTTTGTTGGCAAAGTAATGTCTCTGCTTTTTAAATGACTTCAATAGTATGAAAAGGGAGACATTACATAAAAATTATGCAAATATAAATATAAAATGGTGTTCTGGATGAATTCTGGGGCAGAAGAGGCATACTAGGTAAAAACTAAGGAAATCTGAAGTAATGAATTTAGTTAATGATAATGGATTCATATTCATTCATTAGTTGTGACAAATATACCTTAGTAACATAAGATGCTGATTCATTTGAAAAGACCCTGATTCTGGGAAAGATTCAAAGTGGAAGGAGAACGGGATGACAGAGGATGAGATGGTTGGATGGCATCACCAACTCAATGGACATGAGTTTGAGCAAGCTTCGGGAGTTGGTGATGGACAGGGAAGCCTGGTGTGCTGCAGTCCATGGAGTCACAAAGAGTCGGACATGACTGAGCAACTGAACTTGAACGTAAGATGCTAATAAAAAGGGTAAGTGGCTGTGGGGCATTAGTGAAATTTATACTATCTTCTTAATTTTCCTGTAAACCCAAGAGAATTCTGAAACTAAAAATTTATTTAAAATTTTAATTGATATTGACAAATTACTCCACTAAAATGCTCAGTACATACTTCCACTATCAATGTGTGAAAGTCTCTGCTTCTCTGTACTGTTGGTAACAGGGAATATTATCAATCCGTCTAATATTTGTACACTTGAAAGGTGACAAATGATATCTCACAGTTTAAATTTGCATTTTTAAATTACAAATGAGGTTTAGCAACCCTCTTCTCATTGATTGGTCATTTATATTTCTTTTTCTACAGCTGTACATTGCTATCCTTTGCTCATTTTTCAAACTGGTTGCTGGTCTTTTTCCAACTGGTCGCTGGCCTTTTTCCTGTGTAGAGCTCTTGGTGTGGTTAAAAAAATAATCATTTTGTTTTATAGGTTTGCAAAACTTTTTTGCACATGGTTTTCTTTTCACATCCTTTCATTTTTTAAAAATATGCAAGAATTTAACACTTTTGGTAATCAAATCTCTCTTCATTTACAATTTCAGAGTTTTATCACACTTCTATTTTATTCTCAAATAAAGTTCCCAGTGGCTTGATTACTGTAAATGGGTCCCTTCAAGCTTGCTCCTAATTATTTTAGGTGTTCTTTTTAATTTTTTTGGTCAGGCCGTGTGTCATGTGGGATCTTAGTTCCTTGTCCAGGGATTGAATCTGAGCCCCCTACTGTGGAAGTGGGGCGTCTTAACCACTGGACCACCAGGGCAGTCCCTAGGTGTTCCTGAAAGGATGTCTCACATGGGTTCGAAGTCCACTACCATTTCAAATCCCTCTTGGGCTTTGCTCTTGTTCTTTCACTGCCGTGCTACTTGTTTTCTGAAAGCCACATGGAGACAGATGCTTATATCAACCCTGGAGACTCTAGTCCCCAAACCACGAGCGCTGTCCTTCCACCATGTAAGTTTCCAGTCCTCAGGATGTCAGAATAGATCGGTTCGATGCAATGGTATAAACATCTTCCTTTCGGAAGGATGTTTGTTTTCGAACTTGGTTCTTGTACACTTCTGGTTCCTCACCAGTTATTCTGAATATCCTTTGCTGATTTCTCCTGACTTCCTGGTGATTAAATGCCAGATTAAGTGCAGGACCTGGACCTTGATCTCCTCTCTAGCAGCAGTCATTTATTGGATGATCTCAGTTCATTTCCCTGCTCTAGCTAATGCTTCCCAGTGGCACATATTCCCAGCTATGATTCTACTCTGATCCTCCGACTCTCTCCTCTCCAGACTCATACACCAAAGCCTGTTCAGCCTTTCTACTTATTTATTTAATGACTGTTTCAAGGCTAACATGTCCAAAACTGAACTCCTGATCTTTGCTCCAGTCTTCAACACCTGAATAACTGGGAACACTGTCATTCTGACTTCTTGGGCCAAAATTGTTGGAGTCACTCCTTATGCTTCATCCCATATCCAATCTGTCTGGAAATTCAATTGGCTTTAATTTCAAAGTATATCCATAATTCAAACATTTTCCAAGACTCTTACTGATAAGACCTAGGTCACAGTCACCATCACTCTCTTCTGGAATTCGCTTACACCTCCTAATCCGTCCTCTCACTTCAGGCTTTGTCTGTGTCATCTATTCTCTATATGGCTACCAGAGAGGTCCTTGTAAAACATGTCAGAATATTTCCACTTCTCAGCTTAAAACCCTCAAATGGCTTCCCATATTACTCTTTAAACCACCAAACCTTGTAAATGGCCTCGGGCCCTAAAGTATTCTGGCCCCCTGCCATTTCTCTGGTGTGATTACCTTTTTTTTTTCTCTCTCTCATCTGCTTTATTTTCCACCTTTTCTTTTATTGCCAGTGGATATGCTATGGCTGTTTATTTGTTTATTGCATAACTTCCCCCACTAGAGTTTAAATTCTTTGTGGAAGAGATACTTTATTATTTCGTTAGCTATATGCCTAGCAGAAAGAACAAGGCCAGGTACTTAGTATATATTCACAAATATTTGTTGAATAAGTGAATACATCCCATTATGTGCCTGGCAGCCAAATCTGAAGTAAACACTGAACTCTGGATCTGATTCCATCACTTACATTTTTTCCTTCTAATCTGTGGCCATATCTAGGTCCCCTGGTGTCTCAGCAGCCAGCACATCGGACCGCTTCATGCTGATTCTGTGTGGCCCCATGGACTGCAGCCCGCCGCAAGGCTCCTCTGTCTGTGTGATTTCTCCAGGCAAGAAGACTGGCGTGGGAGGCCATTCCCTTTACCAGGGGATCGTCCTGACCCAGGGGTCAAACCCGGGCCTCCTGCGTCACAGGTGGATTCTTTACCTTTTGAACCACCAGAAAAGCCCATCTGGATGAATAGAACTGAATTCCAAGAGTCTTGCAAATTGGAGAGGGTCCAGAAGGAGAGCAGAGTAGGGTCTCCAGGAGCAAGTTCAGAGCATGGGGAGCATGAACAAAAGCGCAAAGTAGAGAGGGCTCATGAGAAGCTTCGTGTCAGATCTAGCGTCATTGTGGATGCAGAGGTGAGAGAAGAGGACTCATTTTTCTGGGCCCTTTTCCTGCCATCAGATCTCGTTTTTCTCTTTTGAATTCCATTTCCCAGTCACTCTTGGAAAAGGAGCCAGGGTTGTGTGGTGGAAAGAGTCCTGGATTCTTAGAAAGACTTGGGTTAGAATCCTGTTTCTGACGCTGAGAGCCGAATGAACTTGGACACACCATTTAATCTTTGGGAATGTCACTTTCCTCATCCATGAAAGGCAGCTAACAATGACTACTACCTCTCTAGTTCGGTATATGTATTAAAGAGAAAAGGTAAAAGAAAGTATCCCACAGCCAACATACACAATGGATTCTCAGAATTGTACATGGAGCCTATCGAGTTGGCAGGAATTGATCAACTTTATATGTGACTTGGCTTTCTTTATAGCCTCGGCTGATGGAATTTGCCCTGCTTGTCTCTCTTTTGGACTCTTTTCCCATTCCTTTCTTCCTTGAATATCCTCTGGTCTGAGTATTTGGACCCACAGGATTCTTATGTCTCTCTGATTCTTCTATCCAAAAGATGGCAAACTCTTGAGTTTTAGAACAAAGAGAAATAAAAGAGAAGATAGTTAGATATTTTTATCTGAAGAAGTACATAATTCAGCGCGCTCTCTCTCTCTCTCTCTCTCACACACACACACACACACACACACACACACACCACACATATTGCCCGTGGTGATGGAAAGGAGTGAAAATGGAAAGGAAATGACTTCCATACCCCTGCCTCTGCAGTGCCAGCTACAAAAGCAGAACTGCTTAGCAGAGGCCTGGGAAGCCCCCTAAGTGCATCCGCCCAGCATGGCATAAGTAGGTTCCACCATTAGGAAGCAGCAGGGCAGGTGAGGGTTTAGAATAACATGGGCCCCTGGGGTGTGCAGAACTGCCTTGATGAGAATGGACTGGGGCCCCCCTGGGAGCTCTGGCTTCTGACCCATGAGAGGGAAAAGGAGGCTTTAAGAATTAGAACTACACTTGAATTCTGGGAGGAAGAAGTGTCTCCAGCACCAGTGAGAGTTATCCCAGGAGTGACATACCTGAAAACATTAGAGAAAGTGAGACAGAGTGAAAGCCACCTCCAGAATGTGTGTGCCTGAGCTGCCACTGCCATTTCCTTGGGCTCCCCTCTGAGTTCCAATCCTCCGCAGAGTAATTCTCACCTAGATTCAGATGAAGTTTTCTTCCCAGCATGGTGTCCTCAAAAGACACACCTATCAGGGCCATAAAAGTCTATGTCTGAACTCCATCTTTGCCAGTCACTAGAGGCTGACTTCGGGAAAGTTATATAATATCTCTGAGCCTCATTTTCCTGTCTGTACATTGGAGGTAATAATATTTGTCTCTCAGAATTGTTTGAAGCATCAAATGAGAGAGCATATGTGTAACATGAATATGCTGTTGTCGATCATTTCTCATTGCATAGACAATTTCCACGTGGCAAAGCCCCTTTCTCTTCCCCAGGTCTCTGAAGCATTTCTGAGGTTGGGGCTTTAAGCGTTAACCCAGAGGAACTGACTTACATTCCTAGCACCAGTGCGCCCTGCTCGTTTTATCTCTCCCGCTTCTCCCCCATCACCGAGGTCTGGCCTCACCTCCTTTTCTCTTCAGAAGACAACACGGCCACCGTGGACCACTTGGCACAGCTGGTCTTCCAAAACACTGGTCTCTTTGAATTGTCTTGTATTTCTCACCTCTGGTATCAACCTAGGAGACCCAAAGATTCTAGCCTTATCAATAAAGGTAACGGAGTATGCAGTAATGCGTAATTCTTTGCAGTAACACTCTCTTAATCCTTTCTCCATATGGTCATGACAATGCTTTGTTAAAAATTCCAAAGAATCTCACTTCTCTGCTAAAATTCTCAGGTGGCCTCCTGTCTCAATAAGAGGTACAATGTCTTTAAGATGACCTGCAAGGCTCTCTTTTGTCCTTCTCTCTGTTTTACAAGTTTCTTCTCTAAGCTGATAAGTAGCCAAGAGTGCTAAGGTACGTCATTCTTTCATTCATTTTGCTAGATGGGTGACTCAATAATCTTCCTAAGTAACCAGCCTTAGTATTTCTCTTTTGCCTTAAAATGGTTTAGCAACTGACTTTTGTTTATTGTGGAAACACTGAAGAAATTAATTTAATTCTTGAGCTCTGCAGTCAGGATCCACCCCCTGGGATCTGTGTAACTGCCAGAAACTAAATCCCATTGTGCCCATTTTATTTATAAAATGAAAATCATAAGAGTACCCTATGTAAAATCTGTGGTACAGTGCCTACCACCTAGTAAGGAATAAATAGCAGGTGAATTTGCTGAAATATATGGCAGAATCTAGACTCCTATAATACCAGGTAAGACATTTTAAAAATCTTTTTAAGGTTTTTATTGAATTTTGTTACAATATTGCCTCTGTTTTATGCTTTGTGTTTTTGGCCCTGAGGCATGTGCGATCTTAGACTTCTGATCAGGGATTGAACCCATACCGCCTGCATCTGAAGGCAAAGTCTCAACCTTCGGACCGCCAGGGAAGTCACAAGACTCTTTTTATTAGTAATACCATCTAAACCTATCTAACTTTTAGATTCATCTTGTCTCTCTGTGTTTTCATAACTGCATTGCCTTGGTTTCTGTTTCTATCTGGCAAATACCCACTTAGTCTTCAAGACCCATTATAAAAATTGGATCAAGATGGTAGACTGAATTCACTTTTTTAAAAAATATCTTTTGCATAAAACTCTCTTTGAATGATGGAAAAAGTATTGTAAAAGACAGTAAATTCTGAATAGCATTGGAAAACATAAGAGAATGTCATCATACACCATAATTCTGATGTATATTTAAAATATAGAAGGCAATCAGAATAGCTCTATTTCTGGCTATCTAAGAAAGTTTTTGGAAAGCTCCTGAATGAGAAAAAACTACTTGGAAATGATAGATAAAATGTTGCAAACATTCTTTTAAATGCATAGCTGAGCTTCTGAGAAAGAAGGAGAAATCCCCAGGGACCTGAAACAGAGGGAGATGTAATTCAAGTTGTAAGTTATCACCCATGTTGATCGACTGTGAGAGCATTTGCCATGCTTATTAAGCAAGAAGCTTGGGTTTTAGTAGCTGTCACAGAAGAAAACAAGGCCTTTGACTTTTTAAAAGTAGAAGTTGCAAATGAAACTCTGCATAAACATGGAAATCAAGAGGCTACACTGTGGGTAAAATAGTGGATCGAAAAAAATATATCCTGGAACAAAGGAGACCGCAAGGAAAGCACCTGTAATCGTGTGGGCGTGGGGAGGGAAAACGTCTTTCCTGTATATTTATAACCCTAGGCTGTCCATTATGAAGAAATGAGGTTCTGAGACAGCCCAAGCACATCAGGGTCCCTCTCAATAACAAATGAAAATCTCTCAGCAGAGAAACGCCTTCAGTTTAAGCTTCATAGGATTTTGAAAGCTGGAGACGCACTGAAGAACATAACCAGGTTAAAGAAAGAAAGCATGAGAAAATCGAATCAGAAAGCAAGATTCAGCAGAAAGAATAAATGCCAGAATTAGACACGCAATCAGCTCAGCTAGTAGAATTATTTGATTCAGACAAATAAGTAGAGAATTAAAAGCAGAATTGAAAATATATGAAATGAGCAATGCACAATAAAAACTACAAAGTAAGGTTGGCAAAGAAAACAAATAAATCTTAAAAATAAGATATACTTTAGTTTTGAAAAAGATAATAGAAAAATTTTGAAGTGGAATAAATATAGGAAGACTTTCAGAACATGGCACAAATAGTAAAAGAGCAAGAACAAGTCAGGTATAAAGAGTAAATAGAGAAATTGACAGTACATACGGAATCAGATTTCTAGGGAAGAAATTGAACGGAGAGTGGGGCAATTGTTGAAGATATAATGGGCAAAACTTTTCCATAATTGATAAGGGATTATGTTTCAGATTTAGAACACAATGGAAACGATTCAGGATAATTTTTTAAAAAATCCACATTTGAATACATTGCTATAATACTGAAGAACACAAAAATAGAGGAGGTTTGCTGAAGCAAGAAAGAAGGAAAGGCAGAGAAATATAGCTTTCAGTCTCAAACAAATAGTTTCTTATTTTTCAGGAAAAAAAGTGAGTTTATTACAAAAGTTCCTTACTAATGGATGTCTAAAAGATGTATGTTGGGAAGAAGAAACTCGTGTCCAGAGGAAGGACTTAGATATAAGTTGGAGCAGTGAGTAATTTAACAGAGAAATGTGGTAGAGAATTTGAAAAGTATTATCTATATGAAACAGTGATAGTAATAACTAGCTTGGAGGTGTATTAAAGGCAAATTGGAAGTTAAAATATATTGGATAATAATAAAATTTGTATGAGTATATTGTAGCAAAATTCTCTAAGTTTCTTGTATAATCCTGTAGGAGATTGTACACTTAAATTTTAATGATTAGCATAAAAAGTATAGAAAACAGTGTGTAACTTTCAAAAAGGAAGAAAAAAACTATTTGGCCAACCAAAAACAAGTCAGGAAAAGAGAAAGATAACTATAAAATAGATAAATAGAAAGCAACAATTTATTTTCAGATATATATTTATATACTTTATATACTATATTTATATGCAAAGTATTTATTATTGTATATAAGACCATCAAACATATATGTGTGTATATTATATACACATGTAAATAAACAAATGCATTTGTTGTTGTTCAGTCAGTAAGTTGTGTCCGACTCTTTGAGACCCTATGAACTGCAGCATGCCAGGCTGTCCTGTCCTTCACTATCTCCCTGAGTTTGCCCAAGCTCATGTCTATTGCATCAGTGATGCCATCCAACAGTCTCACCCTCTGTCATCCCCTTCTCCTCCTGCCTTCAATCTTTCCCAGCATCAGGGTCTTTTCCAATGAGTTGGCTCTTCTCATCAGGTGGTCAAAGTATTGGAACTTCAGTGTCAGCATCAATATTTCTGATGAACGTTCAGGGCTGATTTCCTTTGGGATTGATTTGGTCTCCTTGCAGTCCAAGGGACTCTCAAGAGTCTTCTCCAGCCCCATAGTTCAAAAGCACCAACCCCATGAACAGTGTGAAAAGAATACTGGAATGGGTTGCTGTTTCCTTCTCCAGGGGATCTTCCCAACTCAGGGATCAAACTTGTCAATTCCTACATTGGCAGGCAGACTCTTTACCACTGAGCTAGCAGGGAAGTCCACAATAAATACATAGGATTTTTTATAACTTAATGTGATGGATGAAATTGTGTCTCCTCTCACATTCATATGTTAAAGCCCCCATCCTTCACAACTCAAAATGTGATCTTATTTGGAAATAGGGTCATGTGGGTGTAAATAGTTAAGACGAGGTCACAGAGAAGTAAGGTGGACCCCACATCCAATTATGACTGGTATTCTTAGCAAAGGGTAAAAGTGGACGCAAAAACAAACACGTGGAAGACACATGTGAAGATTAGGGCAGAGATCGATTGGGGTGATGCTTCTGTAAGCCAAGGACTGCCGAAGTTTGTCATCAGTTAGCCAGAAGCTAGGCAAGAGGCATGGAACAGTCTCTTCCTCACAAACCTCAGAAAGAGCAAAAGCTGCTGACACCTCATCTCAGACGTCTAGCCTCCAGAACTGTGAGGCTATAAATGTCTGTGTGTAAGTCATCCAGCTTATGATCCTTTTTACAGTACAGTTATGGCAGACTTAACAAACAAATACACTCAGTTATGTGTGTTTTGCCAGACATGTGTCTTTAGAAGATAAGTACAAACAAAGCTTGAAAGTAAAATAGTTAGAATAAAGATAAATCAGGTAAATTCTGGAAAAAAGGAAACCTGGTACATTGTAGTAATGTAAGAATTCAAAAAATAACTTCAGACAAAGCTTTGTGGTAATAAAAAGGATCACTCTGTGATGATCAAAAATAAACTGGGAAAATGTGATGATTCTGAAATTGTATGCATATTACATAGCTACATGCACACTGCGTATTTACGTATGTGCTGTGCTACTGTGCTAAGGAGTCAGTTGCGACCCTATGTACTGTAGCCCACCGGGCTCCTTTGTACACGGGATTCTCCAAGCAACAATACTGGAAGAGATTGCCGTGCCCTCCTCCATGGGATCTTCCCAACCTAGGGATCAGACCCTAGGGATCATCTTTTATGTCTCCTGCATTGGCAGGAGGGTTCTTTATCACTAGCGCCACCTGGGATACATACATAATTTACAAAAGAAAAATAAACAGTTCAAAACTAAATTGAAAAAGTAGAATTATAGTGAATTACAAGAAGATATCAAAACACACCATTCTTTGTATTTAAAGAAAAAGCAATGGAAAAAAAAAAACTGAGTATATAAAAGAATAGAACACAATTGACAAATAATTTGAGCAACATAATTGACAAGCTTAATCTAAGAGTACTGAGAACCCTGACCGCAACTCAAAGAATATGCATTTTTCTTAAGCATATAGTCAACATTTATGAAAATTTGTAACTAGCAGACCATAAGGCTAGGCTCAACAAATTTCCAAAAATTATTATCACAGGCATTACATTTTTTAATGCAGTGCAACTTAAATTTAAAAAATTTTTAAATTAAGTATTTCAGGAAAGAGCAAGCATTAGAACAATGTAAATAAGACATATCACACTTTATGGGATACAGCTGAAGGAACAATTAGAACAAAACTAATATTCTTTTAAAAATTGTGCTAAATCTGAAAATTGATGAAACAGAAATTCACTTAAGAATTTAGAGTAAAATGAAAAGGACTGAACCAAAAATCAAATAGAGAAACAACCAGGATGAGAGCATATAACAATAAATAGAAAACAAACTTTAAACAGATAGGAAATAATTGCTAATAGTTTTTTAAAAACCAATGAAATAGATAAACTAATAAAATAGATAGCCTAGCAGGTTTTGTCATACCAAAAAGAGTTAAGGTCTAAGTAAATAATTTGAGAATGGAGTAAAAAAGGGAGATGAGCAAAGATTCAAAATATAAGCGAAAGAATGCTGTTTTAAAATAAATGATTAAAATTTTATTACATGGGCAATTTCTTAAACACAAAGAAAGCCTAGTTCAGTAAAACCAACAAAAAGGCAAAAATCAAAATAGACTGATATCATTTAAAAAAATTGATTATATATTTTAAAAAATCATCACAAACATTTAAAATCTGTTAAGAAATCTTATAAGAAATCAATGAGTATTAAGACAATACTATAGTTTTACTGTGTAAGATTAATATGACTTTTATACAAATACCAGACGATGATTTTGTGAAAATAAAATGACAGATCTATCACACTTACGAACTTAGAGGCCAAACATTCTCTAAATATCTTGGCCAATCAAACATTGTGTGAGTTTTTCTCACCACCCCCCACATTCTGTTTCTGTTTCCGTAGACTCACAATCATGATAAAGTTGGGTTTACCCCAGAATACACGAACTTAATATTGGACAATCTATTATTGAAATTCACCACATTTAGAGATTATAGAGAAAAATCATGTGATTTTCTCAATAGGGAAAGAAAATACAATTGATAAAGATGAATATTCACAGGGACAAAAATTCTTAGCAATTAAATGAAAAGAAAACTTAATTTCATAAAGAACATCTCTCTAAAATCTTCAGAAAGTGTCATATTTAGTGGGCAAAACATTAGGCTCTCATGCCCTGTCAAATCAGAAGTATAACAGGGCTGTCTGCTAGTGCTTCTTTTGGGGATCTTGCCAGCCCATAGTATTGCTGCCTTTCCCAAAAGGGCATTACTGAGTAAATGGTGTTCCCCAGAGTCCTACAGAACTCATCCTGTATCGCTTTGCAACTGAAGTCTTATTAGCAGAACTAGATAAGAAACAAAAAATATTAGGATTGAAAAGCTTCCTAATTCTTAGATGTTATGATTGGGTATCTAGAAAATCCAATAGAATCTATTTTCAAATTATTAAAATTGATAAAAGCCAAGTTGTCAATGCTCTTATTAATTTTAATAATTTGAAGATTGATGTTTTGTATGATTATAAATTGGAACACCAAACACAAAACCTGAAAGAGAAAAATAAAGCATACTGGGTTGGTCTAAAGGAGAACCAAGGACAGGAAAAGTCAACTCTGGGGAGAAGTAATCACTGATGTTAAAGCTCATTCTCCCATAGACTCTCCAGAGAAATGCCGAGCTCAGAGTGAACATATACAAAGGTCTAGAGGGAACATGAGGAAATCATCAGATAAATTAATTAAAGGACTAAATTCAAAACAGCTGCTCACATGGAACTTCTCTCCCTCCTCTGTTTTGAACATCTGGTGGCAATGGCTTTTGCCCTTGGGAAAAAGCCTTAAGAAGTGGTATAAAAACAAAGTGAATAACTTTTCTCTGAAGAGCTCTTAGCAGAAGTGTTGGCACTGAAGAAATAAACATAGAATCTCAGGTAAATCTGTAAGAGTATACGTACAAACAAATAGAATATCACACTTTTGAAAATGTTAGCTGCCTTTAAGGTCTTCAACAAAGTAGTTGGAAGTGTAGATTTAGCCTGGGAGATTTAATACATTCTGTGTTCAGAGAAATAAGAAATGACACCTAGATGATAAAACATAAAAACAGTATATAAGCACCTTTCCCCTCATTTGTCAGCACTCATAAAAATTTTTTGCAATGTCCAGAATTTAGATTCATTGACAGGTAAACAGAGATACATAGTTGATCAAGAAAAGGGTATACTAGCTTCCACATTGATCAGTCTAGCCTTAACCTACTGATAGGAGCAGCCAGGAATCATCAAGTATTTGAAAAAACATGCACCTTGAAAGAGGCATCAGATTGAATACTCAGAAAAACTGTCTTCCTTCCGCCCCCTCAAAAAACCCCAAATACAACTGAGGCTATAGAGAAAGCACTTCTGAATAAATACAGTTAATATCCTCAGGGAGATTAAAAAACCATCTGCTGTGAAATAGAACCATAATTCTGGAACTTAAAAATAGGATAATTAGAAAAAATATATTAATAGATAAATGACAGAATGTGAATAGCTGAAGATTCAATTAATGAGCTAAAAGACTGAACCAAGTAATTAGCCCAAGAATATAGTGCAATATGATGAAGAGATGAAAAATATGAGAGAAGAGTTAGGAGGTATGAAGAATAGATACAGAACTTCCAATATCTGTCTGTTAATATGTTCAGAAGGGAAAGTAATAGGCAAAGGAGAGTGGTAGGCAGAATAATGCCTCCACAAGGACTGTTTGCCTCCACAATGGCCTAGTCTCCAATCTGCAAATATGTTACATGATACAATAGACTGCATAGTGGTCTCCCCGATATTTCCATGTTCTAATCCTCAGAACCTGTGAATGTTAATTTATCTGGCAAAAAAGAGTCTTTATAGATGTGGTTAAGTTAAGTATCTTGAGATGGGGAACTTATCTTGAATTATTTGGGTGGCCCTGCTATACTTTCAGGGACATAGAAGGGTCATAGAAGGGTCAGAGACAAAGCAGAAAGTGATGCTGAGAGGTAGCAGAGAGTGGAGTGATGGAGCCAGGAGCCAAGAAATGCCAGCAGCCACCAGAAGTTGGAAATGGCAAGGACCACAGACCACTTTGGAGCCTCCAGGAGGAACCAGGCATACTGACAACTTGATTTTAGTTCTTTAAGATTCATTTTAGACTTTTGAAATCCAGAACTGTGAGAGGTTATACAGAATTAAATGTAAAACCTAAAATGGTAACATTTCTGGAAGAAAACATTGGAAAAAGTATTCGTGATCTTGGGTGAGGAAAAGATTTCTTTGATACAGATGGAAATCGTGACCCACAAAGCAAAATATTGATCAATTGAATTTTATTAAAATTAAGAAGTTCTGCTCCTTAAAAGATAAGAGTTAAAACTCTGTCCATAGGATATTCCAGGCAAGAGTACTGGAGTGGGTTGCCATTTCCTTCTCCAGGGGATCTGCCCCACTCAGGGATCAAGTGGATCTCCTGCATTGCAGGCAGATTCTTTACCAACTGAGTCACCAGGGAAGTCTGTTAGAACAAAGGAAAAACAAATGACTGACCGGAAGTAATAATAAATATTAACAAATTACATATCTGATCAGAGACTTGTATTTGTAACATATAAATAACTCAATATTCATTAATAATGATAAAATAGCTCAATAAAAGAGCAAATGGTTTAGTAGACATTCTATCAAAAATATATAGGGATAGCAAATAAGCACATAAAATAGTGTGGTCATGTGAGAGTTGTACCATAAAGAAAGCTGAATACCAAAGAATTGATGTTTTTGAATTATGGTGCTGGAGAAGACTCTTGAGAGTCCCTTAGACAGCAAGTGGATAAGCCAGTCAATCCAAAAGGAAAACAACCCTGAATATTCTTTGGAAGGACTGATGCTGAAACTGAAGCTCCAATATTTAAGCCACCTGATGTAAAGAGCTGACTCATTAGAAAAGACCCTGATGCTGGGAAGGATTGAGGGCAGGAGGAGAAGGGGACGACAGAGGATGAGATGACTGGATGGCATCACCCACTCAATGAACATGAGTTTGAGCAAACTCCAGGAGATACTAAAAGACACGAAAGCCTGGTGTGCTTCAGTCCATGGGGTCACAAAGAGTCAGACATGGCTTAACAACTAAACAACAACAAATCAGAAAAAAATAAGTGGTCATAAAGGAAATGCAAATTAAGATACACATTAAGACGCCACTACATATGTATCAGAATGTCTGCAATTAAGAAGAGTGATGGTACCAAGTAATGGTAAGTTTATGAAGCAACTCAAATTTCTTGCACAAGGCGGACTGCCCTGGTGATCCAGTAGTTAAAACTTGACCTTCCAATGCAGGGAGTACGGGTTCAATCCCTGGTTGGACAGCTAAGATTCCACATGCTTCATGGCCAAAATATCAAAACATGAAACAGAAGCAATACTGTAATGAATTCAATGAAGACTTTCAAGAAATGGTCCACACTAATTTTTTTTAAATTTCATAACACTACTGGTGTCAATGTAAAATGGCACAATCACTTTGGAAAAAAGTTTAACAATTTCTCAAAATCTTTATGCACACTTTCCATTGTAATGGGACATTCCATTTCTGGGCATTTATCCAATATAAATGAAAGTGTATGCCCACGTAAAGACTTACACACTAATGTTCATAGCAGCTTTCTTTTGTAATGGTCTCAAATTGGAAATAACCCAAATGTCCATCAACAGGTAAATGGGTAAACAAATTGTTCATCTTTTCAAATGACTACTATTATACTTAATAACAAGGACTGAGCTATTTAGACATGCAACAACACCAATAAATTTAAAAATACTTATGAGAGTTAAAAACAAAACCAAACAAAATGGGGTATATGCAGTTGATTTTATTTATATCAAACCTCTAGAAAATGTATACTTATGAATAGGGCATAAAGAAGATTAGTGGCTGCCTGGGGGTAGGGTGAGAGGCAGAGAGGTCAAAAAGGGAGTGATGGCAGAGGCCATTAATAAACCTCTGGAGATGATTTATATGCTTGTTTTCTTGATTTTTGTGATAGATCCATTGGTGTACACATAGGTCAAAGCTTATGAAAATTTACACTTTAAGTACATTCAAAGTCTACTGGATCAAAGCTGTTTACATAAAAACTTTAAAAAACAATAATATGAACAATGGAGCACATGTGTCTTTTACATTTGTGGTTTTCTCAGGGTATGTGCATAGCAGTGGGGTTTGCTAGGTCATATGGCAGATTCACTCCTGATTTTTAAGGAATCTCTGCACTATTCTCCATAATGGCTGTTATCAGTTTACATCCCACTAAGAGTGTAGCAGTGGTCCCGTTTTCACATCCTCTCCAGCGTTTATGGTAGATTTTTTGATGAGGGCCATTCTGACTGGTCTGAGGTGACACCTCATTGTAGTTTTGATTTGCATCTCTCTAATAATAAGAAATGTTAAACATCTTTTCATGTGTTTATTGGCCATCACTTGTGGACACAGCAGGTAAAGAG
Organism: Dama dama; assembly: GCF_033118175.1. Lineage (NCBI taxonomy): Eukaryota > Metazoa > Chordata > Mammalia > Artiodactyla > Cervidae > Dama > Dama dama. The sequence goes on from NC_083702.1 coordinate 46,316,524, forward strand.
GGTGGGATGAATAGAGAAAGTAGCATTGACATATATACATCATCATGTGTAAAGTAGATACCCAGTGGGAAGCTGCTATGAAACACAGGGAGTCCAGCCTGGTGTGCTGTGATGACCTAGAGGGGTGGGATGGGGGGATGCAGGGAGGGATATATATATACATATATGAATAATTCTGACTGATTTGCATTGTTTTATGGCAGAAACCAACACAATATTGTAAAGCAATTTTCCTCTAATTAAAAAAGAAAAGAAAAAAATGATAGTATAAACTATAACTTATTGAATAAAATTTGAATAATTTCAAATCAATAGCAAATGTATAGTAAATCTAAACGTGATAGATAGAACAATACAGATTCTGGAAGATAACCTAGGAGATACATTCATGATGCTGAGACAGGCTTAGTTTTGTTAAACTAGATACAAAGAAACTAGCCACGTTAAAGGAAAAAATTGGTTAATTTGATCAAGCTAAAATGAAAACTGTTAATTAGACAGTATTTTTTTTAAAAGTAAAAAGGCAAGGCACAGAGTAAGGATAGATAGATAGGTGATAGATGACAGAGTATACTCTGAACAATTTTATTTAAATAAAATAAAGAAGGGCAAAACTAATCTGTGTATATATAAGTGAAACTACAGTTGTCTTGATTGGGGGGTGAGTCATGAGAGTTTGTGATGCATGAAGGTTTCTTGGGCATTGGTGATACTTTGTTTAATCTGGGTATAGTTACAAGGGTGTTTTCACAATTACAAATTCAATTAATTTATGATATGTACACTTTTCTGAGTGTATGTTATCCTTCAAATTTATTATGTAGAAGAATAAATTAAAGAATAAGAACTTATTATGATAATGAATACTTTTGAGTTGTTTTACATAAAATAAATGCTATTAAAATTGCATAGAAAGGAAAGAAGAATATATGCCTTTGTTCACTTATAAATGAATTCAAGTTCTAAAAAAGAATAAATGAGGAAAACCTTTACTAATGAGATTATGCCTTTTTTCATTCATAGGTTTAATAAACATTGCCACAGATTCTTTTGTAAGGTGCTTTCAAAATATCTTGCCCATTATAAAAAATTGTGCTATTTATATTTTCCTTAGTACTGTGTAAAAGTCATTTATATATTTAGGATATAAGTTTTTACTTGGATCTCTCTCTCTTTTTCTATCTATCTGTCTATCATCTGTTTATGCCTTGCCTTTTTACTTTTAAAATATTGTCTTTTAATTAACAGAAGTCTTTATTTTAAAACAATGGTGAGAAACAATATCAGGAGAGGGAATTTTTGAGGTTTTGAAAAAATTTAAATTAAAAAAAAATCTAAGGCTTGCACAAGAAAATATAAATGGGAGGAAGAAAGGGAAGGTAGGAGAGTTGAGGGGGTCGAGAAAGAGCCTTCCAAAACCAGAGCCAGAGAAAAGATGGTTGTCCATCTTGAAGATGATCAAGCAGGCCAGAGGCTTAGGGTCAACAAATCAAGGATGCCCAGATGGTGTCTCTGGGTCCTCTTGTCTCTCAGCATCTGCTTTTGTTTCCGGGTCTTGAGATGGGTGCTGTAACTTAGGACTTTGTGTTCGACAGTCATGGTCGAAGAAGAGGAAAAAAGACAAAGGATCTAAACTGTGTCCCTTTTAAATGCTTTTCTAGAGCCGAGTCCATGATATGGGTTAGTATCTCTTTGGCTAAAGCCCTGTCACATGACCACACCTGGCTGTATGGTAACCTCGCAGGTGGGGATTCTGGGTAGAAGTGTGTCCGTCACTCAGCAGGCTGGCTGTCACTGCACTGATTTGATCAAACTGGTAGGCTTGGTCCCTTGTCCTGTCTTTTTGGATGGGAATGAATTCTTCTTAAAACCTTCTCTGGTCCCTATAGCCTTAAAATAAGCTTAGTCTCCTATTTATGACATGATCTGGGTCCTGTCTACATCTTTGTCTTCATCAGCCAGTCCTCTGATTGGCACATAAAACTCCTCTCCTAAATAATTTACTATTTTCTCTGCATGCTAGGCTATTTCACCCCTTCTCATATGCAGTTCCTTCTGCCTGAAGTCCTCCTTGACCTCAGCACAGAGTGTATTTGGCACTCATCCTCCAGGTTCCTACATCACTGGTGCACTTCCTCCCAGAGCAGCAACCAATCTTTATCACAATAATCTGCCAATTTGTTTTATGCATTTGCACGTGCTCAGTCACTTCAGTCGTATTTGACTCTTTGCGACCCCATGGACTGTAGCCTGCCAGACTTCTCAGTCCATGGGATTCTCCAGACAAGAATAATGGAGTGGCTTGCCATGCTCTCTTCTAGAGGATCTTCCCTACTTAGGGATGGAACCCACATCTCCTGCCTTGGGAGGCAGATTCTTTACTACTGAGCCACCAGGGAAGTCCCAGTTTGTTCTATATCCCTTATAGAGTTGGGATTTTCGTGGCAGAAACTCTGTTGCTTATCTCTGCAACCTCAGTCCCTGAGATAGCAGTTGCTAAATTAATGTTTACTGAATGGATAAAAGCTAAGAAGAAGGGAAAGAATACACCAGCTCTATAATTTTACCAAGCATAAACCTCAAAACACTGGGAGAAGGCATTCCTCTCCCATAAAGCAACATCTGGCAGGCATCTGCAAGTCCTCCTTTGTTGAGAAGCTTCTGGGAAATCAGAAATGTATGTAATAAAAGGTTTTGGTTTTTTCTTCCATAGGGTGTTCACTGATCCCCACGGAGTGCTCTGGGGAAGAGCTCATGTTAGTAGTCAAGCAGAACCTGATTATAGATCAGCTGTCAAACTACAGAAGAAATCTTTCTCATGCTGGACTGATTGCTTGCTGAGGATCATTAACCATTCGGGACACATGATTTTTCTTTCCTTTAAAATTGCTTTCAAATCTAGTGATATGAAAATGAAACCCCATTATGATAAAATCATCTTTCATTTGTTATTGGAATCTCATCCTTCAAGTGCAATTAGGGAGAATTTGAGGTTGTCTCCCAGTCTTTGAGTTAGACCAGGATCAAGAAAATGTTGACTTGGAAAGGGGATGAAGATTGGGTTGGCCTCCAACTACTTATATATATGGAGCTCCTACTATGTACAAGACAGTTAACACAAATTATTACATTTATTCTTAACATAAAGTGAAAGTGAAAGTCACTCAGTTGTGTCTGACTCTTTGTGACCCCATGGACTATACAGTCCAGGGAATTCTCCACATGAGGAGGTACTTATTATTGTAATGACAAAAATGGATTTCAAAGAGCATAAGCAAAAGGTACAGACTCATAGGCAGTGTCAGAACCAAGATCTGCCATTAGGTAATTAATTTATACATCATTTATAATTTATTATAAATAATGATTGACTGCCTAATGTAAATTCCATCTCTGGATACAACAGTCAGAAAAATGAGGTCATGAAATGTAGTATTTGATTGTTACAACTGAGAGGTGTGGTCCTGGCGTTCAGTGAGTATTGGCCAGGAATACCGCTAAACATCCCACAGTGCATAGAACAGTTCTTGATCCCTGACAAAGAATTACCCAACCCCAAATGTCAGTAGTAGGGCTTCCCTGGTGGTTCGGTCAGCAGAGAATCTGCTGGCAATGCAGGAGACTGCCTGCAATGCAGGAAAACTGGTTTCGTTCTCTGGGTTGGGAAGATCTCCTGGAGAAGGAAATGGCAACCCACTCTAGTATTCTTGCCTGGGAAATCCCATGGGCAGAGGAAACTGGCAGGCCACAGTCCATGGAGTCACAAGAGTTAGATAAGACTTAACGACTAAACCAGCACCACCACCACCACCAATGTCAGTAGGGCGAACACTGAAAAATCCTGATACACACACAGACACACATGCACATACACATCACCATTGTCACCAACCCTCTCAACTTACCGTTTCTTCATAAATACTTCAGAGATGATCAATATCAACTCTAAATTCAGAAAATCCAACTTTATTGAAACCATTCAGATTATGGAACTGTATAGACACATGTTATGCTTGAATAAATAAATTAGGAGTAGATAAAAACTGGAATTTATAAGATTAAATCTGTGTTATTAATTTAACCCATTAGAGGTACTCTAAGCACCTTTCCTGTCTTTAATAATTATATTAAAAAGTTAAAGATTACAATTATTACAAGAAATGAGTAAGTAAGTGGTAAGGTCCTTAGGATTTTCTGAGGTGTTTTGGTTTGAAATTTAGATTTTTTTTCTACAGAAATCCAAGAAGATATTAAGACATTCTAATTTATAGAAGTACAAAGCAAAATTAATATTTTTTAAACTTTTTATTTTATATGGTGTGTGTGTGTATTCTCAGTTGTGTCCGACTCTTTGTTACGTCTTGGACTGTAGCCCTCTAGGCTCCTCTGTCCATGGAATTTCCAGGAAAGACTACTGGAGTGGGGTGCCATTTCCTTTCCAGGGACTCTTTGCCACCCAAGGATCCAACCCCCTTCTCTTGCATCTCCTGCATTGGCAGGCAGATTCTTTACCACTAGTGCCACCAACCTAGACAGCATATTAAAAAGCAGAGACATTACCTTACTAACAAAAGTCCGTCTAGTCAAAGCTATGGTTTTTCCAATAGTCATATATGGATGTGAGAGTTGGACTATAAAGAAAGCTGAGCGCTGAAGAATTGGTGCTTTTGAACTGTGGTGTTGGAGAAGACTCTTGAGAGTCCCTTGGACTGCAAGGAGATCCAACCAGTCCTTCCCAAAGGAGGTCAGTCCTGAATATTCATTGGAAGGACTGATGCTGAAGCTGAAACTCCAATAGTTTGGCCACCTGATGCAAAGAACTGACTCATTGGAAAAGACCCTGATGCTGGGAAAGATTGAAGGTGGGAGGAGAAGGGGATGACAGAAGATGAGATGGTTGGATGGCATCACCAATGCTATGGACATGAGTTTAAGTAGGCTCTGGGTGTTGATGATGGACAGGAGGCCTGGCATGCTGCAGTCCATGGGGTCGCAAAGAGTTGGACACAACTGAGCGACTGAACTGAACTGAGCATCACCTAGTTTCAGGTGGACAGCAAACGGACTCAGCCATACATATACATGTATTCATTCTCCTCCAAATTCCCCTCAAAATTATTTTGTTTATTTTATAATAACAATCAGAAGAAGAGTAGCAACTCAGTCTGATTTCCATATCCTAAAAACTGAGGTGATCTCTTAAGAGAAAGAATATATCAAGATTGATTAAATAGTTTGGGGAAAAACTCATAAAATACTTGCACAATTAAAAACTGAGGGTACAAAAATCTAAAGATAGATGCTAATGAATTTGTCTAAATGGGATCTTCAAAAATCATTCCCAAACCCTTAATAGCCTACTCCTAAGCCCAACTCACTCTACAGGAACTGGTAACACCAAGGAATTTTTTTTTTTTAATTGGAAGATAATTGCTTTACAATGTTGTTTTGGTTTCTGCCATATAACACCAAGGAATTTTAAAAAATATATTTATAGGATAAAGAATGGGCTTCCCTGATCGCTCAGACAGTAAAGAATCTGCCTGCAGTGCAGGAGACCCAGGTCCGATCTCTTGGTCAGGAAGATCCCAGAAACAAGTATACTGTGAAACAGATCACCAGTCCAGGTTGGATGCATGAGACAGTGCTCAGGGCTGGTGCACTGGGATGACCCAGAGGGATGGGATGGGGAGGGAGGCAGGAGCGGGGATCGGGATGGGGAACACATGTAAATCCATGGCTGATTCATGTCAATGTATGGCAAAAACCACTACAATATTGTAAAGTAATTAGCCTCCAACTAGTAAAAATAAATGAAAAAAAAAAAAAAAACTAAAAAAAAGAAGGAAATAGCTATCCACTCCAATGTTCTTGCCTGGAGAATTCCATTGACAGAGGAGCCTGGCAGGCTATAGCCCATGGAGTCAAGAAGAGTCACGACTGAAAAGACTGACACTTTCACTTTTCAAAGAAGGAATAGCAGGCAGAAGTCCTTCAATTTATATTTTAATGACTTGTGCAATAGCACAGAATAGTGGCAGGGTATGAGCCTTGGACTTGTACAGCCCAGAATCAAATTTGGCTCTACCATTTATTTGTTATTTTTATTTATTTATTTATTATATTTGGCTGTGCCAGGTCTTAGTTACAGGATGTGAGATCTTTGATCTTTGCTGTGGCAGGCAGGAATTTTAATGGCAGCACGCACTCTTGACAGTAAGTAACTCACTAGCTTGTCTGTGCTTCCTTGTCCACTTCTGTACGTTGGGTGGAAACAGAACTCAAATTATCCTTTTAAATAGTCAATATAAGTAACGCATTCCAAACTACGATTATCTAATTCTAGATGCTACACAAATATTAGGTGATATCATATTAATGTTGTTGCCATTGTGGCAGATGTCATCATTACCTTTGGTAAACTGCTGAGTGGTTCTAGAGTTGGAATAGAGAAGAAGAAGGCAAAGCCAAGGATCAGGACTGTGTAGGCTGCAGACACGGCTGAATTTGCCACATCAGCTGGACCCATTCGCAATCATAAATTAGTGGTCACTTCAACTCTATTTTCTTCCTGAGCTCCCAAGCCTTTAGGAAGCCATACTGTCTTTGTCTCTCATTTGCCTCTTAGTGGGTTCGTGTGTGTGTGTGTGTGTGTGTGCGCATGCTAAGTCGCTTGTTGTGTCTGACTCTTTTCGACCTATGGACTGAAGCCTGCCAGGCTCTTCTGTCCAAGGGATCCTCCAAGCAAGAATACTAGAGTGGGTTGTCATGCCCTCCTCCAGCCTTTTATGTCTCCAGCATTGGCAGGCCGGTTCTTTACCACTAGCACCACCTGGGAAATCCCTGCCTCTTAGTAAGACTCTGCTCCTGCCACACAGTCTAGGCAGCAGTTGAAGGCTCCTTTTAAAAAAGAAGTTAAAACATGCCCCTCCCTGGCTCAATACCTTACAATGATTACTCATTTCTTCACAGTGACAGACAAGGTTCTTATGATGAGCCTAGACTTTCCGTGGTCCAGTTCTTCTTACCTCTTTGTTCTCCTGGTATTCTCCCCTCCCCGGCTCCACTCCAACCCCTCAGGCTCCTTATTGCTTTTCAAACACACCCAAGGTGCTCTTGCCCCAAGCCCTTTGCATTATATATTCTCTCTGCCTAGGATGTTCTTCCCACGTTTACCCACTGAACTAACTTTCTATCTACTTCACATCTTTGCTCAAATATCCTTTTTCAATGCAACCTACACCAGCCACACTATTTAATGAAACTACCTGCCTCCTCAACTTTAACCCCTTGGCCAACTTGGTCTTTCTTCCCCTGCAGTACAGTTATCATCATGGCCCTTTCTTGGACCAACCTATAGCATTCTAACAGGATCCCTATCACTATACTTGCCACCCTGTCTAATACTCACAGAAGCCAGGGTGTGCAGGACTCATTGCATTCCAATATACTACATAATTCACTTAATTGTTATGCATACTATTTATTTCCTATCTGACCTTGCTAGAATGTAAGATCCAGGAGGGCAGAGGTCTTTGTTTCATTCAGTGATATCTTACAAGCACCTTGTACAATGCTTGGCACACAGGAGAAACTCAAAACCTGAACCATGAATGAATCCCTTTCATTCTTATCCAGAACATGATAGCCAGACTCCTCAGCCAATGAGAGCTCTGGACATTCATTCATTTAATCATCCACTCACCCTACTAAGATATATTGTCTATTTTGCTTTCTGCCTTTGGTGAGGTATTATCAAAAAAACAATGTTTTATCTCTGTCTCTTCTCAACCCCCACCCATTCATTTTATACTCCATCACCACTTAGTTCATTAGTTTTCCCCAAGCATACAATGTTCTTTCAAACTCTGAGTTCATTGACCCTGTGATTTCCTCTGCCCAATGAGTAATAATGAGTAATAGCTAACATTTATTGAGGGCTCTGGTCTGGTGCTTTAAATGCATTTATTTATTTAGCCTTCATATCAATACAGTGATTTAGGCACTTTTAATATCCCTGTGTTGACAATGGAAGGAAGCCAAGGCCCAGGAGTGTGAATTAAATTGTCTAGTGTCATGTAGCTGGTGAGCAATTCAAACACAGGACATTTGATTTCAAAATATCTCTTCTTTTAACCACTATACAATGGAGGAAGGCCCTTTTTCTGTTCTTTACATGCCCTGAATCTTGTCTTTGCCTAAATTAGAAGTCATGAATTAAAAGCGTTCAGGAAGCAAGCAAGTTAACAAAAATATCTGAAGGCATTAGATGAAATGAAGGGAGTAGTGGGCTTGCAGTAAATTAGCAACTTGTCTAATTTTCTTATCAACACTGGCATGCATTGACCAAAGTGTGTTTCTGCTGGATTCAGTCCGTAGGTTTGAGAATCAGCCACACTGCTTTGGCTACATCTCAGAGATCAGTGTCAGTTATTAATCCCTCTCTGGTGTCTTTGTGTAATTAGTACTTCATCTATGACAGCATCAAGTAAGGTGTTAACACACAACTGGTTGAATGCAGTTGCACAACTGGCTGAATATACATGGAGTTCAAGGTATCCTGGTACATTCCTGAACACCTTTAATCTGGTAAGGAGACAGACCTACACTAATGGTACTCACCATTACAACTGCAGGGTTAGAAGCTTGTCCAGGATCAAGTAGGAGACCAAGGGAGAAACGAGTGGAAATGCTCAGTAAAGGCCTCAAGAAGGAGCTTGACTCTGAAGGTGAAAGAGGGAAGCAACTGGAGGGGAAAAAAAGTTATTGAGAAAGGGTTTTCTTACTACAGAAGGCATTTGAGTATGTTACTTATCTGAAAGGAAGCAGCCTAGAGAGAGTTTGGAGGTACAGGATCTGAGCTGAGATGGAAAGGCATGAAATCAATAGCATAGGTCAAGGGTATCCACACGCAGAAAAGAGACCATGGCCTCTGAGCCTGGGAGAAAGTAGATGTAAATGCGAATTAAGTTACATTTTCAGTATCCCACTAGGAAGTGTGGGAAGGTCTCATCTGATATCATCAATTTTCTCAAGGAAGTAGGAAAGAAGGACCTCCAGTCAGAGGGCCATTTTCATAATCACATGACCCATGTTCCAGAGAAGGTGCTTTTTTTGCTTCTGGGATTGTCTCTGTGTGTCCTTGTACTTTCTCAGGCAGTTGGAGGGTTTTTGTTGCCATAACAACAGGATGTGGTATTTTAGACTAGTTCTTAAAGTGTGTATGTGTGCTATGCACAAACAGACTTGCATATTGTAGTAAGCATGATGTGAATATAGGCTGACGTATCTGAGTGTTAGACTAGGTGTTTCTTGTGATTATGCATGTGGATAATAAGTTGGCAAGAGTGTGAATCGTTGTTGTGTGTCAGTGTGTGGAGATGGAAAGGCCGCAACTGTGAGTATCTCTTTAAGGTCTGAGTGTGTTAGGGTATATCAGCATGACGGTGCGTACACAGGGGAAAGGTTGGTGTCTGGGCGTGTGTGTGCAGTATGTAGGTTTCTGTGAGGGAGAACCCACAGGCATGTGAGTTTTGAGTGTGTATGATCAAGTTAGTAGGTACGTGTCTGTGTATATATACCTCGTTATTGTTGTTGTTTAGTCACTAAATCCTATCTGTTTTGCACCACCATGGACTGTAGTCTGCCAGGCTCCTCTGTCTAGGGGATTTACCCGGCAAGAATACTGGAGTGGATTGGTGTTTCCCTGTCCAGAGAATCTTCATGACCCAGGGATCGAGTTTGCATCCCCTACATTCGCAGACAGATTCTTTACCAGTGAGCCACCAGGAAAGTCCCATGTATATATTTGAGTGATGGTAAATGTGGGTGAATGTGCATATGGGTGCATGACAGTGTGTATATGAATCTGAGTGTGTGTATATAGGTAGAAACCAGAAACTACTGTATGACCTTAAAGTCCTTATGAAGACTTCTTAAAATTTTCTACATGTTCCTCTGCATTTTCCATACAGATTTCAAATTTCATCTTGACCATCTTCTTTCATGTCGACAGACTCCGAGAAATGATGTTAGATTTCACCTGGCATTAGGGGGAGTCACATGCAAAGGATTTCCTGGACACCCTGCAGATGTGTAAGAGTGATAAAGAGCAAATGTACATCAGAGGGTATGCGAGAATTGTGGTGGTGTGTATGTTTGAGTTTACATATGTTGTATGTGAGAGTCGGTTTTGCTTTGAGAGAGAAAAAAAAAACAGAGGCTAGCTCCCTTTCGATAAGTATTTATAGAGCAAATTCTCCGTGTCAAGCTTTGTTCCAGGTGCTGGGAAACAACACTAAACAGAAAATCATGTTCCAGCTCTCCAAAAGCTTATATCCTAGTGAGGTGTGACAAACCATAGAGGAATAAGCTGATACATAACATGTGGTGGGGGGAGAAGTGTTAAGAAGAAAAATAGAGCAGATAAGGGGAAAGGAGAGTGATGAAAGGCACTCTTTTATATCAGATGGTCCTGGAAGCCCTCTCTGGGGAGGTCATCTCTGAGCAGAGGCTGGTTTGGCATAATGGAACAAATGATGAAATAGTTGGGAAATTGTTCCTGACACAGGAAGATCAGGGGCACAAAGGTGGGGGGCGGGTGCAGGCTGGGTGTTGAGAAGAGCGAGGAGGCCAATGTGGCTGGAGCAGGGAATTCTATGATATAAAATCTTCCTCAATCCTCACGTACTAAAGTTATCATGTGAAAGTGAAAGTCGCTTAGTCTTGTCCGACTCTGCAACACCATGGGTATAGTCCAGGGAATTCTCTAGGCCAGAACAATGGAGTGGGTAGCCTTTCCCTTCTGTAGGGGATCTTCCCAACCCAGAGATCGAACCCAGGTCTCCCTCATTGCAGGCAGATTCTTTACCAGCTGAGCCACAAGGGAAGTCCAAGAATACTGGAGTGGGTAATCTATCTCTTCTTCAGTGCATCTTCCCAATCCAGGAATTGAAGCAGGATCTCCTGCCTTGCAGGAGGATTCTTTACCAACTGAGCTATCAAGTTATCATTAGGTAGTAAATTTGAGGATTTGAGGTCAGTCCTTGACCAGGGAAAAGGTGGACAAAGAAAGTAGAAAGACCCTGATCATCACAAAGGATAGCAGAACTGGAGCAGGGATAATCTGGGGGACCTAAGGAAAGCACAAATGTGCCTAAAGTTTAAAACTGCTTGGGTGGGAACACTGAATACAAGACAGGGCTGGAAGATCTGGGCTCCAAACCAGATCACTTGGGTATCGCATGACCGTGAGCACATCATTTGTCCTCTTCACCTCTTTAAAACGCAAGCAGTAATCCTTTATCAAAGGGTTGTTCTGAGAACTGAATATTATTTTTTTTTAATTTTTATTATTATTATTATTTTTTCCCAGTGGGTTTTGTCATACATTGATATGAATCAGCCATGGATTTACATGTATTCCCAATCCCGATCCCCCCTCCCACCTCCCTCTCCACCCGATTCCTCTGGGTCTTCCCAGTGCACCAGGCCGGAGCACTTGTCTCGTGCATCCCACCTGGGCTGGTGATCTGTTTCACCATAGATAGTATACATGCTGTTCTTTTGAAATATCCCACCCTCACATTCTCCCACAAAGTTCAAAAGTCTGTTCTGTATTTCTGTGTCTCTTTTTCTGTTCTGCATATAGGGTTATCGTTATCACCTTTCTAAATTCCACATATATGTGTCAGTATGCTGTAATGTTCTTTATCTTTCTGGCTTACTTCACTCTGTATAATGGGCTCCAGCTTCATCCATCTCATTAGGACTGGTTCAAATGAATTCTTTTTCATGGCTGAGTAATATTCCATGGTGTATATGTACCACAGCTTCCTTATCCATTCATCTGCTGATGGGCATCTAGGTTGCTTCCATGTCCTGGCTATTATCAACAGTGCTGCGATGAACATTGGGGTGCACGTGTCTCTTTCAGATCTGGTTTCCTCAGTGTGTATGCCCAGAAGTGGGATTGCTGGGTCATATGGCAGTTCTATTTCCAGTTTTTTTAAGAAATCTCCACACTGTTTTCCATAGCAGCTGTACTAGTTTGCATTCCCACCAACAGTGTAAGAGGGTTCCCTTTTCTCCACACCCTCTCCAGCATTTTTTGCTTGTAGACTTTTGGATAGCAGCCATCCTGACTGGCGTGTAATGGTACCTCATTGTGGTTTTGATTTGCATTTCTCTAATAATGAGTGATGTTGAGCATCTTTTCATGTGTTTGTTAGCCATCTGTATGTCTTCTTTGGAGAAATGTCTGTTTAGTTCTTTGGCCCATTTTTTGATTGGGTCATTTATTTTTCTGGAATTGAGCTGCAGGAGTTGCTTGTTTATTTTTGAGATTAATCCTTTGTCTGTTTCTTCATTTGCTATTATTTTCTCCCAATCTGAGGGCTGTCTTTTCACCTTACTTATAGTTTCCTTTGTAGTGCAAAAGCTTTTAAGTTTCATTAGGTCCCATTTGTTTAGTTTTGCTTTTATTTCCAATATTCTGGGAGGTGGGTCATAGAGGATCTTGCTGTGATTTATGTCGGAGAGTGTTTTGCCTATGTTCTCCTCTAGGAGTTTTATAGTTTCTGGTCTTACATTTAGATCTTTAATCCATTTTGAGTTTATTTTTGTGTATGGTGTCAGAAAGTGTTCTAGTTTCATTCTTTTACAAGTGGTTGACCAGTTTTCCCAGCACCACTTGTTAAAGAGGTTGTCTTTTTTCCATTGTATATCCTTGCCTCCTTTGTCAAAGATAAGGTGTCCATAGGTTCGTGGATTTATCTCTGGGCTTTCTATTCTGTTCCATTGATCTATATTTCTGTCTTTGTGCCAGTACCATACTGTCTTGATGACTGTGGCTTTGTAGTAGAGTCTGAAGTCAGGCAGGTTGATTCCTCCAGTTCCATTCTTCTTTCTCAAGATTACTTTGGCTATTCGAGGTTTTTTGTATTTCCATACAAATTGTGAAATTCTTTGGTCTAGTTCTGTGAAAAATACCGTTGGTAGCTTGATAGGGATTGCATTGAATCTATAGACTGCTTTGGATAGAATAGCCATTTTGACAATATTAATTCTTCCAATCCATGAACACGGTATGTTTCTCCATCTGTTTGTGTCCTCTTTGATTTCTTTCATCAGTGTTTTATAGTTTTCTATATATAGGTCTTTTGTTTCTTTAGGTAGATATACTCCTAAGTATTTTATTCTTTTTGTTGCAATGGTGAATGGTATTGTTTCCTTAATTTCTCTGTCTGTTTTTTCATTGTTAGTATATAGGAATGCAAGGGATTTCTGTGTGTTAATTTTATATCCTGCAACTTTACTATATTCATTGATTAGCTCTAGTAATTTTCTGGTAGAGTCTTTAGGGTTTTCTATGTAGAGGATCATGTCATCTGCAAACAGTGAGAGTTTTACTTCTTCTTTTCCTATCTGGATTCCTTTTACTTCTTTTTCTGCTCTGATTGCTGTGGCCAGAACTTCCAACACTATGTTGAATAGTAGTGGTGAGAGTGGGCACCCTTGTCTTGTTCCTGATTTCAGGGGAAATGCTTTCAATTTTTCACCATTGAGGGTGATGCTTGCTGTGGGTTTGTCATATATAGCTTTTATTATGTTGAGGTATGTTCCTTCTATTCCTGCTTTTTGGAGAGTTTTAATCATAAATGAGTGTTGAATTTTGTCAAAGGCTTTCTCTGCATCTATTGAGATAATCATATGGTTTTTATCTTTCAATTTGTTAATGTGGTGTATTACATTGATTGATTTGCGGATATTAAAGAATCCTTGCATTCCTGGGATAAGGCCCACTTGGTCATGGTGTATGATTTTTTTAATATGTTGTTGGATTCTGTTTGCTAGAATTTTGTTAAGGATTTTTGCATCTATGTTCATCAGTGATATTGGCCTGTAGTTTTCTTTTTTTGTGGCATCTTTGTCTGGTTTTGGAATTAGGGTGATGGTGGCCTCATAGAATGAGTTTGGAAGCTTACCTTCTTCTGCAATTTTCTGGAAGAGTTTGAGTAAGATAGGTGTTAGCTCTTCTCTAAATTTTTGGTAGAATTCAGCTGTGAAGCCATCTGGTCCTGGGCTTTTGTTTGCTGGAAGATTTTTGATGACAGTTTCGATTTCCTTGCTTGTGATGGGTCTGTTAAGATCTTCTATTTCTTCCTGGTTCAGTTTTGGAAAGTTATACTTTTCTAAGAATGTGTCCATTTCATCCAAGTTGTCCATTTTATTGGCATAGAGCTGCTGGTAGTAGTCTCTTATGATCCTTTGTATTTCAGTATTGTCTGTTGTGATCTCTCCATTTTCATTTCTAATTTTGTTAATTTGGTTTTTCTCTCTTTCTTTCTTAATGAGTCTTGCTAATGGTTTGTCAATTTTGTTTATTTTTTCAAAAAAACAGCTTTTAGCTTTGTTGATTTTTGCTATGGTCTCTTTAGTTTCTTTTGCATTTATTTCTGCCCTGATTTTTAAGATTTCTTTCCTTCTGCTAACTCTGGGGTTCTTCATTTCTTCCTTCTCTAATTGCTTTAGGTGTAGAGTTAGGTTATTTAATTGTTTTTTTTCCTGTTTCTTGATGTAAGCCTGTAATGCTATGAACCTTCCCCTTAGCACTGCTTTTACAGTGTCCCATAGGTTTTGGGTTGTTGTGTTTTCATTTTCATTCATTTCTATACATATTTTGATTTCTTTTTTGATTTCTTCTATGATTTGTTGGTTATTCAGAAGCGTGTTATTTAGCCTCCATATGTTTGAAGTTTTAACAATTTTTTCCCTGTATTTGAGATCTAATCTTACTGCACTGTGGTCAGAAAAGATGACTGGAATGATTTCAATTTTTTTGAATTTTCCAAGACCAGATTTATGGCCCAGGATGTGATCTATTCTGGAGAAGGTTCCGTGTGCACTTGAGAAAAAGGTGAAGTTGATTGTTTTGGGGTGAAATGTCCTATAGATATCAATTAGGTCTAGCTGGTCCATTGTGTCATTTAAGGTTTGTGTTTCCTTGTTAATTTTCTGTTTAGTTGATCTATCCATAGTTGTGAGTGGGGTATTAAAGACTCCCACTATTATTGTGTTACTATTAATTTCCTCTTTCATACTCGTTAGCGTTTGCCGTATATATTGTGGTGCTCCTATGTTGGGTGCATATATATTTATAATTGTTATATCTTCTTTTTTGATTGATCCTTTGATCATTATGTAGTGTCCTTCTTTGTCTCTTTTCACTTTCTTTATTTGAAAGTCTATTTTATCTGATATGAGTATTGTGACTCCTGCTTTCTTTTGGTCTCCGTTTGCATGAAATATTTTTTTCCAGCCCTTCACTTTTAGTCTGTATGTGTCTCTTGTTTTGAGGTGGGTCTCTTGTAGACAGCATATATAGGGGTCTTGTTTTTGTATCCATTCAGCCAATCTTTGTCTTTTGGTTGGGGCATTCAACCCATTTACATTTAGGGTAATTATTGATAGGTGTGGTCCCGTTGCCATTTACTTTGTTGTTTTGGGTTCACGTTTATACAACCTTTCTGCATTTCCTGTCTAGAGAAGATCCTTTAGCATTTGTTGAAGAGCTGGTTTGGTGGTGCTGAATTCTCTCAGCTTTTGCTTATCTGTAAAGCTTTTGAATTCTCCTTCATATCTGAATGAGATCCTTGCTGGATACAGTAATCTAGGTTGTAGGTTATTCTCTTTCATTACTTTCAGTACGTCCTGCCATTCCCTTCTGGTCTGGAGGGTTTCTATTGATAGATCAGCTGTTATCCTTATGGGAATCCCTTTGTGTGTTATTTGTTGTTTTTCCCTTGCTGCTTTTAATATTTGTTCTTTGTGTTTGATCTTTGTTAATTTGGTTAATATGTGTCTTGGGGTGTTTCACCTTGGGTTTATCCTGTTTGGGACTCTCTGGGTTTCTTGGATTTGGGTGGCTATTTCCTTCCCCATTTTAGGGAAGTTTTCAGCTATTATCTCCTCGAGTATTTTCTCATGGCCTTTCTTTTTGTCTTCTTCTTCTGGAACTCCTATGATTCGAATGTTGGGGCGTTTCACAGTGTCCCAGAGGTCCCTGAGGTTGTCCTCATTTCTTTTGATCCTTTTTTCTTTTTTCCTCTCTGCTTCATTTATTTCCACCATTTTATCTTCTACCTCACTTATCCTATCTTCTGCCTCCGTTATTCTACTCTTGGTTCCCTCCAAAGTGTTTTTGATCTCATTCATTGCATTATTCATTTGTAATTGACTCTTTTTTATTTCTTCTAGGTCTTTATTAAACAGTTCTTGAATCTTTTCAATCTTTGTTTCCAGGCTATTTATCTGTAATTCCATTTTGTTTTCAAGATTTTGGATCATTTTTATTATCATTATTCTAAATTCTTTTTCAGGTAGATTCCCTATCTCCTCCTCTTTTGTTTGACTTGGTGGGCATTTTTCATGTTCCTTTACCTGTTGGGTATTTCTTTGCCTTTTCATCTTGTTTAGATTGCTGTATCTGGAGTGGGCTTTCTGTATTCTGGAGGTCTGTGGTTCCTTTTTGTTGTGGAGGATTAACCCAGTGGGTGGGGTTAGACGATTGGCTTGTCGAGATTTCCTGGTTAGGGAAGCTTGCGTCAGTGTTCTGGTGCATGGAACTTGATTTCTTCTCTTTGGAGAGCAATGGAGTGCCCAGTAATGAGTTTTGAGATGGGTCTATGTGTTAGGTGTGACCTTGGGCAGCCTGTATGTTGATGTTCAGGGCTATGTTCCTGCGTTGCTGGAGAATTTGCGTGGTATGTCTTGCTCTAAAACTTATTGGCTCTTGTGTGGTGGTTGGTTTCAGTGTAGGTATGGCGGCTTTTGGACAGTCACTTATTACTTAAAGTTTCTTGTAGTCAGGAGTTTTCTGGTGTTCTCAGGTTTTGGGCTTAAGTCTCCTGCCTCTGGATTTCAGTTTTATTCTTCCTGTAGTCTCAGGATTTCTCCAACTATACAGCCCTGATAAGAAAACTTCTAGGTTAATGGCTAAAAGATTCTCCCCCGTTAGGGACACCCAGAGAGGTTCACAGAGTCACATGAAGAAGAGGAGAGGGAGGAGGGAGATAGAGATGAACAGGAGGAGAAAAAGGGGGACTCAAGAGGAGAGAGACAGATCTACACAGCTGTCTGTTCCCAGAGTGTTCTCCGTAGCCCAGACACCCACAAAGATTCACAGAATTGGATTGGGAAGAGAAAGGGAAAGGAGGAAATAGAGGTGTTCTGAGGTAGAAAACAGAGAGTCAAGATTGGGAGAGAATAATCTTCGGTTTAAAAATAGGGCTTCTCTTCTTTTTTTTTTTTTTTTTGTAAGGTTATAGTGTATTGAAAATGAAAATTAAGGAGTAGTAGAGGAGTACTAGAGGACTTTAAAAGAAATAAGAGAAAAAGAAAAATAGAAAATAGAAGAGAAAAAGGAAAGAAAAAAAAGAAAAAAAAAGAAAGAAAAAGAAAAAAAAAAAAGAAAAAAAGTTTTTATTTTTTTTTCCCCTAATTAAAAAATCATAAAAGTCTATGGAAATGAACGTTAAGGAGTAATGGGGGAGTAATAGGGGATTTTAAAGGAAAATAAAAGAGAAAAAATAAAAAAGAAAAAATAAAAAAAATAAAAAAAATAAAATAAAAAAAAAAAGGAGAAAAAAGTAAAATTATATCTAGGAGTTTCTCTGGAGCTGTTGCGGTCAGTGTGGGTTCGGCTCAGTTTCAGATAGCTCTTCGTTCCAGCTTACGCTTCTCGATATCTACAGGCTCCTCCGGTGTAGTCAATGTTTCCTAGAGGGATTTTAATCTGTTGCACCAGTCCCTTCTGAAGCGGTTCCCTTTGTTTATTTGGCTTCTGTTTGCCGGTCTCTTCAGAGCCTCATTTCCGCCCTGACACAGGCGGGCGGAGGTGGACTCTTATTCAGGTAGCTAGTTCCGTCGCTCCGCGGGGTGGGGCGGGCGCTGTGGGGACGGGCTGGCGCCGCGGGGAGGGGCTGGCCCTGCCGCGAGGGGCTGACGCTGCTCTCTCCGTCTGCGCCACTCAGGCTCCCGGCTGCTCTATGAATATTATTTAATCCTCACTCAAAAAATATTCTTTTAAAAAAAAATTTTATTTATTTGACTTGAGCTCCCCAGGTGGCGCTAGTGGTAGAGAACCCACCTGCCAATCGTGAGACAAAAGAGACGCGTGTTTCATCCCTGCGTTGGGAAGATTCCTGGAGGAGGCATGGCAACCCACTCCAGTATTCTTGCCTGGGAAATCCCATGGACAGAGAGGCCTGGTGGGCTACAGTCCATGGGTCCACAAAGAGTGGACACGACTGGAGCAACCGAGCATGCAAGCAAGATGAAGTTCTATTCCTTCTCCCATGAAGGGTGAACTGGAATAACTTTTCCACAAAGGCGGCAAGAGGCCCAGCCCGCTTCTCTCTCTCTCTGCACATCAATTTCCTCATTTGTAAACCACCAAAAATAGTACTGTCCAACTGGTAAGAATTAATTATACGGACAAACCTGTATCTATATCTAGCTTAGACTATGGTCACTTTACAGCAAGCACTATAAAAATATTTTCTATTATTGTATTGGTGAACCCTATATTTTTATAGACACTGTTTTTCATTGTTTAACATGTATGTAACTTCTTCCAAGGCAATGGTAACTATGGGCAGGTAGTATATGAGGTATAATGTACTGGTTATGTGGGCTTCCCAGGTGGCGCTCATGGTAAAGAAACTGCCTGCAATGCAGGAAATGTAAGAGACATGGGTTTGATCCCTGGGTTGGGAAAATCCCCTGGAGGAGGGCATGGCAATCCACTCCAGAAATCTTGTCTGGAGAAGCCCATGGGCAGAGGAGCCTGGCAGACTATAGTCCATAGAGTCGCACAGTTGGACACAACTGAAGTGACTTAGCACACACACACACACATACTAGTTATATACAAGCTTTTTTCCTAATATATTCTTGTCAATACTAGAGCAAACCCACAAGTTTAAACATGTGACATCTGCAGTCATCTTATACATTACTGATGCACCTGCCCCCCACTTCGGGAAGTAACACCTGACCTGCAACAAGAAGACTCAGACTCCAATTATTCGTGGTTTGACCCAGGAGCTGTCATTTCTCTCTTCTGACACTCAGTGTCCTCCTGTATTAAACACGGAGAGAGTAAAGTCCATTTCAGGGACTGATTCAGAAGACTAGGTGATAAAGCACCAAGACTCCAAGCCTGCCCCCTCGTTGGCAGCTTCAGGTGGAGGTTATAGTATGTTAAGCCTAAGGCAACACCATCCTAGGGTTGCTAGTCTCTGGCTGCTTCATTGGCCCTTAGTGGTCTTCTCAGCTCCACCCCAAACTCTGTAAACAATCCTTTCTGTTAAACTTTCTCAGCAGACCCTTTGAATGTGCTCTTGGTTTGCTGCCTGGACAATGACTGATCCAGCATCCGTAGGTGACATACGTTGTCAAAGAATCTCCATCGACAGCTCACAGAAAACCTAGATGGTGAGAAGGACCTTGGACACCACTGGTCTGACTTCCTCATTCTGCAGTTGAAGAAACTGAAGCTCATCATAGTTAAGTTATGGCTAGATGAGAAACGACTCTTATCACAGAATATTTTCCATAACATTACACCAGTTTTTTGCCTTAAGTAAATATATTATTCTGTGTCAATTACCTCTTGTAAAACTAAAACTGTGTCATCACAGCAGAACTGCCTTAATAATGTAGAGATTCAATCAGCTGCTATTAAGTATAAAATACACCAAAGAGAATAGTTATTTATGATATGCCACATCAGTTTGTTTGAGCTGAAGTTTGTTGTGTTTGTAGAATCAAGAGTTTCCTTCCCAAATCCTATGTCTGTCTAGTCAGCCTTTCTTCTTTAAAATTTCTAGCTGAAATGTAAAAGGGCATCTGGAGCTATAACCCTTTACCTGAGACAGAAGATGACAGGATGGTGATCATATTCAGCACCAGCCAACAATCAGCAGCCCTGGTTCATTTTTTTTATTGTTAATTTTTATTGGAATATAGTTGCTTTACAATATTGTGTTATATACACTACTGATACTACGTATAAGATAGATAACTAATGAAAATCTACTGTGTTATTCAGTGCTCTCTGGTGATCTAAACGGGAAGGAAATCCAAAAGAAAGGGGGGGATATATATACAAATATAGCTGATTCACTTAGCTATATGACAGCCCTGGTGAAGAGAACTCGAGACTTTTCTCCAATCTTGTCAAACAAAATGAACATGTCTGATGGTCTGCCCCATTTCTAGGAGCCTCCTAAACTGCTCTCACATCCAGGGGTAGTGGGCTTCCCAGGTGGCCCAGTGGTAAAGAATCTGCCTGCCAATGCAGAGATACAAGGGATGCAGGTTTGATCCCTGGGTTGGGAAGATCCCCTGGAGAAGGAAATGGCAACCCACTCCAGTATTCTTGCTTGGGAAATCCCATGGACAGATGAGCCTGGGGGGCTACTGTCCATGGGGTCATAAAGAGTCAGACACAACTGAGCATGCACGCGCACACACACACACACACACACACACACACACACACACACACCCCAGGGGTGATTCTCAGCTATTAAGTTGTATAATGATACTGTGTCTCTGACCACAGATGATTAGACCAAGAAATGGGAGGTATTTAACTTAAGTCAGCCAACTAGATTCTCTTTCCCATGGATCTGGAAATAGGAGAGGATGACTTCTGAAGAGAGAGAAGTAAACAGAGAGAGAGAGAGGGTGCAGAATCATGTGGCCAGAAAACCCCAGAACTTGGCTGGTGATTACCCACCAAGTGGACTGGAGAACAGAGAAATCAGACCCACCAAGCCCGAGTGGTTATATGGCTTCTGGTACCAACAGCTCCCACCAAGACTTGGCCATCTTCCTGGCCTGAGATCATGGTCCATGTCCTCCCAGATTACAATGTTTTCTACATTTTGCTTAATGTATATGCTGGTTCCTGCTGTTAAAAAATGCCTCTACTGCTCACACTCCCTAAAAGAGTTCCAGTCAACTCTGAAAAAACAGAACTGCCTTGACGAACAAACTCAGAAGTTCTGGGCTGAAAATGGGCTCAGAATCTGCCCCGTGGTTCATGACACCTCCAATGTTCTAGGTTTCCTTAGGTCTGACCCACAGGAGTTGGCTCAGAAAACCTCCTTGGCACTCAGGGAATAGGAAGAGCTTACTAGAAAAAAGAAAAGTACATTTTACCCTAAGGGTGTAGATCCAGAGAGGTTAAGTAACCACCTATGCAGGGTGGTTCCATTACTCAATTCCAAGGGAACTTATCTTTACTTCTCCCTATCCATTGCAGATGAGAAAATGGGAGTGAACAAGGTTAAGAAATAGGAATCAAGTTAAAGTAACAGTTGAGTACTTGAGGTGAAACTTGGAGGTGGGATGCTCTACACACGAGATATGCTTCCTCCTGCCTTGAGGATCTGACTTGATTATTCCCAGTTTTCAGCTTCACCCACTCTCTTGGGCTGGCATCAGCCTGTCATCCACACCTTCCAGAATTTCTTTCAGGTGCAGAGAGTCCTGAGCACGCGGCCAGTCCAGTGGTTCTTCAGCTTTGCTGTGGTCAGGACCTCCTCTGGGGTGGGATGGGGGAGGTTATGAAAACACACTTTATGGGCTTCATCACCAGAGCATCCAGTTTGCCAGGTCTGGGGTGGGACTGAGGTTTGCATTTCTAATAAGTTCCCAGGTGATGCTGATGCTGCTGGTCTGGGGACCACAGTTGAAGAGCCTGGTTCACCTCTTTTATTTGACAGGTGAAGATGCTGGGGTTCATAAGGTGCAAGCAACCTTCCCTGGGTCACACAGTGAGTAATGCAACCTTTAATCTTAGACTTACAGCTTCTCATACCTGTCTTTAAATCTGCTTTAACCTGCTCACATACATTGCAGGGTGGACATGAAGGTAAAACTAAGAATAATAGGTAATTTTTCAGTTTCTTTGAGAAAGAATGGTTCAGGATGCAATTTAGGCATCG
The DNA here is from genome assembly GCF_033118175.1 of Dama dama. Taxonomy (NCBI): domain Eukaryota; kingdom Metazoa; phylum Chordata; class Mammalia; order Artiodactyla; family Cervidae; genus Dama; species Dama dama. Next base: position 46,338,543 of record NC_083702.1, read on the forward strand.
AGTAAAAGTTAGAAGTTTGGACTATGTACTTTTTCTCTGTTCCATGATTTTCTCTTCTGGGAATGAAAGTACTGGGTTATGTAAAGACTCTTGTATCTCTCAGTTGTGGGACAAGATACCCTTCTCTGAAGTCAAGTCCTCATGTACATTAGGAAACTTGCTACTTACTAATCATGAATGATTTTGCCAATTTATTAATCTCTATGACCTCTTCCTCCTTCAATAAATCCTATGCACACACCGCTACACTCAGTGTCCCCACCCTGCAGCAGGCCACTGCCAATCCACGCCTCCACCAGAGACTCCTGGACACTCAGGGACAAGTGTGGGTCAGTCTCTTGTGGGGTCACTGCTCCTTTCTCCTATGTCCCGGTGTGCACAAGTTTCTGTTTGTGCCCTCCAAGAGTCTGTTTCCCAGTCCTAGGTAAGTAAGTTCTGGCGGCTCTATGGCGGGTTAATGGTGACCTCCTCCAAGAGGGCTTATGCCATACCCAGGTCTGCTGCATCTAGAGCCCCTGCCCCTGCAGTAGCCCACTACTGACCTGTACCTCCTCAGGAGACACCCAAACACAGTCCTGTCTCAGTCTCTGTGGGGTCTCTGGGTCCTGGTGCGCACAAGGTATGTTTGAGCCCTCTGAGTGTCTTTGGTGGGTATGGGGTTTGATTCTAAATGTGATTTCGCCCCTCTTATCATTTTTCTGGGGCTTCTCCTTTGCCCTTGAATGGGGATATCTCCTCAGAGTCACTCCAGTGCCGCCCCAGCTGCTGCTCCAGCACCTACTATCTTCCTGGGGCTTCTCTGTAAATCTTTAATCCAAAGTTATGGCTGCTCCAGTAGTCATGTATGGATGTGAGAGTAGGACTATAAAGAAAGCTGAGCACCAAAGAATTGATCCTTTTGAACTGCGGTGTTAGAGAAGACTCTTGAGAGTCCCTTCAACTGCAAGGAAATCCAACCAGTCCATCCTAAAGGAAATCAGTCCTGAATTGGAAGGACTGACACCAAAGTTGAAACTCCAATACTTTGACCACCTGATGTGAAAAATTGACTCATTGGAAAAGATCCTGATGCTGGGAAAGATTGAAGGTGGGAGGAGGAGATGACAGAGGATGAGATGGTTGGATGGCATCACTGACTCAATGGACATGAGTTTGAGTAAACTCCAGGAGTTGGTGATGGACAGGGAGGCCTGGAGTGCTGCAGTCTGTGGGGTCACAAAGAGTTGGACATGACTGAGCAACTGAACTGATGACCTTCTCCATCTACCTGTGAGAAAGGAGTAATTATAACTCCCTCATAGAGTGGTAGAGAACATAAAATGTTACTAAGCAGAGTATTCAACAGAGTCCCTGGAAGGGAGGAGGTTCCCAAGAAATGTTAGGGCTTCTTTCAACTCTGTCAAAAACAGAATAAAACAGCTATAAATTGCTATGTGAATAACAGATAGGTGTAAGAATAGAGTGTAAGACCTTAGAGATTGTCTAGTTCAGTCTAAGCATTTTGAAGATGGAGAGATAGAAACATGAGTAATGAAAGCTGAGTAGAACAGAGAATGTTTCAAGGATGAGGGTGTACACAATTGCCTCTATAGTTTTTTCTTCCTAGAATAGAGTGTATTTACACATGCAATGGCTCTGTCTGAAAGCTAAAATTTTGATCAAATAATTCCCTGTTTCTATTACACAATCTATTAAAAAACACATTGTAAACAGAAAAATTGAAGAAGATAACTTATATCTGGGGCATCTTTTATGTGTTGAGCACTCTATTAGACCCTTTGCTTGTTTGATCTCAATGACAATGACACCGTGGGGAGTATGTTACTTCTCTGAGTTGCAAATATAAGAGGAAAGTGAGGTCCAGGGAGGTAGCCTAGCGAGTCCAAGGGCACAAGATAGTAAGTGGTAGAGGCTGGCTTTGAACCAGGTCTGTCTAGTTCACAGCGCCTACTTTCATGTGTTTACCACTCTCTCTCTCTCTCTTAAGTGAGTGTAAAGACTTCATACGTTTGATGTACAAATGCTGTCATTGTGTGCATACAGGGATGCCCTGGATATACCAAAGGCCACTTGACCATCTGGCACCAAAACAAGGGTGCCATTTGCATGTAAATTCCACATTTGTTAGGCTCATTGGGTACCAAGGTCAGGACTCCTTTAGGGCCCTGAGAATGGGCAATTTCATTAACAAATGAAATGGAGATGTACTGGGACCGTTGACATCCATCCATAGCCATGACCTGCACCCTCGCTGTCGCACTCCATTTGGCTGTGTACACAGAGGGGACTTCAGAGCAGCAGATCAACAGTGGCTCGCCTGAACTGAGCACTGAGCAGAAAAGTCAATTACACAGAAGAAGCCGATGCTTGGGAATATCTCCCTTTCGTGGGTTATCAGACCTTGACATAACTAGAGGGAATTGTAGTCAAGTTGAAGAGCTGTTACACTAAAAGAAAAAAAAAAAAAAAAGGAATGGGCTGGTTAAATTCATTCCATTTTAGCCCTGAGGGGTAGAAATAGAACTATGAGATGGAAGTTATTGGAAGTCAGACTTAGTTTGATACACAAAGGGACTTTTTATTCATCACAGGTGTGGAAGGACAGAAAGAGGGGCTTTGTGAGATAAAGAGATCCTTGTCACGGGAGGTGTATACATACAGCTTGCATCAGTGTTTTTTGAAGATGTTAAAGATAACATTCAAGTAACAGATAAGTGGTTGTAACATTAGGAATTCTTTCTCTTACAAACGGGACAAGGTTCTGATATCATTATTGCCAAGAAAGTTGGAAATACCTAAATCTAGCCTCATCCCAGTGACCTCTTCCCTGTGAGGTTCTTAAGGAAACTGTACTTACAAGGAGCAGTGGAAAAATGAGAAACAAAATGAATACTTTATGATTGGTTGGGCCAGTTTGTACCCCAAAGTGAAAAATTCTCCTATTGCTACCTTGTAGGAAAAGCCTCACCTATACATTCATAAGGATTTCCATCTCAAACTGTTGAGTGTGTCTGTTTCCTTGACTGTGGTGATGGTATCACAGGTGTTTGCATACGTCTAACCTATCAGACTGTACACATTAAACATGTGCAGTTCCTTGCATTTCAATTATAAATCTGTTCTCTGTGTTTCCTTTTTTAAAAAAGGTTTTTCTGTATTTTCCATTTTTCTACATTGGATATGACTCCAAAATTTCATTTATCCCCTAAACTATTTTTTTGAACTTCAGAATCAGTATCCAACTGCATCCTTGACATTTGTACTTGGATGTTTAATGAGTAACTTATTAAACTTAGCATGTCCCAAACCTGCTCCTCCCATAGTCAGACTCATCTTGGAAAAGACTAACTCTGTCTTTCCACTTGATCAGGTCAAATCCTTGAGGCCATTCTTCACTCATTTCTTTTTATCTGCAGCTCAGGTCCAATCCACAGAATATCTGTTGCCTCTGTCTTCAGAGTGGAAGCTGGATTAGACCATGTGGTAGATGATGGAATTATTTTCCAACTATCCTGACTTCTTTCCTTGTGATGCTCCTACCTGTGGGCAGAAGGATTTTTCATCTTTGCATTGCTGAACTTGGGAGCAATTCTGGGACTTCATTTGGCCAATGTCTCTTTTACACCTGCCACTGTTCCAGATGGAAACCAACTTGCCAGCCTGGGTCTTGAAGTGAAAATGACATGAATCCGAACCACAGACATTCCATGAAGCACAAGTACTTCAACAAGAAATAAATCTTTGTTGTTCTATGCCACTGAGATATCAGATATCTTTTGTTATCACAGTATTATACAGCCTATCCTGACGGTCACAAGTCATTTTGGTCATCTCTACTATGACTATAGTAATCCAAGTCTCCTCATCTTCAGAAGCGAGCTTGCAATAGTTCCCTGTTTCTTCTTTCTCCTCTTATGGTTTACTCTCAACACAGTAGCTGGACTGATCCTTTAAAAACACATTGAACCATGTCACCCTTCCGCTTGAAACCTTCCAACTCCTTTTCTTCTTAAAATAAAGGACGACAGCCTTGTGCACTTGTTTCCAAAGCCTTATGTGACCTTGCAGGGCCATTTATGTCACTCTGTACTCAATACCACTGTCTTTCAGACCTCATAAACTACTCCTCTCTTCTACCCTCTGGACTTCAGTCACCTAACCTCCCTGCTGTTCTTCAGAGATGCTAAGTATGACCAGGCCTCTTAGCCTTTGTGCTTGCTGTTCCCACTGCCTAGTTGCTCTTCCCTCAGATATCCCATGGCTCATCCCTCACTTCCTTCTGGTCTGCACAGTTTTCTACGCCCACAATTTACCTTCAAGCACTCCTTCTCCTTCTAACATTTTTTTATTTCTCTCCATATGTATATTATCACCCAGAATACTATATATTTTCTTTTCATTCCTTAAAAAATTTTTTATTGTGGTAAAAGTCACAATATAAAACATACCACTTTAAGCTTTCATGGTGCAGTCACTGTCCACAGTGATTTTGGAGCCCAAGAAAATAAGATCTGTTGCTGCTTCCACTTTTTCACCTTCTATTTGCCATGAAGGGATGGGACTGGATGCCATGACCTTAGCTTTTTTAATGTTTAAAAGATGCTTGCTCTTCGGAAGAAAAGCTATGACAAACCTAGACAGGGTATTAAAAAGCAGAGACATCACTTTGTTGTCAAAGATCCATAGAGTCAAAGTATGGTTTTTCCAAAAGTCATGCACAATGTGAGAGATGGACCATAAAGAAGGCTGAGTACTGAAGAATGGATGCTTTCAAACTGTGGTGCTGGAGAAGACTCTTGAGAGTTCCTCAGACTGCAAGGAGACCAAACCACTCAATCCTAAAGGAAATCAACTCTGAATATTCATTAGAAGGACTGGTGCTGAAGTCAAAGCTCCAGTACTTCGGCTACCTGATGCTAAGAGCCAGCCCACTGGAAAAGACCCTGATGCTAGAAAAGATTGAAAGCAAAAGGAGAAGGGGGTGGCAGAGGATGAGATGGTTAGATAGTATCACTGACTCAGTGGACGTGAGCAAACTCTGGGAGATAGTAAAGGACAGGGAAGCCTGGCATGCTGCAGTCCGTCGGGTTACAAACACTCAGATAGGACTTAGCAAGTGAACAACAATAACATTTCAGCTTCATTTAACTGTACAGTCCAGCAGCACTAATTGCATTCACATTGTTGTGCAGCTCTCACCATCATCCATCTCCTGAATTTTTCACCTCCCTAAACTGAAACTGTGTCCCCATTAAACACCGACTCCCCCATTTCCCCTCTCAACTCCCACTCCACCCCACACTCCCTGGCTCCTGGCATCTAACAGGGTACTTCCTGACTCTATGATTTTGACCACTTGCAGAGATGTAGATGGACCTAGAGATGGACATATGGAGTGGAGTAAGTCAGAAAGAGAAAAATAAATATCATATATTAACATAAATATGTAGAAATCTAGAAAAAATAGTACAGATGAACGTATTTACAAAGCAGAAGTAGAGACACAAACATAGAGAACAGATGTATGGACATCAAGTGGGGAAAGGAGGAGGGTGGGAATAATTGGAAGACTGGGTTGACATATATATATATATATATTTTTTTTTTTTTCACTTTATATTTGCCATCCATCTCCTCCTCCTAAAATACAAACCTCATGAGGGCAGAAATTTTATTTTGTTACTTGCTATTTTCCCCAGCATTTGACTTATACCCAGCACATGGATCAATAAATATCTACTGAGTCAATGAGTAAGTGAAATTTTTATAAGCATAAAAAAAGTAATGGGTTTCTTTTTTAAAGAAACACACTCCTCCTTAGCCATGGAGAAGACAGTGAGTCACACTAACATGTCACAAATTTCAAGACTGTATTAATGAATGCCATGATTTGAGTGGCATCCTTGATAAATTAAGCTTTTCACTTTGAATTCAATTAGCACCTATATAGTTGGCACAGATTTATTTCTCACTTAAAAATAAAATTCCTTAAAAATCGTGTTTTGCTGACAGCAGCAATAAAAAGTCAAATAAGAAGAAGCTGAAGTAAAATGTTGCCACACTTTATATTTTGGTAGAACATTGCATTCTTAGTTGCTCAGTCATGTCTGACTCTTTGTGACCCCACCAACTGTAGCCCGCCAGGCTCCTCTGTCCATGAGATTCTCCAGACAAGAATACTGGAGTGGGTTGCCGTTCCCTTCTCCAGGGTATCTTCCTGACCCAGGGATCGAACCCAGCTCTCCTGCACTGTAGGCAGATTCTTTACCATCTGAGCCACCAGGAAAGCCCAGGTGGAACATTACAGTGTTCAAAGATCTTTCGCTTTCTTTGTCTTGAGGGGCTTTGTTTATTCCCATTTTATGGTTGGGGAAACACAGGCTCATAAAGGTGAAGTGACTTGCCCAAAGTCATAACAGAAGAGAAGTGGCAACACCAGAATTCTAACAGAGGCCTCCTGACACGGGACCAGTGATCTGTTTTCACCCTCCAAGCTACTTCACTCTGAATAATGTGCTGCATGAAACATAATCCCATCAATGAAAATCCTTTGCAAATGGTAAAGTCTACGGCACATGCTATTACTGTTATTATTTTTATTATCACAACGACCACCATTCACATGGCTTATTTTGAAAACTGTGACCTCACTGAAAGAGTTCGAACAAAAGCATCTCCTGGGGTCTTTTTCAGGATCAGTAGTCAATGGTTTATTTTCCTTTAAGATCCTCTGGCATTACTAAATGGGCCTGGGCAAGTTCTTCCAGAAAGATCAAAGAAAAGGCTGTCAGGGAGGAGAGACAAACATGAAAAAGTTCAGCACCTCAAAAAAAGTAATTATTTCAGAGCAGGAGAAGCCAGCCAACAAAAACATCACGCTTGAGGGTTGCAAATGAAAGTCTCTTTTCAACCATAGCTTTAATGGAAACCACTAATGAATCAGAACACCGGGTAAAGAATAAATAACAACTTCAAAGGGGGCTGGGACTGGGGCCGATTATGGAGTCTAATCTAAGACAGCCAAACAGGACACGGAAGGTTGGTTTTATTTGGCTGGAAGGCATGAGCATGGAGCATGTTCATGACATTTCATTTGTTCCAACAAATACTTATTGAATGCCTACTAAGTGCGAGGCTTCACAGTAGAAATAATTCACTTTCTAGTTGTGATCAGAAAAGGAGGAGGCTAACAGGAAACAAGGTAAAGATTCTGTGATCTCTCATTGACTCAAATATTCAGCTTCTCCCTTAAATATTAATACTGAAGACTTGGAAGAAGCCGTCTAGGTAGCTAGGTGCCTGGGTAAACTGGAAAAGATGCATTTTCCAAAGAGTTGATCCTATTCTTCTAAGGACAATATAGAGACAATTTTACATAATGAGAAAATGTATCTGACCCCAAGTTGAGACACCATGGAAAATATCACTTTGTAGGTGACAAGCTGAACTATATCTTGATGGAAGAATGGGAATTTTCCAAATGTGACTGAGGTACCCATTCCCTTCTGTACTAGTCAGGGTTCTTTAGAGACAGAGAACCATTAGAATGTGCATGTATGTATGTGGATCGATAGGTAGATGGATGAATAGATGGGTTCATAAATAGATAATAGGACAGACAGATAGGTCAGATCTGTCTATCAAGAGATCAATTTGTTTTAAGGGACTGGTTCACATGATTGTGGAAGTGGCAAGTCCAAAATCTGCAGGGAGGCTGGCGGGAAGAGTTAATGTCGCAGTTTGAGTTCAAATGCAGAGTGTAGGGAGAATTCCCTCTTCCTTGTGGAGGTAAACCTTTTTCCTCTTAAATTGATTGATGAGTTTCACTCCCATTATAGAAAGTAAACTTCTTTACACAGAGTTTACTAATTTATATGTTAATCTCCTTTAAAAATACTTTCACGGCAAAACCAAGACTGGTGTTTGACCAAATACCTAGACACAGCAGCCTGGCCATGTTGACATATGAAATTAACCATCACTCCCCCTGTTCCCTGTGTGCTAGGAGACACAGAGCATATTGGCTAGCCTTAGTCTCACTCTCAGAGAAAATCACGGTACATCAAAGTGACATCTCAGTGGGTCACTGGGTCATACCTCCCTTCTGCCATGTTCATGGGGCATCTGCATTGCATGGTCTACCACTGCTGGAAACAGGAAACAACAGTTCACACAAGTAATGATGCTATAACTTGTACCAACACTGGACGGATCTTAGGATTCCCAGTCCTCTTATTCTTTTAGAGTTTGGTCACATATTTTAGTTTAATCTGCAAATAACATTTATTGTTTAAAGCATCATCATCATTTTCCTATGGCCTATACTTGGCAAATTATAAATGTACTTAATAGAAAAAAAATGATTTTTAGCATTTTAGTGTATTACTCATAGTGCCTAAAACAAGACTGAACACATAGGATAGATGCTAAATAAAATACAAAACAATTATACTCTGATGCATTAGGGTATTTCTATCAATTCAATTCATCAAGCTGTTAGAATCTAAGTGTATTCATGCTGAATTGATGTATCATCTAACCCCATTCATGTGCTGTATAGATACAGGAATTACCCAACATTTCCTATTTCCTTAACAAGCCAAACTAAAAATACCTTAACACAACATTCAAATACTCTCCCAATCTGGACCCTCAATTTCCCAGTCATGTATTTTACCAGGTTTGCATATTTTCCTAATACAACATGTATTTTCACAACTTTGAACTTCTGCTTACATCATTCCCTCTTCTTACAATGGCCATTTCTCATTTTTCTCAGTCTGTAAGTGTGTGTTAAGTCGCTCAGTCATGTCCAGCTCTTAGCAAACTCATGGACTGTACCCACCAGGCTTCTCTGTTCATGGGATTTCCCAGGCAAGAATACTGGAGTGAGTAGCCATTCCCTTCTCCAAGGGATCTTCCCAGCCCAGGGATTGAGCCTGGGTCTCCTGAATTGCAGGCAAATTCTTTACCATCTGAGCCACCCAGGAAAGTCCCTTTCTCAGTCTAGATAACTCTTACTTATCCTTTGAAATTCAGTTGAAAAATCAATCCCACTCTTGGGCATATATCCAGAGAAAACCATAATTCAAAAAGATATCTGCACCTCCAATGTTCATTACAGCACTATTTACAATAGTAGGACATGGAAGCAACCTAAGGTCCATTGACAGAGGAATGGATAAAGAAGATGTGATATATATACACAATGGAATACTGCTCAGCCATGAAACAGAATGAAATAATGATGTTTGCAGCAACATGGATAGATCTAGAGATTATCATACTAAATGAAGTCAGAAAGAGAAGACAAATAGATGATATCACTTATAGGTGAAATCTAAAAAATGGTATGAATGAACCTATTTACAAAACAGAAATATAGTCACAGATATTAAAAACAAATTTATGGTTACCAGGGGACAAAGGGGGAGTGCTAAACTGGGAGACTGGGATTGGCATATATACTATATACACTACACATATATACTACTATATATAAAGTAGCTAACTAATAAGGACTTGTTGAACAGCACTGGGAACTCTACTCAATACTCTGTAATGACCTATAATGGAAAAGAATTGATAAAAGAGCAGATATATGTATATGTATAACTGATTCACTTTTCCGTACAGCAGAAACTAACACAACTTTAGAAATCAACTATACTACAATAAATTTTTTTAAAAAATCTCTTGCTCCATGTACTATTTATTAATGACTCTAAAGTTGATTATTCTACTCTGTATTCTCATAATTCTTGGTACTTAAGGTAATGGCAGCATAAAATGTAATGCACTGTGATTTTTAAAAGGAAACATCAGTTCAGTTCAGTCACTCAGTCGTGTCCGACTCTGTGACTCTGTGGACTGCAGCATGCCAGGTTTCCCTGTCCATCACCAACTCCCAGAGCCTACTCAAACTAATGTCCATCACGCTGGTGATGCCATCCAGCCATCTCATCCTCTGTCATCCTCTTCTCCTCCCACCTTCAATCTTTCCCAGCATCAGGGTCTTTTCCAGTGAGTCAGTTCTTTGCATCAGATGGCCAAAGTACTGGTGCTTCAGCTTCAGCATCAGTCTTTCCAATGAATATTCAGGACTGATTTCCTTTGGGATGGACTGGTTGGATCTTTTTGCAGTCCAAGGGACTCTCAAGACTCTTCTCCAACACCACAGTTCAAAAGCATCAATTCTTCAGCCCTCAGCTTTCTTTATAGTGCAACTCTCACATCCATACATGACTACTGGAAAAAACATAGCTTTGAGTAGATGGACCTTTGTTGGCAGAGTAATGTCTCTACCTTTTAATATGCTTTCTAGGTTAGTCATAACTTTTCTTCCAAGAAGCAAGCGTCTTTTAATTTCATGGCTGTAGTCACCATCTGCAGAGATTTTGGAGCCCCCAAAAATAAAGTCTGACACTGTTTCCACTGTTTTCCCATCTATTTTCCATGAAGTGATGGGACCAGATGCCATGATCTTAATTTTCTGAATGTTGAGTTTTAAGTCAACTTTTTCACTCTCTTCTTTCACTTTCATCAGGAGGCTCTTTAGTTCTTCTTTGCTTTCTGCCATAAGGGTGGTGTCATCTGCATATCTGAGGTTATTGATATTTCTCCTGGCAATCTTGATTCCAGCTTGTGCTTCATCCAGCCCGGCATTTCACATGATGTACTCTGTATAAAAGTTAAATAAGCAGGGTGACAGTATACAGCCTTGACGTACTCCTTTTCCGATTTGGAACCAGTTTGTTGTTCCATGTCCAGTTCTAACTGTTGTTTCTTGACCTGCATACAGATTTCTCAGTAGGCAGGTAAGGTGATCTGGCATTCCCATCTCTTTAAGAATTTTCCACAGTTTGTTGAGATCCAGACAGTCAAAGTCTTTGGCATAGTCGATAAAACAGAAGTAGATGTCTTTCTGGAACTCTCTTGCTTTTTTGATGATCCAACAGATGTTGGCAATTTGATCTCTTGTTCCTCTGCCTTTTCTAAATCCAGCTTGAACATGTTCAAGTTCATGGTTCACGTACTGTTGAAGCCTTGCTTGGAGAATTTTGAGCATCACTTTGCTAGCGTGTGAGATGAGTGCAACTGTGTGGTACTTTGAACATTCATTGACATTGCCTTTCTTTGGGATTAGAATGAAAACTGATATTTTCCTGTCCTGTGGCCACTGCTGAGTTTTCCAGATTTGCTGACATATTGAGTGCAGCACTTTCAAAGCATCCTTTTTTAGGATTTGAAATAACTCAACTGGAATTCCATCACCTCCACTAGCTTTGTTCATAGTGATGCTTCCTAACACCCACTTGACTTTGCATTTGTCCCTATATCCTTACTAAGGGAATACCTGGCATGAGCTATGCATTTATGAATTTTTTTAAATAATTGCTTTGATCTCATGTCCTTTAAAAAAGCAAGCTAGCAAAGTATGTCACAAAGAACACCCTAATATTCATTAATTAGGAGAATTTAAGTGCTTTGGTTATAATTACTGACTGACAAACACAGAAGACAATACATAAATACTGAGATTACGAATTAAAAAAGAATACTGGAAAAGAAATGCTGATAACTCTCTGAATAGTACTGAGTTGGATTATAAGACCCCAAAATGTGTTTTATTACCAAAGAAACCAATTACAAAAACGGATTTTTACAGTATCTTTTAAATAGTTGTTTTCCTTGATAATAGAAATCGTTCACACTATTTGCACTAAATTTGGAAAACACAATAATATACGTAGAAGAAAATTAAAGCAAAACATATAACTCCACATTTCTCACCTAATAACCACTATGATGTATTTTATTCCAGTCTTTTTTTACTAGCACATTATATGAAGAATTAGTGACAAAATTCAATGAAAGTATTTACTATTATATTTTTTCACTTAATATATTTTGAGTCATTTTTCCACACCATTAAATATTATTTGAAAACATGATTGCTATGACAATGCTATCTGCTCACATTGGTTTAGCTGTTCTCTTATTATGCATTTAGATTAATCCCTTGTTCTTTTGCTTCTATAAACACCGTTGTGATGCACATGCTGTAGCAGAAAGCTTTCTTCAATACTAGCTTGCATGACGTAGCAGGATAATGTTTTAAGGTTCTGACTCTCATACACGGAGACTGTGGGGGTGCAAATTAATGGACAGTGTTCATTGTCCAGGCTACTTTGGAAGAGCCAGGACCTAGGAACAAGGATGAGCCTGGTCCCCCTGACTGTTCACAGACCTATCTGACAAAGCTCTCAGGTGATGGGATTGTATAAGGGGTCTTTGGTCCTTAGAGGAGGGGCACTAGTCCCAGAAAGATATCACAGAATGCTCCTAAAGAGAATATGCCATCTGGTCACATGGGAGCTTTTACCTTCTCCCAACGTGTGGGGCCTCAACTGCGGTGCTCCCTGACTGCTCCCACTCAGGAGAAAGGAGATGCTGGGGACAAACCCACACGTTCTTGGAAAAGAAATATGGAAATCACCTCTGAAGCAGCAAAAGTAGCTCAAGACACTATAGCCTAAGGCATGCCAACTCAAGCCCAAGCAGAGATGAAGTACACGTCCCAAAGGGAAGGTCCAAGGGCACGGTGGTCAGTTCAGTGCAATAAACAGAGTTCCTCTGGCTCTGAATTCTCCAGTGCACTGAGGGTCTTATCCTGGCTTTGCCTCTTGGAGCATTTTGAGTTGGTAGGTCACCACTCAATGTCTTGGCTTCCTGATTATAAGACAATAAATATTATCTACCTTGCATTATAACTTTAAGGATTAGAAGGGCTTTAAGATGATTAAGAACAGTGTCGCAGCATATAGAGCGCAGTTAGCAAATAGCAAGAAGAGGAAGAAAAGGGGGAAAGAGAAGTGTATTATGTCAGGTTTGTTGAAAACCAAACTCTGAGACAGATGTGTGAGCAGAAGCTTTCTTGGGGAACCAACTCGGGATCACCACCTCTAAGAGAATGAGGGAGGCAGATGTAACGGGGTGGGGTGTGGTGGGGAAGATAAGCTGCTGGGACATTGCAGCGAAGGCTGTGGCCAATTTCAGTGGAGCTGTGAGTCTGGGATGGCCCTTAAGAGTTGTCCTGAATCATGCAAGGGAGCCAGGCCCAACTGCCCAGGAATGACCAGTCATTGGATGCAGGCTGGCCCCAAAGACACGTGACCTTGGATAAGGTAGCTCTCCTTAGCCAACAATCCCAGTATCTGGGGAATGAGTGTGTCAGTCCTATAGAAGGGATCTTAGATGGCAAAACATTGCATCTCTTATAAGGAGAAAATTTATTTTTAATTTAGGCTGTGCTGGGTCTTTGTTGCTGTGGGCACTTTTCTCTAGTTGCAGACAGTGGGGGCTACTCCCTAGTTGTGGTGCCTGGGCTTCTCATTTCAGGGGCTTCTCTTGTTGCTGAGCTCAGGCTCTAGGGCCTGTGGGCTCAGTAGTTGCAGCTTGTGGGCCCTAGAGCACAGGATCTGTAGTTGTGGTGGATGAGCTTAGATGCTCCATGGTATGTGGGATCTTCCTGGATCAGGGATTGAACCTGTGTCTCCTACATTGGCAGGCAGATTCTTTACCACTGAACCACCAGGGAAGCCCTGAGAAAACATATTGTTCATCTAATGCTTCTACCACGTCCCAGACACATCTTCACAATAAAATCGAACACTTCTAGCATTTGCTTTCTTCCAGGCACAGTTCCAAGTTACCAATATTGACTCATATACTCTTTAAGGCGGTCCTTAGAAGGCAATGGCAACCCACTCCAGTATTCTTTTTTTTCCCCCACTCCAGTATTCTTGCCTGGAGAATTCCATGGAAGAGGAGTCTGGCGAGCTACAGTCCACGGGGTTGCAAAGAATCGGACATGACTGAGTGACTAACACATAGGAAGTTTTACCACACTCAGAGTGATTAAAAAATTGACCCACTGGTACCCAGCAGTACATGTCAGAGGCAGAGTTTGAACCCCAGTGGTCTAACTCCAGAGTCTATGTTTTTAACCTCACAGATAATGAAATATATCCTCTGTTCTGGAGTAACTCACTATTTAAATAGCTGTGGAACAAATTCTTGTTAAAGGCAGTGATTAGCTATTTATTGCTTCCCTAACAGATTACAGATTACCACAGATATAACAGCCTATAACAAAATCTTATCATCTCACATTTCTGTAGATCAAAGTCTGGTGCAACATGGCTCCAGTGGGTCTTCTGCTGAGTTGCCAGTGGGGCTGAAATCAACGTGTCAAGAAGGCTGGCTCCTTTTTGGAGGTTCTGGGCATCCACCTACCTCCACGCTCATTCAGTTCCTTATGGTTGTAAGACTGAAGTCTCTATCTCCTGGCTGGTGTCACCTGGGAACAGAATTTGCTCTGAGAGGCTGCCGGGACTTCTGTTTTCCAATTGTCCCTCCTCCAGTACCAGTAGGTTGAGTCCTTCTGCTGCAAACATTCCTGACTTCTCCATGTGTCACATTTCTTATTCCATGGAATCCTTTCTGTACTTTTAAGGGCTCAAGTGTCCCCTTTATAATCTGAGATAATCCCCTATCTTAATTATAACCGTAAAGTCCATTTTGTCATGTGACGTAAGATATTCATTTGCAAGATCTAAGGATTAGGAAGAAGACATCTTGGGATGGGGGTGCATTCTGACTTCTACCAGCATTTAGGGCAACAGTCACACCAGGCTCATCATCACAATGAATGTTCACCCTGATCTTTTTTTAATATCAAGCAGTGCTGCCACTTATCTATGAAGCCAGCATCCAATGATGATGAGGGTGGGGTACCACCATTCAACTGTTGATATTATTTTGGCTCTTTTCCTGATTAATAGTTTACTCCTCCTTTTGTTCTTTAATTTACCTGCTTTTTGATCTTGTTTTTTTTTTTTTTAATTTTTTTATTAGTTGGAGGCTGATTACTTCACAACATTTCAGTGGGTTTTGTCATACATTGATATGAATCAGCCATGGATTTACACGTCTTCCCCATCCCAATCCCCACTCCCACCTCCCTCTCCACCCGATTTTGATCTTGTTTTTATCTCCATCTTCAAACCCTATCCTTGTCCTTAGGCTTAATAAAGAAGGGGCTTCCCTGGTTTCCATTTGAGTCACCTACGAAAACAAGCCTCCCTGGGTTGGCAGGTCCAGGAAACCTCTCCATCTGACTGATCCTCCTTGCACTTCTCCAAGCCCTTCACTGCCTAGCCTCTGCTTACCTCTCAAACTCCATTTCCTTCTGCTCAGAATCTCCTCCCATAGAAGGGCAAGGACAGTGTCTTATTCATATCTTTAGCCACAGCTTCTAGAATAGTGTCTGGTGTAGGGTAAGAAATCAATATAAGCTTGTCAAATTTTGAATGGAGGGAAAGTGGATGGATGTGTGTGTGAATTAAATGAACAAAAGAGCTCAATTAGTTATGAGATAAGAAGACTTGCCTTTCCTAAGTGTGATGATTCATGAGTTAGGCCAGCAGGGTGAAACCAAATGCATTTTCCTTTATAGTTTACTTATTAAACAAATATTTACTGAGTGCCCTTATAAATGAGATTCTATAATAAGTTTTGGTGGTGATGAATGAGACATGCTTCTTGGCCTGAGAGAGGTTTACTTTCCATCAGGGAGAGAAGCTATGTACACATTTGTTTCTTTTCTCTCCCCCATGTCTTCTGACCCATCTCTTCCTCATCTATATTTCTTGACATTCTGCCTCTCCTTCCTAAATCAGTCCCAAGACCCTGACCTGTGCCAGCAATTCTTCAAACAAACAAATTGCTCATCTTGGGCTCAACTTTTAAAACTAAGTATTAGAAAGGGTTTGAGAGCTGGTTAAATGTCTTTGTTGGTAAGAAAGAGAATAAAAAAAGAACTTAAAAGAATTTTGTTATTTTTGACTGTTTCATGGTTACTTTTGAGGTTATTTATACTTAACTTCCATCCTTTCTGGCATGGATAAACCTGTCTTTCTACTGGTTCTATGATCAAACCAAATGAGAGAAGCATCATGGCTGCTGAAAGCAAGAAGATGCAAACTTTGGGGCCAGAGACACTGGGATATTTCATTATTTTTGTCGTTGTTGCTGAGGTGAAATTACATAACATAAAACCACCCATTTAAAAGTGACAACAACAGTTTATTCAGTGACATTTAGTATAGTCACCGTGTTGTGCAACCATCATCTCTCTCTAATTCCACAACATTTTCATCACTCTAAAAGGGAACCCCATATCCATTAAACCATTATTCCCTCTCCCCCCTCCCCGAAGCCCCTGGCAGCCACCTATCTGCTCTCTGTCGCTATGGATCTTCCTATTCTGGACATTTCATATAAATGGAACATATAATATGTCACCTTTTGGTTTCTGGCTGCTTCCCCTTAGCATAATATGTATGCTGAGGATCATATATACACATTGCTGTGTGTATCAGTACTTCATTCCTTTTTATGGATAAATAATGTTCTATTGTACGTATATACCATAATGTGTTTACCCATCCATTCACTGATGAATACTTTGGTTGTTTCCAACTTTTGGAATTATATTACTACGAAAGTGCAGTTATGTGTATTTGTTTGAGTACTCGTTATCAATATGGGGGGTTTATACCTAAGAGAGGAATTCCTAAGTCATTCATATATATTATATATATATATATATGCCGCTAGTGATAAGGAATCTGCCTGCCAATGGAGGAGACGCAGGAGATGCAAGTTTGATCCCTCAGTCGGGAAGATCCCCTGGAGTAGGAAATGGCAACATGCTCCAGTATTCTTGCCTAGAAAATTCCAGGGACAGACTATTCTCGTGAGTTATAGTCCATGGAGTCACAAAGAATCAAACACGACTGAACACACACATACCTATGGGCCTCCCAGGTAGCTCAGCTGGTAAAGAATCCACCAGCAGTGCAGGAGACCCTGGTTCGAATCCTGAATTGGGAAGATCCCCTAGAGAATGAATAGGCTACCCACTTCAGTTTTCTTGGGCTTCCCTGGTGGCTCAGATGGTAAAGAACCTGCCTGCAATGAGGGAGACCTGGGTTTGATCCCTGTGTTAGGAAGGTCCCCTGGAGAAGGGTATGGCAACCCACTCCACTATTCTGGCCTGGAGAAACCCCATGGATGGAGGAGCCTGGCAGGCTACAGTCCATGGGGTTACAAAGAGTCAGACACAACTGAGCACGCACACACACAAACACACACACACACACACACACACACATATATATATGTGCATATATATACATATATATATATATATATATTTCTATGTTTAACTTTTTGAAGACCCACCAAATTGTTTTCCAGAGTGGCTACAGCATTTTATGTTCATAACACAAATATATGGGTGGGAGGTATTCCTTGCCAGCACTAGTTATTTTCCTTTTATCCCCCTTACTATGCTGAAGTGAAAGAAATGCTATGCTGAAGTGAAAGAAAGAAAAGTGAAAGTGAAAGTCACTCAGTCATGTCCAACTCTTTCCAACCCCACGGACTATATAGTCCATGGAATTCTCCAGGCCAGAATACTGGATTGGGTAGCCTTTCCTTTCTCCAGGAGATCTTCCCTACCCAGGTATCAAACCCAGGTCTCCCGCATTGCAGGCAGATTGTTTACCAGATAAGCCACAAGGGAAGCCCAATAGCAATGCTAGTGGGTATGAAAAAGCATCTCACTCCTGACCCACCAGTTTCCCTCTACTCCATTTCCCACTTTCCTTCCTGTTGGAAAGGGTTTATTCTTCAGAACTTTTGTCTCGTTCATGCCAATGTGGACCTTGCTATCTCTAGGAAACCCTGTAGTCCTCATCTACCCCAGACTAAGCCCTTTATTTTGCAGAGATAACCTTCTGGGGTCTTACAAGTTACCAGAAAAATCCGAGTTCACAGCATACTAAGTAGGTGGTTTGGAGGAGACAACTTGACCTGAGGGACACTTAGGCTTTTTATTTGTTAAGTGCATGGGAATTAACATCCCTTACAAGGTTGACATGGGACTCAAAGACTTTATGAATTGCAAATACTTTGCTGGATTATTGCTATTACTGGCCGGAAGGACTGGATGTATTATGACTGCATTTCTCCAGCATAGGATCTGGCCAGCAATAGATGATCTATGATGAATGAATGAATGAATGACTATTACATTATTATTATTTCACTGTGGAAATGGCAGAGAGATGGAAAAAATATTCCAGTTCTTCTTTCATCAAAGAAGTGTAACAGACTAAAGTATGTGCAAACTGGAGAGTGCATAAATCCAGTCCTACAAAAGGACTCCCTCCCTTACTATACTGGGCAGTCCTGGGTCCACTTGAACAACAAGGTCGCAGACTCAGAAGGCAACCCACTTCCCACCAGCCACATTTTGCTGGCATAATCTTGGCCACCATATGCTGTAGGAAGGCAGAGATAACATGGTCTCAGTTTATGGGCCTCCAGGCTTCACATACAGAACAGAAGTATAGTCTTTTCCATGCATGAGATGTACTTGGTCCTAATCCCCATTTGGGAAACGGGTCTCCAACCCCAGCTACCTGTATCTGGTTCAAATCCCTACAATTCATAATCATTTAGCTTCAGGTTTGTAACTCTGGGTTCTCCGTTATCTTTGAAAATATCTTTGAATGTAGCTGTGTTCTTTTTATTACATAAAATATTTTACCTACAATATCTATGCAACTGGGTCAGAGAGAGAGAAGTTTCAGAACATGCTCACTTCTCCAAATTACCCTGGAGGGATCTTCATTGCTCTTTCTACCATTCCATTAACCAGGGTTATCTGGTTCATCCTACACTCTCTCCACTTACAATTAAATAAATAACTGTCAGAGAATAACTTACAGAAGGTGTGCGATGTTTGGTCTTCATAACAACTCTATGTGGTAGGTGGTTTTATTATCCTCCTTTTACATCAGAAGCATTAATTTGCTATGTCCAGGATGCCCATGTGAAATTGGATTGTTGTTTTACTCTGACTCTCACTACTGTTGAAGTTGATGTCTGTACACACTACATGGGTGTGAGAAAGAGGACACACACAAGCGTATGTGCACACACACGCCCAGATATCCATATACACACACAATAGATACATTTTTTGGTCCATGCTGCTAATCAAATGTTGAAAGGCTCTTTGCTTAGGGCTTGTCAACAGACTCGCTTGCTTTAGGTGTCGAAATAGTAGTAGAGTTGCTCACCTGTCTTTCCCACTTGGATTGATTGGACAAATCAAGGCCTTTTCAGTGAGCCCAGCCCCATTAGCAGTCTACCAAAGTGGGTGCCTTGCCCTTCCCTACCCCCTTTCTCCAGAAGCCAGAGTATATGGAGAGACAGGGAGCGCCAGATCCGACAGTTATGGGCTGGAATTGAGTTCTCAGCTTGTTTTAACTGCCTGGGCGTGATTGCCTGTGAAAACGGTTTGATTTTATGCTCTTTGTGAAGCTGCGTCAAGCCCCATTTGAAATAACAAGGGCCTTTCTTTCCTTTGCTTCTGTTCAAAGTGGGGGTGAGTGGGATGGGGGAAAGAAGGGAGGGTGAGTTTCCAAGAGAGCTGGCAGGGCAGGACTGTGAGCGATCAGGGGTAGGAGTGAGGGGGCAGATGGGGGAAGCAGTGCCATGCTACTGCCCACAGGCAACCTGCAGCCTCGGCAGATGCAGGCAGTGGCATCTGGCACCTTCCAAAGTCCCCCTATTCGGCAGCTGTTCTGTGAGGACTGGTCAGGCAGGCGTTTGGTAGGACCTTCTCTGTGTCTGTGTATAATGATAAAGCATAAGGGAGAAGTAGGAGGGCTGGTGGTTAGACATACTAACTTGAGCACCATAGAGCCCATACTGTTCATCCTGCCTGGTCCTGGCTGTTTCTTACAGAGACAGACCCCATAGCTGTGATGTCCGGGTCAGTAGACACGTGTAGATACAGAGCACTTAAAATATAAGTGAATTGAGATGGGCTCTGAGTGTAGGATACACAGCAGAGTTCAAGGGCTCAATGTGATAAAAATCACCTAAAAATATCTCATTAATAATATTTTATGAATATTTTTGCAAATATTCAGAAATATAGACACAGAGGTGGAGAACAAATATATGGATACCAAGAGGGAAAGAGGTGGGGTGAGAGGAATTGGGAGTGGGACCAACACACACTATTGGAACTATGTATAAAATAGGGCTTCCCAGGCAGCACAGTGATAAAGAACTCACCTGCCAATGCAGGAGATGTGGGTTCCATCCCTGGGTCGGGAAGATCCCCTGGAGAAGGAATTGGCAACCCGCTCATATTCTTGCCTGGGAAATCCCAAGGACAGAGGAGCCTGGTGGGCTAATCACGGGGTCTTAAAGAGTCGGAGATGACTTAGCGACTAAACAGTAAATAGCAACCAAACGATAAGACAGGCAACTGATGAGAAAGTACTGTATAGCAGAGAGAACTCTACTTGAAGCTCTGTGGTGTCCTAAGTGTGAGGGAACTCCAAACGGGAGAAGGTACATGTGTATGTCTGGCTGATCCACTTTGCTATGCAGTAGAAGCTAACAGCATTGTAAAGCAACTATATTAGAGTAAAAATTAATAAAAACCAACCAAACAAAAAACAGTTTATGCTGATTCAATGTTGAAATGATAATGCTTTGAATACGTTGGTCTAACTAACATATATCATTAAAATTAATTTCTCCTTTTCGTGCTTTGTTAATGTGGTTACTGGAAAATGTGAAATTGAATGCATGGCTCACATTACATCTCCATTGGACCGTGCTGAAGACCAAATCCAGCATGCTCCCACAGGCTCCCGTAGGCTGCGGTGGTTAATATCGAGTTCCTCATACGGAAACCTCACTTTGGCAACCCCAAATGTAGCTCAGTTTATTATACACTCATAAAAAGGGCTTTATGAGCCTTTAATTGCTGTAGTAAAAGCTCAAAAATGCTTGATGTTCCAACTCCAAACGCAGTCAGTTGCAGGAAATCTTGTGGGCAGAATTGGGGAAAAATACTTAAGACAGCACAGAGGTCACAGTCCCCAGGAAGACACTTGCCACCTCTTCCATCCACTTTGACCCCTGTTCTTCTTCCCTCCTTTTGTATCACCACCTTCCTTTACTTGCTTTTCCTTCTCCCTCCTAATGTTGGAGAAGCAAAGCTAGCATTGACTGCATAGCTACCAAGAGCTAGGTTCATGCCTGAAATCATCACACAATATTCATATGAACTAGGTATCATTGTCCCCATTTGAAAGGTGAGAAAACTAAGGCTCAGGGAACTGAGGGCATTTGTCTGAGGTCACATAGTAAGCAGCAAAACTGGGATTCTAAATACAGGCAGTCTGAATCCAGTGCTAATGCTAATTCTGTTCCTTAACTCCACCACTCTCTTTCCCATTTTGCTAAAGCCATCTCTGGCTGTTAATTGTGATACCGTCACCTTCACAACGGCCAAGAAGCCCTGGGCTTCAAGCTTCATAGAAAGGAAAAGGATAGAACCAACACGAGGCACCCTTGTCTTACCCTTTGTAGTAGATAGATCGTCTTGCCTTTTTTTCTTTTTGAGTGGTTAACCTCCTGTTTCCATGTTCAGGACTTTTGTCTCTGGTGCAGAATGAACTGATGTGTATCAGTAGAAGCAAGAGGGCTACTGCATCCTGGCTATTTGCTTCCAACCTAACCGGCTTGCTCACCCTCCTTGTCCTGTATGTTTCATTCTTGCTGGTGTGATACTTCATCTTCTGGCCCAAAGTCTGGTAGGATCAGTGTCACCTGCTCTCATATATCCTAGTCTATGTCATCTCCAAGTCTCAACTTAATTGCCTCCTCATGTTGGAAGTATTCCCTAATCCTGCTTAGCGAGACATGATCTCTTCCTGTGCCTGTCTTATGTTGCTCAATCAGTCCTTTTCAGCCGTGTATTACAATGACGATGCATGCTTCTCATCTCCCCTACAATGTTTTGAAGGAGAAATGGGCCTTGTGATGACTACATCGACCTGGAGGCAAAGGAACTTGGGTTCATGCTCTGGTTCTGCCACTTAGTAGCTCTGTAACCTCAGGTAAGTGATGCAAACTCTCCAATGCTCAGTTTCTTCATCTCTAACAAGGAGGGACAGACGAATTTCAAATTGTGATGATTTAACCTACGTTGTTTTCGACTTTGTGGTGGTGTGAGAGATATACACATTCAAACTTTGAATTTTGATCTTCTCCCGGGCTAGTGATACACGGTATGATAATTCTTCCTGATGCTGGGCATCAGTGAGCCGCAGCTCTTAGCCGCAGGACCACCAGGGTAAACAGCCTACACGTTCACAACCATTCTGTACCATACAACCAGCTGTGTTTCATTTTCAGTACAGTGTTCAAAAAATTAAAATAAATTCATATGATTTTCAACACTTTATTATAAAATAGGTTTTGAGTTAGATGATTTTGCTGAGTTGTAAGCTACTTACTGTAAGTGTTCTGAGCATCTTTATGTAGGCTAGGCTAAACTGTGATGTTTGGTAGCTTAAGTGCAAAGATGCAGTTTTGACTAATAATATTTTCAATTTATGATGGGCTTATTAGGATGTTATCACATTGAAAGTTGAGGTGGATCTGTACTAATATCTACATCATAGATGTTAAAACCTAGCTCTGAAGTGAGGTGAAAGTGTTACTCAGTTGTGTCTGACACTTTGCCCCAGGGATTAGGGCAGGCTTCTCTGTCCATGGAATTCTCTAGGCAAGAATATTGGAATGGGTAGCCATTCCCTTCTCCAGGAGATCTTCCCAACCCAGGGATTGAACCCAGGTCTCCTGCATTGCAGGTGGATTCTTTACTGTCTGAGCCACCAACAAAGCCCAGAACACAGCTCTACCTCTTACTAATCATTTGACTTTAGATATCTCCTTGAGTTTCAATTTCTTTACCCTTAGAATAGGAATAATAATACTTTTCTGATAGATTTTGAGATGAAAAGATACTGTATGTAAAAGGCACAGTGCAGAAAATTATGACAAAGTTGGTATTCATAAAATGCCTACTAAATGAGTTAATAAATTAACGAATGGGAATGATGGTGGTCAGGACCAGGGATATACAACAGATAGAATAAGAGTCAATTCTGCTTTATTTAAAGACTACATGACCACTTACTGAAGATCTTACATAAAAATTAAAGAGTAATAATCAAAACCATTTAGTGAGCATCTCCAATATGCAAATATTTTAAAACAGCATCTGATAACCTTTTCGGACAGTAACCATTAGCCCTGACAAACCTCTGCCCAATTTCGAATCTAAGCTCCTCACCACTCCATGATGCTGACATTCATCAGATGGGGGAATCCAAGTTTTTTGAGAGTCAAGACACTGTTAGTCTAAACGATAGAAAGGCAACTTAAAATAACACAAGCCAAAGAGCAACTTGTGATTCAAGTAGTTGGGAAGAATATAAGCCTCTGAGATTTGAAAGAACTCCTGGAATCTTATGTTCTCCAGGATCCCTAACTATACCCACCCCATATCCAGATATTATAATAAAAATTGCATGCGACTTAGGTGCATTTCTCTTCATTACTTTTCTCCTTCTCTTCACCTTGAAACACTAATTGCTCTATTCTCAGATTTCCCTGAATACTTTGTTTGTATGAAAGTACTTGCCATGTTTTACCTTATATTGTGGTGGTATTCACATATAGGCCAGTTAGCAGATTGGATGCTTAAATATATTTGAATAGATTGATGTGTAGATCAAGAGGTGGCTTGAGAGCTACATAGATAAATGGGTAGAGGTAAGGTGAACAGGAAGCAACAGTTAGAACTGGACATGGAACAACAGACTGGTTCCAAATAGGAAAAGGAGTACGTCAAGGCTGTATACTGTCACCCTGCTCATTTAACTTATATGCAGAGTACATCATGAGAAACGCTGGGCTGGAAGAAGCACAAGCTGGAATCAAGATTTCTAGGAGAAATATCAATAACCTCAGATATGCAGATGACACCACCCTTGTGGCAGAAGGTGAAGAAGAACTAAAAAGCCTCTTGGTGAAAGTGAAACAGGAGAGTGAAAAAGTTGTCTTAAAGCTCAACATTCGGAAAACTAAGATCATGGCACCTGGTCCCATCACTTCATGGCAAATAGATGGGGAAACAGTGGAAACAGTGTCAGACTTTGTTTTTTTGGGCTCCAAAATCACTGCAGATGGTGTTTGCAGCCATGAAATTAAAAGACGCTTGCTCCTTGTAAGGAAAGTTATAACCAACCTAGATAGCATATTAAAAAGCAGAGACATTACTTTGCCAACAAAGGTCCGTCTAGTCAAAGCTATGGTTTTTCCAGTGGTCATGTATGGATGTAAGAGTTGGACTGTGAGGAAAGCTGAGCGCTGAAAAATTGATGCTTTTGAACTGTGGTGTTGAAGAAGACTCTTGAGAGTCCCTTGGACCGCAAGGAGATCCAGCCAGTCCATCCTAAAGGAGATCAGTCCTGGGTGTTCGTTGGAAGGACTGATGCTGAAGCTGAAACTCCAGTACTTTGGCCACCTCATGCGAAGAGCTGACTCATTGGAAAAGACCCTCATGCTGGGAGGGACTGGGGGCAGGAGGAGAAGGTGACAACAGAGGATGAGATGGCTGGATGCCATCACCGACTTGATGGACATGAGTTTGAATAAACTCCGTGAGTTGGTGATAGACAGGGAGGCCTGGCGTGCTGCGATTCATGGGGTTGCAAAGAGTCAGACACGACTGAGTGACTGAACTGAACTGAAGGTGAACATGTAGATGAATAGATAGATGGATAAATAAATGAGAGATGCAAATATATTGATGGATAGAATTGTGGTGGGATGAGTGGACTGAAGGATGGATGGGTGCAAACAAATGGATGGAGGGGGATATTTTATGGGTGTTAGATTGATGTATGAATAGTTTATTGAATTAGTAGACATATTGGAGAATGGATAAATGGACAATGAGAGAGGCAGCTGAATGACAATGTAAGCATCTGAAGGACACCTGTTTCTTTCAGGTAAATTTCATAGAATTTCTAAATTTCATAGAATTTTAGTTCTTTCTTGTATAAAATAATAAAATACTCAGCTGGCACAATTTTCCTTTTTCCATGGTTAATCTCTTAGAAGTCATCAGGGAAAGTTGATGCCTTCTTTAGATGGAGTCTGCAGAAATGCAAGTAAAATGCTTACCTGTGTTGTGGTTTATATAATACACATCATAAGGTGTCTGAGTATCTTAGTGAAGAAGAAATGGAGAAAGATATTTTATGTAAACATATGACAGTCCATTAATCTTGAATTCTGAGAGTAATGTTGCCCACTTTGACTAGGGAGAGAGAAAGGGGTTGGAGGTGCCTTGGGCAGGAAGAGGAACAAGTTAATCACTTAGTATCACTCATGGGGTAAAACAGCTCTCAGACAAGCTTTTTTCTTCCTTTAACCTGCTCTTTGCTCCTGCCACCAGGTTTAGCTGCTTTCTCTGCTTTGGGATGAGCAGAAACAAAGTTGTATTCTGGAGCTTAGTCATAAGGAAAAGTCATACAAGTTCTTAGCAATAAAGCTAGCATCCATATTCTAATCTGACTTAACTGGAATAGAGAGGAACCATCACTATGCTGGTATTAGAGGTAATGTGTTTCAGGAGCTCTACCAAAGATGGGTTCTTAGAGGGAGGCAAGTTTGGATTTGTGTCCAAATTCTTCCTCTTACTGAGTGAGAGATGTCTGTTTCTAGTATCATGGTCCACCAGGTGTCTCCTATCAGCTCCCCGCTACCAGTTCTCCTGCTGAAAACAACTGTCAATGCTAGACAAAACATTTTTATGCCTTTTTGAATGCTTCTTTGAGCTGGCAAGAAGTTAAGTGATGCTCATTATAGGGACCTAGAGATGTAAACATAACACTGAAGCTGCCTTGTGCCTAGAGGGCATTTTCTGATCTTTGTGAGACAAGTTTGTGCAGCCTTATGGAGCTTAGAGACAGAATGCAAAACTCAGTCCACCGAAGACAAGGCGATGGGACTCCACAGAGCTTTAGTACACTTTAGTGTACAGGAGAATTAGAAACACACACCTTGGATGATTTCAAAGAAATTTACAATGAAAGAAGTTTGCTCAAGAAATTTTAGCAATTAATGGAGAGGAAAAACATCCCATGAGAAGTCATAAACACAAACCAGCCATCATACAAAGTTGTAGTTGGAAGTCACTCTGTTGAATATCTAGCCAAGAATAATTAAAAATGGTTCTGTCCTTGTTGTCCCTGAGAGACGGCAGAAACCTAGGTCAATCTTCTTTGGAATAACCACCTCAAATTCTGTCTATAGGTAAAGTTTCAGGGAAATATGTCTATCTCAATAAATTCTTGACTGTATACAGCATTTTATAGGCTAGACATAGCTTTCTCCCTCAACCTTATAGTTACCATCTTTCAGAATGGAAAGGTTTCATTTGGGTCCTGGATGATATTGCTTTATTTAAAAAAAGAAAATAGAACTGAAGATAAGAATAAAAATTAGAATGAGAAGGAGGAGGAGGAGAAGAAAGGTGCAAATATATAGAAAGAAATGAGTGTTACCATATTGCTAGACATACAGACTGTGACCAGTTTCAACTAATATAATTAATGCTCAAAAGAGTATATTTATACTCAGGTGTTTGACTATATTCTTTTTATGTACTTGAAATAATTCCTTAAAAGTACAATTACTGGATTGAAGTGACTGAACATTTTTATATCTTCTAATTCCTGATGCAATAACTTATACAAAAGATCCTTATAAGCCTCAATGAGATAAAATATAAGGGACTTAATGTTACTTTTATGAAAAGGTAGAGAAATATGAAGAGTAAGAAAGGCACTGAATTTAAGTTTGATTAATTCACTTAATATCTCTTTGAGCTCATGCTTTTTTATCGAGAGAATTCTAGGTGCTGAGGATATCATCATAAGAAGTAGTCACAACAACCTAGAGGGGTGGAAAGGGAAGGGAGGTGGGAGGGAGGTTTAAGAGAGGGGACATATGTACACCTATGGTTGATTTATGTTGGTATATGGCAGAAACCAATACAATATTGTAAAGCAATTATCCTCCAATTAAAAATAAATATTAAACAGAGAAGTAGTCACAAACTTTGCCCTCAAGGAACCAACCACAAGTAAAAGGAGATGAATAAACAGTTGTATATCCGTGCTTGGAACTGTGCCAGCACATAGCAGATGGTCAATAAACGTTTGTTGAATTAAATAAATGAATAATTTGAAACAATGATGCCATGATAAGGATGAGGAAGGGATTTTTCAGCTGAGCCTAAGCAGAGGCAGATGTAGGTTTGATAGAGAATTTACAGAATCAGTTTCATGGCAAAAAGGCAGTGCCCTGGAAGGAGATGTGAAAGGTGAAATTACAATTGGGTTGGCCAAAAAGTTCTTTCTGGTTTTTCCATAGCAGGAAAAACCAAACTAACTTTTCGGATAACCCAGTACCTTCTGCTGGGAGCCTTGGGAAGTGAATGCTAACAAATTTGGGGCAGTGGTGGAGAGCGGAAGCACCAGATACCACGCGGAACCTTGAGTTTGAGCCTGACTGAAAATACCCGATAGAAGCCAGAATTCTGAGTTGCTAAAGTCCAAGATAATCTATGCTTCAAGGTGGCACTAGTGGTAAAGAACTCACATGCCAGTGCAGGAGACCTAAAAGACTTGGTTCGATCTCTGGGTCAGGGCACGGCAACCCACTCCAGTATTCTTGCCTGGAGAATTCTAGGGACAGAGAAGCGTGGAGGGCTACAGTCCACAGGGTCACGAAGAGTCAGACACTGACTGAAGCGACTTGGCATGCATGCAAGATCGCCTACAGGAAAGAGTGGTCCAGACATGGAAAATATTTCATGTGGATCAAGTATCACTTCATTGGAGAGAATTTGTATGTCTCCCTTGAACGCCTTACACCCCTTATCCTATCTTATTTATCTCCATTTAACTACTAGCTGACTACTATTCTTATTTGTTGTCAACCTCCTACATGAAAAGAAAGAAGAAAAGGATATATGTCTTTGTCATTCACAATTATAACCCTAGTGTTCAGAACAGGCGTGTAATATGTAGCAGAAATTCTGCACAGTCTATGGTTAACAATATTCATTATAGATATTGTGTTATTTCACAAAAGGGTGGAGAAACTCAAGAAAATTTTGAGGTGATGGCAGTCTATTACCTTATTGTGATAGTTTCACAGGTGTATACATATGTCCATACTCATCAAATGGTACATATTAAACGTGCAGTTTTTGCATATCAGCTACACCTCAGTGAACCTATTCAGAAAGATAACTCAAAAAATATTTGCTGAATGAATAAGTAAACAAAGGCAATTTTGCCTAAAGACCCCTCTTATTTCGCTACTTATTCTTGTAATAACTGCCATTCACTCAGTGACTACTGTTTTCAGGCACCATGTTGATTTTCGTTTGTACATTACTTCATTTAACCACCCAAAAAACATATGCAATGAGCCCTATTTATTTCTCATTTTATAGAGACAAATTTTACAAGACAGGGTAGTTTTAAAATGTTCTTGGCACAGTAGCTTGTATTTATTGTTGGGTTTTTTTTTTTTCTTTATTTAACATAAAGAGGGCTTTGTATGTCTTCTTATTTATACCATGTGGCAGCTAAATAACAGAGTGAGGTCATGGGGGGAACATGGGATTTGAAATCAGGTCACCTGAATTCTAGCTCAAACTCTGGGACTATGTGGGGCTTCACTTTCCCTTTCCTAAAATTGAAAGCTTCTCCCTATCTTTCCTACTTCATAGGAATATTGTGAGCATAAGGCAAATTAATAAATGTGAAGGTTCTTAGCAAGCTATAATTTGCTATACAAATCTGACTATACCTTTATAGCTATCCCCTCAGGGGAACTAAGTCTGAAAGACCTAAAGCTTCTGAGCTTCCAAGTATATCTTCCTTTGCATATTTCATTTGCCTAACTTTGGTGGACAGGATCATTAATATTAATATTCAGGCTTCATGAATTATGCACCTGAACCAAGAAAATTTTCTTCTACCTTTCCCATCTTATACTTCATCTCACAAGCCCAATGAGCTCCAGCTACTAACAAAGACCTCGTAGAGGATGAAGACGAGATGTATCCTTGGGATGGCGGGCATGGGCCGTTCCCACACTAGGTATCATCCACTGCCAGCAGGAAGTCTAGAATTATTGGTATGCCAGGATGCATCTACATTTCCAAGTATTGATCTCTATTTTCAGGGAAGTCCTTTTGGGCCATTTGCCACCTACTGATTCAGATGGAGACAAGGTTGGAAGTGCCTCTAGTGGAACCTGTTTACATACTTGGTCAATGGCTTGTCCACAAAGTAATGGACCCTGAGGAGGCACATTAATGATGTAACTTTAAAGGAAAAGAGGGAAGAACATACATACGTGGTAAATAATGGTGTTACTATCACATTTCCACAACCAATAGGTGCCAAGGGAAGTAGGAAGAAAATGCCCCCACCCCAAAGATGTCCGCATCTAGTACCCAGAACATACAAAGGTGTTACCATACAAGACCTTCTTAAGTTTACAAACAGAATTAAGGTTGCTGGTCATCTGACTTAGAGATGGGTTGATTGTCCTAGACTGTCCAGGTGGACCCAGTGTAGTCACAAGAGTTTTTAAATGGAGAAGATGGAGGCAGAAGAAGATGCATGTTGGAGTGAAAAAGACTCAATTTGCCATTGTTGGCTTTGGAGATGAAAGGAGATGGGCAGCCTTTAGAAATTGGCAAAGACAAGTAAATGCATTTTCTCCTAGAGCTTGCAGAAATGAATCCAGGCCTACCAGCACCTTGATTTTAGTCTAGTGACTCTCATTTCAGACATCTGACCTCCAGAACTGTAATATAATAAATCTGTGCTGTTTTAAACTACTAAACTTGTGGTTAGTTGTTACAGAAGCAATAGGAGAATAGAACAGTGCCAGCAGTTTGTGTATCATCTACAAGTTTCTGATCAGCGATTCTGGCTCATTGCCATGAAAGCTAGAACTACAGAGATGCTAAATCAGTCTGGAAATGATAAGATGAAGGGCATTATTCTACACTAAATACAGTGAGTTGAAAGGTCCGCCTCCTCTTTGTTCCTCTGCCTCCTCTTTATTCATCTCTGAGAAGACTGGATATTGGTCTCTAGGGTTCCTCTAGGTCTGTGACCAAAGTCTCCAGGAAGGCTTTGCCTTGTGCTGGTCACTACTGTCCTGATGGGAATGGACCCACTCATGTGGCTCTAGATGATCAGGTTACAAATACCAAGGTTGTTTTAAAGATAATTCACAAGTACATGAGACATTTTATAATGTATTAAGTACTCATTGCTGTATAAAAGGACTCCCCAGGTGGTGCTAGTGGTAGAAGACCAGCCTACCAAGGCAGGAGACATAAGAGATGTGGGTTCATTCCTTGGGATGGGAAGATCCCCTGGAGGAGGGCATGGCAACCCACTCCAGTATTCTTGCCTGGAGAATCCCATGGACAGAGGAGCCTGCCAGGCTACAGTCCATAGGTTTGCAAAGAGTTGAACACAACTGAAGCGAATTGGCACGGCATGACTATATAAAAAACTTGCAATTTAGGACAAGGAATATTTTCTATCTCATAGTTCCCTTGGGTGAGGACTCTGAGCTCACCATAGCTGGGTACCAATGGCTCAGAGTCTCTCTCTCACCAGGTTGTAATTAAGGTTAGAGCCGCAGTCAACACTTGACTGGGGGAGAATCTGTTTCCAAGCTCATTGTTATGGCTTCTGGCCAACTCATGTCCTCACAGGCTGCTGGGTGGACATATTACTTCCTTGCCGTGTGGCCTTTTCATAGAGCAGTTCACGACAGGGCAGCTGGCTTCCTTAGAGGGAGCAAGCCATAGTCTTAATGGGATCTAACATCTAAAGTGACACCTGATCCTTCTGTATTCTATTCATTAGAAGAGAATTAATAAGTCCAGTTCACAGTCATTCGCTAGGGGCAGAGGATGACCCAGGGCATGAACACCAAGAGACATTGCTCATTTTTTTTTTTTTTTTTTGAGACATTGCTCATTATGGGGGCCAACTTAGAGGCAGAACACCTAGGATGCAGTCTATAATATGTGGAATGATAAATCAGTGAATATCCCCCACCATTACAAAGGATGAGTTTGATTCTCAGATAAGGGGGAAACAATCATATTTTAATAAGGCTAAGGTTGAAGTTATGTCCTCAAAGTCCTCATGGGCTTACCACCTAAGCCCTGCCTGGGTCTGCTGAGGTTGAACGATGGGAGTCTTTCTGCTGCACTCTTGGTATAAGCTCCCATCATTTAACACCTAGATAACTGCAATAGCTCCTTAATGGCCTATTGCCTTTTAATCTTGCTCCTTTTCAACTCATTTTCTAAAGTAGCTAGAATACCTTTAAAATAAATTATGCTACTCTTCTGCTTAAGATCTTTCAGTGGTTCTTACATAAAATTAGGATAAAGCCTGAAATTCTTACCAGCCTACAAGCCCAGCATGAGCCAGCAGCTGCCTATCTCTCTAGTTCTGTTTCAGGCTTTTATTCCCCCTCATCCTCTGCCCTGAAGTCATCGTATCCTTATTTTAGCCCCTTGAACCTGTCAAATTATTTCTGGCCTGGGGCCCTTATACAATGCAGTTGCTTCTTGCCTGAATCAAGTTTCTTTGAAGTCTACCTGGTTAATTTCTAGTTAGGTAAATGCCATATATTCAAGTGATGCTCTTTTTAATTTTATGAGTGGTTTCCCTGTTGAAGGTCTATCTCTTTCATTTGACTCCAAGTTTCAGAGGAGAAAAATCATATTTCATATGCTCACCACTGTATACCAGCATCCTTAAAAAGTGCCTAGCATGTAGGATAAACAATTACCGAGTGAAGGAAGAAAACACAAGAATATCCAAACTTTAGCTTGGTCAAGCCACATCTCCTTCCTGTAGGTCTTAGAAGAACTATATACACAAAGAAATAAGAACAAGACAGGGAATTTACATTAGAGTTGAGCTCTAATAATCTTGTAAGATCTCTTTTTTTTCCTATACTTGTTATCTCTAAATATAGCTTAAATCAATCCAGCCAAAGATAAATGTCTATTTCCTCCCATTGTTAAAATATGTATCCTAATTCCTTTAATGAACATAGAGGTACTGCAGAAAAAGGACAGAGAGAGAAAAAGAATGTTTGCTCCATGGTATAGAGCCAATCTCGCTTGGGCTGCCCACAGACCTCTCAGCCTGGGGCAGAATCTATAGGAAGAAAAGAGAAAAAATAAAGGAAGAGAAAAAGAAAGTAAGGCTGTACAATCATTGACTTTAAAAGAATGAAAGATTCCATATATATACGTTAGTATACTATATTGGTGTTTATCTTTCTGGCTTACTTCACTCTGTATAATGGGCTCCAGTTTCAACCGTCTCATTAGAGCTGATGGTAATGATAGCCCTATATGCGAAACAGAAAAAGAGACACAGATGTACAGAACAGACTTTTGGACTCTGTGGGAGAAGGCGAGGGTGGGATGTTCTGAGAGAATAGCATTGAAACAAGTATACTATCAAGGGTGAAACAGATCACCAGGCCATGTTGGATGCATGAGACAAGTGCTCAGGGCTGGTGCACTGGGAAGACCCAGAGGGATGGGATGGAGAGGGAGGTGGGAGGGGGGATCGGGTTGGGGAACACATGTAAATCCATGGCTGATTCATGTCAATGTATGGCAAAAACCACTACAATATTGTAAAGTAATTAGCCTCCAACTAATAAAAATAAATGAAAAAAAATAATAAAAGAATGAAAGAGAAGGGCATGTGTACCCTCCTCATTTCCTTGAAAGTTCTACCCATCAGGATCATGGTCCTAATAAAATAGCCTGGAATAAAGTGATCCAAGAGAACCTCCCCCTTCCATCTCTTCCTCCCTGATGGGGGAATGCTGTGACCTTGATCCTGCTACATCTTTAGGGACGATTAAAGATAAGAGTGGAAGAAAGATGGATTGGGGCCCTGGACTCTTTTCCTTAAAGAACAGTAACAAAAGTTACTGGGGGAAATGGTTCCTGTGTATATGGAAAATTGAGATACTAGCTTGAGGATTTTATTCTTTCCCCTTAGATAACACTAACATTTAAAGAGCAATTTCACATTTATTATCTTATTTGATCCTTACAGCACCTCTGCAACATTGGTTGGGATAAGACTTTGATCCTATTTGAAAGATGAAGTAATAGACTTGGGTCAATTTTAGGTCAGTTTTATGTATTTGAAAACATCAATATTTTCTGCATTAAAATACTGTATATATACACATATGTTCCCTGGCTCTGTCTGTCAAGAAAATTAGGAGTAACAACATCCTAATAGCAATGAACACACCTAGAGTGCATATCTTGGTTTCTTAATACCACTATCCACTAAAAGAATTCTGAACTCCTAGGGAAATAGCTAATTTCATGGGTGTCAAAGAAAGTACAAGATCAGACTGAAATATCTTGTAACAGAGAGAAATAATAGGAAAATTTTAAAGGGGCATAAAACTCAGCTTGAATGGAATCCCACTGGCCAAATTGGGAACAATTGAGTAACCAAATAATTGATGATAGTCATAGGTTATAATAACTGAATAAAATAGAAAACCATGAATTTATACTGATAAAAATAACTTAAAAGTGTAATGACGGTGGCATATTTACATAATGTGAAAATATTTTTCCATAAAATACTTGTTAGTTACAAAATGAAGAGTAGTGACTTTACAGCTAGCAAGACTGGCAGACACACCTTAATCAAGAGATCAAGTAAACACATGGAATCATTCACCACCTGATGAGAATCAATGAGAAAAATGCAGCATCACTTTGCCAATATTTCTGCCAAGAATGCAAAACCTGAATTTAGTCATAAAGAAATATAAAATCAAATTGAGAGGCATCCTAAAAAGTGAGTGACCTGTACTCTTCAAAAGTGTCAAGGTCAGGAAAGACAAAGAAAGATTAAGAACAGACTGAAGAAGATCCAAGTTGCACAAAACCGGACACAAACCAAGATTTATAACTCAGTCTTTCAGCAATAAGGGAAATTATTTGGGACAATTGGAAAAACTTGAATGGATCTGTGGGGCAGATGACAGTGATATATTCAAGCTACCTTCCTGATTTGAGTGATATGCTGTGGTTATTTAGGAGAATACCACTGTTTATAGGAGATATACACCAACGTATTCTGGGGTTATCGGACATCATGTTGCCCACTTACTCTCAACTGATATAAGGAAGTGTTTGTAATCTTTTACATAATTTTAGTGCTGTTTCAAAAATTTTTAAAGGCAGTTGGAGGGATAACACTGCATTGGTTAAGAAAAATGCCCAAAGTCTTTGATTGGAATTAATTTCTGATTAACACTGGTGGGATTTCCATTCCTCTCAATCAGAAATCCTGATTTGTAGTCATGAATATCTTTTTTTTTTAATTAATGATTTTATTTTTGTCTGCACTGGATCTTCTCTGCTGCGACCAGGAGCTACTCTTTATTGTGGTGCATGGGCTTCTCGTTGCAGTGGTCTCTCTTGTTGCAGAGCCTGAGACTCTAGAGCATTGTCTCAGTAGTTGTGGTTCACAGGCTTAGTTGCTCCGTGGCATGTGGGGCCCTCCTAGACGAGGGATTGGACCAATGCCCCCTGCAGTGACAGGCAGATTCTTAACCACTGGGCCACCAGAGAAGTCCTTCATGAATATTTTTGATCCATTTTTAATGAAGTGGTGGAAGAGGGAAGAAATTAAGCAATCCTTACATGACTGAACAGACCATATATTCCAATTTTTGCAATTCCTAGAATAAAAGACTACAAAAAGGATCTCAGTAACAATTTGTTGCTGTTTTTAGTCGCAAAGTAATGTTCAACTCTTTTTTCCAACCCCATAGACTGTAGCCCGCCATGTTCTTCTGTCTATGGGATTTCCCAGGCAAGAATACTGTGGTAGGTTGCCATTTCCTTCTCCAGGGGATCTTCCTGACCAGGGATAGAACTCATGTCTCCTGCGTTGGCAGACAGATTCTTTACCACTGAGCCACTGGGAAGCCCCATAAGTAAGGATAGACTTTATTAATACCACATTTTATAGACAAGCCCACAAATCTTGTAACATAGCTGAGATTCAAAATTGAGTAGGTTGACTCTTGGGGCCAAAACTGCTATGTTGGTAATAACAACTATTAATATTTTGGTGATAATTATTTAACATGTCTAAGGCACAGCACTAGTAATTTGCCTTGTTCAATAATCACATGAACCCTATAAATCAGAGTTTTCAGATAAGGAAATGATACCCAGTTAGTAAGTTTGGGTAGTAAAAATTCAAATCTGGCTCTATTTGACCCCAGAATCTGGACCCTAAGCAACTATACTACATCATCTATCTGCTGCTAAAAATCAGGAATCCTAGAATTTTACTTTGCTTTTCACTGTTCCCCAGAAGGTTTAGATTCTTTGTGCAATGTCATTTTTTAAAGATAGAAATGAGGTTTGATATCTGTCAAACCCTGTTAGCAGCTGCCATGTTTAACTGATCCGGTCCAAGAATGGTTGATCAGCTAGTCAATATACTTTCGAATAACCTTGTCTAGCAGAAAACTGACTTTGAAAGTCTCCCTCACAGTAGTGATCATACACACATTGCTCTTATCATCCATCTTTCTCAAAGGCCAAGCTGATCAAAATCTTCTAACAGTCAGCCAAGTTGTTGCCTGAAACTTCACCTAATGGGTTCAGAAGCAGCTGTACTTTGCAAAATTGCCTGTTTTGTACTGTCTGAAATGGAATGACTGGGAAAGCTGGATTGTATATAAGTGAAACCAACTGTCAAAGGTAGCTCTTTCTGTTGTCTCCATGTTTCAACAGAGATCTCAAAAGTTTAGAATGTATAACAGATGATATGTACCCCTGTGCCCTAAAATGAGATACCATATCCCTCATATGGGACTTGGAAAGGATGTGACAAAAGCTGGCTCTGCCAGCAAAATCCCAGCCTGTAAAAATGTTGAGTTGCAAATGTTTGGAGAGTGGTGCCCTTTGGAGAAGGCTTTTGGAATGCTGTAGGGTCGCTTTCCCTTTTTCCCCTCAAAATGGAGAGAAGGGGCTATACCTCTTGACTTTAAATTAGATAATAAAAGATTACTGGAGTCACAGAGACAACTTGGCCTGTGTCTCTGGGGATTAAAAGAGTATTAGAATGGCATGAGCAGCTGAGTTGAACATGAGCTCCACTGGGTGAAATCTATTCTTTCAAAGGTGTGTATTTTCTTGGACCAGACAGATATCAGCCACAAATGAGAGTGACTGCCTGGAATGTCTCTGAAGAATCTTGTCCATGAGGATGCCTAGAAGCACTCAATCAGAGGATGAACTACCAGAAGACCAAGAGCTGATGGGAAACACAAGATTGTCCCCCAAAGAACACATTAGTTTCAGTAAAGGAATTGCCCTGATGGAAAATCCCAAAGAAAACACACAAAAATGATCCAAGGAAGAAAAGTCAGTTTTTTTTTTGTTTTTTATTTATTTATTTTTTTTTATTATTATTATTATTATTTTTCCCAGTGGGTTTTGTCATACATTGATATGAATCAGCCATGGATTTACATGTATTCCCAATCCCGATCCCCCCTCCCACCTCCCTCTCCACCCGATTCCTCTGGGTCTTCCCAGTGCACCAGGCCGGAGCACTTGTCTCATGCATCCCACCTGGGCTGGTGATCTGTTTCACCATAGATAGTATACATGCTGTTCTTTTGAAACATCCCACCCTCACATTCTCCCACAAAGTTCAAAAGTCTGTTCTGTATTTCTGTGTCTCTTTTTCTGTTTTGCATATAGGGTTATCGTTATCACCTTTCTAAATTCCATATATATGTGTTAGTATGCTGTAATGTTCTTTATCTTTCTGGCTTACTTCATTCTGTATAATGGGCTCCAGCTTCATCCATCTCATTAGGACTGGTTCAAATGAATTCTTTTTAATGGCTGAGTAATATTCCATGGTGTATATGTACCACAGCTTCCTTATCCATTCATCTGCTGATGGGCATCCCAATGAAAAGTCAGTTTTAACTGCTCACCAAGCCTAGATGTCAATATTAGCTTCCAACAACGTCAGCTACATACAATTACTCCCCTCTTCATTTGGGCTAGCCCTAAAGGTGACAGAAGCAGCATGTTCCTAGTGGAGTAGAAGGTGATCAAGAGAAAGACCAGAGTCAACCATATTCTTTGTCCCCACTGAGGGCCAATTTCCAAGCTGAGGGAGGTCAGGAGTTTAAATTTGAATTATGCATGGCTTTACATGCATTATGGGCTTCACTGGTGGCTTAGATGGTAAAGAATGCCTGTAATGCAGGAGACCCAGGTTTGATCCGTGGGTTGGGAAGATCCTCTGGAGAAGGGAATGGATACCTATTTCAGTATTCTTGCCTGGAGAATTCCATGGAGAGAGAAGCCTGGCAGGCTACAGTCCATGCGGTTGTTAGTCAGAGTGACTAACACTTACAAGCATTATAAGTCTGAACCATATGAAATTGTCTTTTACATAGATCAAAACTTATCAAACATTGGCAATTACTCATGGGTCATCCTAAAACCCGAGATTGTATTAAATGGTTTAATAGCCCAGATGAAATTACTCTTGAGGATGAAAGGAACTAAAAAATTTGTGGTACCTGCATGAGATTTCTTCCAAGGTCAGGTTAAGAACT
This sequence comes from Dama dama, assembly GCF_033118175.1. Lineage (NCBI taxonomy): Eukaryota > Metazoa > Chordata > Mammalia > Artiodactyla > Cervidae > Dama > Dama dama. The sequence goes on from NC_083702.1 coordinate 46,376,352, forward strand.
GACCCTAGTAGAGCCCCATGTGCTCCGTATTTGACTGGGAACAGTCCGGGGAGACTGCTCTCAACATAAAAATGCTTCAGTGAGATCTGAAGTTGTCACACCTGGAGGCTATCAGCCACCTCCATCCCTCACAGCAGGTTCCTTCTTGAAGGGAGGTTTTAGTGGGACATTCCCACATCTGCACAGATACCTACTTAATAAATGGGGCATCTGAGGCCCAGGGAAGTTGGGTACCCTGCCCAAAGTCACTCGGGAACTGACAGTTTTTATTCTAACTCAAGTCTACCCAAAACCAAAATGCTTTCCACCACAGCAAAAGACAGGAAAGAAAGGTCAATGAAAAGGTATAGTACCTCTGAGGTCCTCTAGCTGTTACCCACCCCTCCTCTGTTTTTATTTCATCCTAATTTTTATCTTTACTGCTCCTCCCATCTTATCTTTAATAAGTCAAGACACAAGTTGTTGAAGCAGAAAACAGTGATTTTATTTGGAAAGCCAGGTGACTGAGAAGATGGTGGACAAGTGTCCCAAAGAACAATTTACTTAAGTTGGAATTCAGGCTTACTTTACACTAAAAGGGAAGGGAATATGGTTGATTGTTTCAAACTTCTTGGTGTAAGAATCCTTTGTTCTTGAGCTGTCCGTGTTGGTCAGGTCATGATGTTCCTATAAACCCCCAACAAGACAAATGTTATTCTCTGTTATGAAACTTTTTATCTCTATATGAATGGAAAATGTGAGAAATCTTGAGAATGTGCTCTTCTGTATATTTCAGGCTATAGGTAACATTCTTAACTTGCAGCAAAAACAATAGAATGCAAGGATTAAAGTAAAAGAAACAGCTAACATGGAGTCAGATTCGTTCTTCCTTACTACACCCTGAGTCTAGGTTCCACTGAGATCCGCTACACAGTCTTGGACAAGTCACTCCACCTCTCTGAGCCTGCTTTTTTGAATATAAAATGGACAATAAAGCCTTCCCTCGTGGGTTGTTAGATGAGTTAGAATGGACCTGAATTGAATTCTTTAAAGACATTCGATAAAAAGGTCTTACTATCAGGTAGAGACTTCCTATCAGGAAGTGCAGAGGCAAACTTGACCGAGATCACACAACAACCTGTTCCTTGTGAATAAGGAACAGGATACAGGATTGCTTTTGCCTCCGTAGCTGCACATCTGTGTAACTAAACCAGGAGGAGGACCTTCAGGTAAGAAAAGGACCTGGGCAGGGTTAAAGAGAGCAGCAAGCCAGCTCTGCTCTGTGGGGCACTGGGGCATGGCTGGCTGGCTGCCTGGCACATCAGATCCCAGATACCTGGTACTACGTGAAAGCCCACAGCCAGGCAGCGGGAATGCAATTTCTCTGCAATTAAGAAACTAATAGCGTTTAAATGGAGCTGCTTCTTAAGCCAGCAAAAGCCAACTTGCCTCCAGGTTGTAATAGAAGATGGAGAAAAAGGAAGATGGAGCTTTTAAATTCAATCCACGAGCATTAATTTTAAACTACCTGTCTCTTCCTTTCATCCAGGCCACAGGCAATGTCTTCTCTGAAGCGTGGGTTAGGTGTTCTAGGTTTGGGTGGAGAGCTCAGACCCCTGGAATTTGGATGACACCCAGCCAGTTCTGGGGTCTTTGGGTTCCGGGTTAGTGGTCTGTCACTCACTTGACAAACACATATGGAGCTGGAGCTGTTGGTTAAGGGTTGAGCTAGGACCTTGGGAAGACCAGGAAGTGGCGTAAATAACCCTGGCTGGGAGTTATAACACTTAAATTCTGCTTGCAGCTGTTACTCACTAATTGTATGACCTTAGAAAGGTCACTTCACTTCTTGTGCCTCTTCATCTAGGAAATAGCAGAGAGGCTGGTTGAATCAGGTGACGGTGATAGTGATGATGATGATGGTGATAATGACTGCAGGCAGCATTTAAAGTTTACCACTTCTTAAGCACTGTCCTAAAGGCCTTACACTGATGAACTTATTTAATTTTCATTAATCTCATTAGTCACTCCTGTTCTACAGATTAATAAACTAAGGCACAGGACATTTAAATGACTTCCTGGGACTTCCCTGGTAGTCTGGTGGTTAAGACAGCAACTTCTAGTGCAGGGGGTGCAGGTTTGATTCCTGGCTGGGCAGTTAACATCCCACATGCCTTGCAAACAAAAATCCAAAGCATAAAACACAAGCAGTATTGTAACAAATTCAACAAAAACTTTAAAAATGATCCACATTTTAAAAAATCTTAAAAAAAAAAAAAACTTTCTGAAAGTAACACTTTTGGTAAGCACAGGAGCCCTCATTGTCTCAGCTCTCATTGTTTGGCTTTCAAGAAAGGGCTCATAAACATTGTGCTCTTCTGGTTCTCTAGACTCTGCCCAGCCTTCCAGGTCATGGTTCCAAGGAGAGCAGGATTTCCTGCTCTCAGAGTTTTCTTCCTTAGTAGAGAAACAAGACCATCATCATATTAGGCATGATGGTCTGGAACAGACTAGACTACAGGTGATTATGGAGGAAAGAGGATGTGTCCTAGTGGTCAGAGGAGGCTTTGTGGCAATGCTGAGACTAGACATGGTCCCTGTAGGGTAGGCACGACCTGGATAAGTAAGAAAAGAGAAGGTGGAAATTTCTAGTAATATAAATGCATCAGCAAAAGTCTAGAGGTTGGAATGCAAGTGATATCTAAGCCAGAGAGCATGGCTGAGGACACCATCCCTTCTAGTAACCACCTATTCCCTTGGAACACCCCAGCACCCTCCTTCAGGGCTCAGCTCCAGCATGATCTCTTTTCCCAGCTTCTTCATGACCACCCTTCACCCAGCATAAATTTGGCTACTTCATCGCTGCTACACCTTGCCTCTTCTGCTACACCGTGAGTTCCTTGATGTCATAGATGGGGCTTTATGCTCTTTCCCATCTCTGTACCCTCAGTTTACATAACCTGGTGGATACATAGGCAGAGGATTTACCCCAAATGAGGTCAGGTCATGGTGAGCACTGACTAGCTATCAGAAAGGTTTAGATTTGATCTGAATTTGGGCTGGGGAATCAAATGATCCTGGGCATATGAGTGATCCCATAAAATTTGTGTTCTATGAAACCCAAGCCAAAACTTGGGGTGGGTAGGACAATAATCTTTTTCCCTTTTCATATGGATTTAAGACAGATGAAGAGGAGATACTTGTCACTCACCCTCTATAAACTTTATGGGGCTAGTGGTAAGGATGAGTATGATGGTCATGGTGCTTTTGATGGTGGTGATGGTCAAGTTTGTCTTTTGGGTTTTGTTCTCCCAAGAATCCTTTTCTTAAGCCAGAAATATCTTTTACTTGTTTTTCCTTAGAATTTCTCTCTACCAGCTCCCTTGTCACTTTTGAGTTCTAAGACAATGATTTCACATAGTAGGTTTAAAAAGTGAGGCAGGAGAAGGAATTTTTCACAGCTTTTAGCACTTAGTAGATTTTAGGTCAAACAATCTAACTGAAGAGTTCTTGGAAAAATATTTCTTTATATTACCCAGATAGGCTGTTTTCCCATTATGCTACACTTAAAACTCAGTAGCTCTTTATAGCTGATCAACCACTCTGCAGTTATAGGAGACACAGGAGAAGGGGTAGGGTGGTCAGAGGAATCCTAAAGCTAGAAGCTCAGAAGTACCCAGAGGAATTTTTTTTTTTTCAAAAAGTGAAAGTAGATGGAACTCAAGATAAATTGGGATGAATGGCTTTGAGGTAATTCAGATAAGAGGAAGGTGCCAAAAACTGCTTTAATCCCAGAGCTGGGCAAGAGAATTAGCCAGCAGTTAGAGCTCTTGTCAGCAAAACTAGAGATGACAAGCAAAAGAATAATTCTTTAGAAATAACTAGAAAAGAAATGAGCTTCCCTAGTTGAAGAAAGAGGGAGCTGAAATGGCAGGGACATTTAATCTTTCAGAGTATATTCATTCAAATCTTAGAGAGTGTCTCTAGAACCTGAGAGGTAAAGGTTTGATTCTTGGAAAGAACACACACACAGACACACAGACACACACACACACAGCCACAATAAATGTCTGCTACAAACAAAAGAAGCCACCTGGACTTTAGATCCTCATGTTTTATAGGTATATCTTACAGGTATCCAGGAAGACCTGCTGCTCATTTGAGAGACCACTTAATAAGAAAGAATTCTATCTTCCCTTAACCCCATCTGTACTTTATTAGGTAATTATGGCTCCTGAGACCCAGCTGTCGAGACAGGACTCCTCATTAGGAAGACACAATACAGCTTCAGGTCCCTGGAACCTGGGGGAAGTCAACACCTGACAAGATACACCCCAGTGAGGTTGCAACTGACATTCACTCAAACATAAATACACCCCATGTTCTCCCTCTACCATCAACACCAACCACATATCCTTCAAGTACACATTCAAACTTTCATTACATATTTATGTGCACACAGTACCCAATCACACACAAAGCCTGTCACCTCTACGCAACCTCACTCTACTTCTTCACTAACTCACAGATAATGAGCTACCCAATCTCATTTCTACTATCACAGTAAATTCTCTACCACCATTTTACGTATACTCATATGCACGTACACCTCACTGTCACATCACCTCCTAGATCCTTTTATATTTTTATATGTCATGCACTGTTCTAAAAATAATTGATGCTATATCAGTAAATAAGATACAGGTGAATTCTTCTCATGGAGTTTACATTCCAATGGATAAACAAATATGCAATTATGTAAATAAGATAGACAGTTATGAGTGCAAAGAAGAAATGTAAACAAGATGGTGTCATAGAGACAGAGAATAATTGAGCAGGATGCACAAACTCACACCCCTACCACTCACATGTATTATACCTCAGACTTCTTTACTGCAAATGGCCCCACGTATGTACCCTACAGACAAGTTCATTTTACTCTGCCATCCCAAGTCATGACCCACACCATCACATGTCCTGTAGACAACTACACACATGACTCCTTCCCTCATGTAGTGGGACTAGTATTTTAATAACTGGGAAAAGGTGTGTGTAACCATGGGCTAGGCACCCCTTAGGCTCATCATAGAATTCTGCCAACCACCCAAGCAGTTGGTTTCTGACTCACTTCTCCAAGATTTCCCTTGGCTCTTACTTAGCCAGGTATCTCTATTTCCACTTTCATTTAACCTCCTGGCTTTAATCCACTCTTAACTAATCACTGTGCTGAGACCTAAGAGTATATCCTCTTTTTGACATCCAGCTTTCAAATATTTGGCAATGATTAGCAAACCCCCCTCCGACATCATTTTGCTGTATCTCACAAAGCAGAACTTTGCATTTTTCCTCATAAAATACTCTTGACAGCCTTCCTTCTTCCAATTCTGGCCTGCACCCTCTAAGAACCAGGAATTGTCATCCCTGAAAGGGCATTTAAAAGTCTCCAAGTCCAAGTCTCTCATTTTGCTGTTGGGGAAGCTCAGGTTATCAGAGAGATTGCTCAGGGTCATAACATCAAAGGGTTGTTAGAACTACATTGTCCCTGGCCATTTCTGACCCATGAGCCCCAATGGGGAAGACGTGAATCTTCCCACCCAATGAACCAGAGCAGAAGTCCAGTGACCAGAGGTGAGAAGAAGGAACCCAATACTTGCTGAGTCCACTCCATGTTCCAGACACTGGACTGGGCATTTAACACACCACATCCTAAATTCTCATGATAACCTTTTGAATCGGTGTTCTCAAGGGGGCAGTTTTGCCCCCAGAGGACACCTGGAAGTATCTGGACATATTTTTGGTGGTCACAACCAGGGCAGGGGGTGGGTGCTACTGGCCTCTAGCGGGCAGAGGCCAGGGATGCTTCAAATCTCCTACACTGTATGATAGCCCCTAAAGTAAAGAACTCTCTGGCCTAAGAAGCCAATAGTGTCAAGGTGGAGAAACTGTGCTTTGAGTTAAAGCCTACAGCTCACATGCTCCCGTGATTCTCATAGTGCACCAGACTTTCAGGCAAATTGGGCTATAACAATAGTAATTATCTTGGTTGCATACGCTGTTACCTTCCCCCTCTTCCAACCTGAAAAGACTCAGCTTCCCCCTATGTTATCTCACACATCTCATGAACAGTTTTCTCTGCATCAAAAGGCACTTACCAGACTCCTATTCAACTTCAGATGTTTCTGATGTCTCCTGGCCTGGGTGGTGAACACCTGTGCTGCTGTGGGGAGGCACCTGTCCCTGCTTCTGAAGCTCTCGTCCCTGAGTCCTTCTTCTGGGCGCTGTTATAGCCTCTATTTTCCATGATGCACCACAACCCTTGGAGTTCCAAGATGGCACTCCTTTCCCAGGAGCTTACAAAGGGCCCCATAGAGAAGACTTTCCCACTCCCTAGCTTGGACATCTCACTTGGTCCTCTCAGCCCCCACACAGGGGTGCCTGAGCACCAATATATCAAGGATATTTTTAAATGACAACAGTAGAAAGCTTTTCTTCAGTTTCTGCCTTCATTGTCTCTTTTTCTAGGATCTGGATACAAGTTAGAAATTGAGGCTGAAAGGACAATTTGTGAGAGAGATAATGTTTGCTTCTCCCCATCCTCTTCCTTTCTGCTCAAGTATTCATTGTGTTCCTTCTACCAAACCCCACTGAGCAAGTAAATTTATGAAAAATGCATCCTCAGGTATGTCCCTTACAGTCATTTATAGCTGCCCCTAGACATTTTTCAGGCCAAATCTTGGATGCTTGCTACTTGCCAACGGGGAAAGTAAGACTCAGAAAAGTTAAGAAATGTGCCTACAAGTACACGATGTTGGAGCCAAGATTCTTTCAGGCTCCAAAGCCTGTTCTGGGAGCATCTATATATATCCACAGAGATAGAATCAACTACCTACCTGCTTCCCAAGTATGAGACAAAAGCATATCCATAATCCCCTGAATCTATTGTTGGCCAAAATGTTCATTCATTTTAGTCAACTCAGTATTGTCAACCATAAAACTCAGTCAACCTAAAGCCATATTATATAAAATACATAGCTAAGCCAATTCTAGCTTTTCCCTCTCTCTTTTATTTCACTTAAATTAGCATCTCATTTCTTTGTATTATTTATCCTAAAATGTGAGTTACATTAAAAAGTCATTTGGTACAGCAGAAATTAACACAATATTGTAAATCGATGATACTTCAATAAAGTTTTTTTTAAAAGTCATTTGGCATGATTTCAATTTTTTTTTTTTTAATTTTCCAAGACTAGATTTATGGCCCAGGATGTGATCTATTCTGGAGAAGGTTCCGTGTGCACTTGAGAAAAAATGAAGAAACAGACAAAGGATTAATCTCAAAAATATACAAGCAACTCCTGCAGCTCAATTCCAGAAAAATAAATGACCCAATCAAAAAATGGGCCAAAGAACTAAACAGACATTTCTCCAAAGAAGACATACAGATGGCTAACAAACACATGAAAAGATGCTCAACATCACTCATTATTAGAGAAATGCAAATCAAAACCACAATGAGGTACCATTACATGCCAGTCAGGATGGCTGCTATCCAAAAGTCTACAAGCAATAAATGCTGGAGAGGGTGTGGAGAAAAGGGAACCCTCTTACACTGTTGGTGGGAATGCAAACTAGTACAGCTGCTATGGAAAACAGTGTGGAGATTTCTTAAAAAACTGGAAATAGAACTGCCATATGACCCAGCAATCCCACTTCTGGGCATACACACTGAGGAAACCAGATCTGAAAGAGACACGTGCACCCCAATGTTCATTGCAGCACTGTTTATAATAGCCAGGACATGGAAACAACCTAGATGCCCATCAGCAGATGAATGGATAAGGAAGCTGTGGTACATACACACCATAGAATATTACTCAGCCGTTAAAAAGAATTCATTTGAATCAGTCCTAATGAGCTGGATGAAACTGGAGCCCATTATACAGAGTGAAGTAAGCCAGAAAGATAAAGAACATTACAGCATACTAACACATATATATGGAATTTAGAAAGATGGTAACGATAACCCTATATGCAAAACAGAAAAAGAGACACAGAAATACAGAACAGACTTTTGAACTTTGTGGGAGAAGGTGAGGGTGGGATGTTTCAAAAGAACAGCATGTATAGTATCTATGGTGAAACAGATCGCCAGCCCAGGTGGGATGCATGAGACAAGTGCTCCAGCCTGGTGCACTGGGAAGACCCAGAGGAATCGGATGGAGAGGGAGGTGGGAGGGGGGATCGGGATGGGGAATACGTGTAAATCCATGGCTGATTCATATGAATGTATGACAAAACCCACTGAAATGTTGTGAAGTAATTAGCCTCCAACTAATAAAAAAATTTAAAAAAATAAAATAAAATAATAAAACATATTTTACTTACAAAAAATAAATAAATAAAATAAAAGTCATTTGGCTTAAACTTGCTCAGCGACAAAGCAAACCTCTTTCTGTATGTGCATTAGGCCAAGGTGTCCCATCTGACTTTTCCAAAGTGCATTCATTTCAGTCTTTTCTCCAAAATTTGGGGTCATTCTCCTCCCTTAGGAGAGCAATATTTTCATCTAGTTGGAGTCAATTCACGTGTTCCCTCCTTCACTAGAGGTTTAAACTGCTGCTTCATTGTTTTCCTGGCTTCCTGGTTAAACAAAGCCTGAGTCTCTCCTCCCAAGCTTCTCTAGCCCACTCCTCTCAGTTCAAAGAGACCTTTCTGACCCAGTTCCCATGGGAACAGAGGTTCCCATTGCTGAGGCCTTGTGTGACCAGAGCCTCAAGATTTCTTTGTGAAAACTCATTGTCACACACAATAGGCTCAATTGCAGCCCTCTGGCCTCCTCTACCTGTTCTAACCTGGTGCCTGCCAAACCGTCAGTGGGAAAGAGTCACCTGAAGGATGTCAGAGTCAGTGTGTCTGGAGTGGGACCCAGGAACTGTTATTCTTATCGATTTAAATTATCCAAGTGAGTCTGATATTTAGCCAAGTTCAGGAACCACTGTTCTAACCAGTTAGCGATCCTGCCAAGATATCCCAGGGCCCAAGGCCCCCTAGTAACGGAGATTAGGGCCAGGTGGAATGGCCCCATGGCCAAATCCAATTTCTTGCTTCGTTCAGTCATTCATTCACTCTGGTGATTATTAAGAACCTATTGAGAGTCACACACCGCTTTCAGGTAACACATCCATGGAGGGACGGTAGTCTTCATCAAGAAAGCATCTGCCAGAGCTCTCTGTCCCTGGTCCTGCTTACCCTGAGCAATGTCGTCCTGGCTCAAGTTCAGATTTACCCATCAGGCATTGAAAAGCAAACATACCCAGAGAGTTTGTTTATACCATGACGAGGCCAGTTTGCCTGGAGTAGACCCTGAGGGAGCTGCTCACTTCACCATAAGAATTTAGCTGCAAAAACTGTCCCTGGGCAACCTCACCAGGCTTTACACTTTGGCTGTTTCCATGAAACATTTGAGGCCAATGCACGATGTTAAGAAAAATAGATAAAGCATGTGAATTGAGGTCTAGGGGAGGAAGAGGGGGCAATAGTTACCATCCCTTCTTCTCTGGTGAAATTTCCTTCTTCTCCAATTCTTTCCCCATTCTGTGTCACTTAAAGAGAGAGCTCGGAGCTTTATGAGGCTGCAGAAGCCCTTACAGTGCAATAAATCACAAAGCTCAAGTTATCTGAGCTGCCAAAGAGCTCTATTTGGGGTCTACTACAGGGTATATCTGTGCTCACACATCAGCCACTGTCTGAGATATATTTGCAGTCCTGTTCCCCAGAAAGTCTTCCCCTGGTGACCCTAGGACCAACAGCTCACTGAATGCTCTGGCAGAAAGAGATGCTGTGGGTCTGAAGCATCTCACAGAGAAGAATTCTTGCAGTCAAATGACTGGAAGAGATCTCTGAGGACAGCTATTCCAAACCCTCCATTTACAGATGTGAAGCTAAGGCTCAGCAAGATTTTCCTATGACCTTTCAGCCTATGGAGGGAGTGATTTGCTCAAGTGAAAGTGACTCAATTGTGTCCGACTCTTTGCAACCCCATGGACCTATACAGTCCAGGCCAGAATACTGCAGTGGGTAGCCTTTCCCTTCTCCAGGGGATCTTCCCAACTCAGGGATCGAACCCAAGACTCCCACACTGCAGGTGGATTCTTTACCAACTGAACCACAAGAGGAGCCCAAGAATACTGGAGTGGTCACCTAGTAAAGGCCACCCAGTGTGAAAGCCAAAGTCTACATCCCAACCAGATTCCTTTGACCTCTACCAGAGAGTATCTCTATGTGCAGTTGTGGTGCTTAATCTATATTGCAGAATTACAAATTATATTTTAATTTTAAGTTATAATAACTATCTCCCTGTTAGGATGAGAATTTCTGGTGGTCAGGGATTTCATTTTAATTTACCCATATTTTAATATTTGGCACATAATAGGAAAAGAGTGAGGGATAAATGAGAGGAGGCATGAATGGCTGACTGGATGAACGGATGGATTTAGGCAGAAGCTTTCTCCATCCTAATCTCTTTCTCAAAATGTGACTGGCCTTTGGCACTACTCTGGCATTTTCAAAGGTGCTAAACAATGCCTAGGGTTGAACTAGAGAAAATTGTGAAGTTGAATGAATTTCTTTCTGACACCTTCCTTTACCCTGGTCAGTTGGTGTCTCCCAAAGGACTGATATTCGCCTGTGTCTACAGATGTTAGGAAACTTCCTACTGTGCTCATTGCCCAGGCCTGTTCCCTTCACCTGTTGCCCATATGCTGGAGCTTTGATGAGAAACTGTTTTTCATCAGAACTGGTCTGTCACATCTCCCATTCACTCATCTGTTTATTAATTCTTCCTCCACAAAGAGAAACCTGGTAATTGGTAGTGCTTTTCACCTTGCCATTGTCTACATGTGAACTCTTGGTGTCACCTTCAAACCTTATCTTACATTCCACAGCCAAGTTGTCATTCAATCCACTTGCTTCTCCCTCCTCGGCATCTTTATATTCATTTGCTCTTTCCTGCCTCTGATACTATCAACTTATTTCATGTCGTCACTCCCTTTCTCCTTGTCCATTACAATGACAACCTAATTGGTATCATTCTCTTGCATCCATTCTCTGATCTGTTTAGTCTAGCACTAAAGTGGTTCTTTTTCTGGTCATATCACTTACTCTCTGCCACATTCACACATACATATTCACACACACATAAATACATATTCACACACGCTCACACATATGCTCACATACATTCACATTTTCTTCTCTTGACTTCACAATTTGTAAAACAGAGCCAAGGACTATTTCTCAGTTGCCATGTAAATGCAAAAATATTAACAAGCCCTGTCTTCTATTAGGTATTTAGTAGAAGTGAAGCACAGCACCATGATAGTAATATTTACAGCATTGTGCCATGTATCTTTCATGATAGTCCCAGAAGACAGGTATATTTCACCTTCACTTTATAAATGAGGACCCCAAGGCAAGGGACTATTAAAGCACATTGCCCAAGTTTAAGTAACAGATTCTGAATTTAAACCCAGGTAGCCTCCCTTGAGAACCACTGTACTCAATTGCTAAAGAATACCACTTACATTTTGTATGAAGCGCCTAGTAAACTGCCCGGCAACACTAGGTGCTCATTTAATATTTTCATTTATATCCCCTACAGAAATGTTGATGGCACTCAAGTGGGCATTTAAAATGTTGTTGGGTTGACTGTAATTGACATTGGAACTCCCAGTTTTATCCAAGTTGGAGTAGCTTGTATCAGACCCGCCCTCTTGCCAAGAACAACTATAAAAGCTGAGTCAACAATAATAATATCTACAACAACAATAATATCTACAAAAGCAGCTGTTTGAGGGCTTTGGAGAGAAATCAAGTCAGCTACAACGTGAGAGAAGAAATGAGTTGATTTGTTTACCACGGGGGCGGGGGTGAGGTAAACCTACAACCGGCAAAGACTTTGGCTGTCTGAGGGGACTAGGGAGACAAACGTTGAACTTCACGGTTTCTAAATCAGCCAGGAATGAGGGGCTGATACTCTCTAGCTATTCTTTTTCAAAGACTTCTTTTATCAAGGAGTTAGTTGAATTTGAAACCAGAGGTCTCAGTGCTATACTCTGATGCTTCCAGTTCAGAGCTGATTTTTCTTTCAGTTTATTTGTTGGGAGCAACTTGGGGAAGAGTTTCCTCCCTTCAGCTCTCAAGTATTAGTCACTCAGTTGTGTCCACCTCTTTGCAACCCCCAGGACGGTAGCCCACTAAGCTCCTCTGCCCATGGGATTCTCCAAGAAAGAATACTGGAGTGGGTTGCCATTTCCTTCTCTAGAGAATCTTCCCAACTCAGGGATCGAACCCAGGTCTCCTGCATTGCAGGCAGATTTTTTACCATCTGAGCAACCAGGGAAGCCCTCACCTCCCGTATCCCATAACATCCCATTAAGCTCCAATTCCTGTTGCTTCTGCCCCCTTAATATCTCTCTAAGCTGCCCTGCTTTTCCATCCCCAGTGCCTAACATGCGGTGCTGCGCCAAATCACTTCAGTTATGTCCAACTCTTTGCAACCCTATGGACTGTAGCCCGCCAGGCTCCTCTGCCCATGGGGTTCTCCAGGCAAGCATGCCCTCCTCCAGGGGATCTTCCAGACCCAGAGATTGAACCCATGTCTCTTACATCTCCTGCATTGGCAGGTTCTTCTCCACTAGTGCCACCTGGGAAGCCCAGAGCCTAAGGTGTGCTAAGTCATTTTCAGTCCTATCCGACTCTTTGTGACTTCATGGACTGTAGCCCACTAGGCTCCTCTATCCGTGGGATTCTTCAGGCACGAATACTGGAGTGGGTTGCCATTTCCTTCTCTAGGGGATCTTCCCAACCCAGGGATCGAAACTGCATCACTTATATTGGCAGGTGGGTTCTTAACCTCTAGCATCACCTGGGAAGTTAAGGTAGCTGCCTTGAATTGCTCAGGTCTTCCTCCTGGATTCCTAACCCATCTCCTTGCCCCAGGCTCTCGCTGCAGTAATCTGTTCTTTGCACAGATGATAAACCTATCTTCCAAAAGCTAGAATCAGATCAAAAGATTTCTTGATTAAAAATTTTTCATGACTTCCCACTGCTTTCAGAAAAAGAAAAAAAAAAAAAAGGTCCAATCTTGTTAGCATAATTCAAAAGTCTCTTTATGCCCTGCCCCCTGCAAACCTTTCTAGTTTCTTTTTTAATCCTCTTACCCTCTGATCTGTCACCTCTGCCCACTTCAGTTCTCCAAACTCCCTTCATGTACTTCTATATAACATCCCCTCTTCAGAGAGAGTCTCACCTTGTTCCCTCTGCCTTCACCCTGTTAGTTACTATTAACTGTCATCCCCAGCACACACAATTCTGCCAGAACCTTCCCTAAGTGTTCCCTCTGTCCCACTCTTGTGGCTGGACCACATGACCTTTCCTGTGTTATCACAGCACTTTGTGTATCCATCTCTCTCAGCATTTGCTATGATATAAAAAGAGTGTAGGGCACAACCTGTGAAGGAATGACACAGCCCAAAGACACAGCGCAGACTGGTTGGAAAAACTGGGTCCAAGATAGTGGACAAATCAGCCTCCACTGGATGCCGAGCCCTAGTACATGCTCATTGTAATACATCAGAAAGCTAAGCCACACATCCACAGGTGACATCATAGTCCTGAGGCCGACCACGAAAAGCCAAAGAGTTGACCCAACTCCCCTTCCCCCAAATAGTTGGAATGATCCTCCCACTCATTAGCCTATAAAATCACCCAGCCCTATAAAAATTGACAGCTCCATAGCCTTGCGCTCTCTCTCTCTCTCACCTCTCTTGCCTTCTGAGTTGGCACACTCTCTGTCTATGGTGTGTGTTTTGTTTAGTCACTAAATTATGTCCAATTCTTTTGTGATCCCAAAGACTATAGCCCTTCAGTCTCCTCTGTCCATTCGATTTCCTAGGCAAGAATACTGAAGTGGATTGCCACTTCTGAGTAAGCTTTCTTTGACTTTACTGTGACTAGCTCTTGAATTCTTCCCTGCATGAAGTCAAGAACCCACACTTGGCTGTGGTCCTGGGGATCCTGATGTGACCTAGGACATGACCATCCTCCCATGCCCCACTTTCTTTCCGGCAACAACTGTGTCAGAGAGAACTGACCAGCTTCTTGCCCTACTCAACCATGACCTTACCAAGGGTAGAGCCCCTGTGGCTTGTCTGCACATCTCTCATATATAGTGTGGCTCTTGCCCAGCACAGCCAATATGTTTTGAATAAATACAAAGAAAAGGGTCATGGAAAGAAATGTATATGATGATAAGAGCTTCATTCAAACCAAGGTACAATGGGCTGAGCACAGAAGCAACTCAACAGGCAAGACATTTTTTTTTCCAAGTTTTTTACTTCTAGGAAGATTGTTTACCATAGAGTAAGGCTTCATTTAGAACTGTTTGGTCACAACTCACAGAGGCCAACTCAAACTAGCTTGAGAAAATAGGGGATATTGTTGTGTCACTCACTGAGTCCACAGCAAGGTCAGGGAAGGTCGACACCAGGGAGTCTTAAGCTCACCTGCTGAGTTACCCACTCATAATTCAATTTCTATCTTCCAGCTTCCTGTTCCTAGATCAGCTTCTCCATTTGACAGGGATTTGAGCAATGGTAGCTTCAGGTTCATATCTTTACTGTCCCCTTTCTAGTTTGGATAAAAAGTTTTTCTTAAAAAAAATAAAAAAGTCTTTCTTACCCTGCATCAGTTTTCTGGTTGAGAAGTTCCAGGAATGACTCTGATGGCCCTGGCGTGGTTCACGTGCCCTCCTCCCATTGGACTGATCACTGTTGTTGGGAGTAAAGCTCAGATTTTGTCCAAGTTGGACTATATGCTTATCTGTAGGCGGGAAAGAAGGTGGAGTCAATGTGAGAATGGCAGCTCTCCCTTTGGACCCTGTGGCTAAAGAAGGAATAAGAGAAGTTCTCCTGGCTGACACATCATTGGTGGCCTGGGCATCACTGGAGCTAGAAAGCCATGCCAATTTGCATCAGTGAAAAACAGTTCTAGAGGAGCATTTGGAAAAGTGTGAAAGGGAGGTATATCAGTTTGGTTGTATTAAAAAAATTAGTTGCTTAAATAACACTCTTTGGTTAGCTCACAATTCTGTAGGTTGACAGTTGGTATTGGCTCAGTTGATTGGGTACATTCCTGAATTTATAGTCAGCTGCCAGTCAATGAATGGCTCTGATTTAGGGTGCTGACTGGCTCTGTTATGGTGGCAGAGGTGGTGGGCCTGTGTATCCCTCATTGTACGGCTGGATAGCCTGAGTTTTAACATAGTGGCTCGGCGTGATTCCTAGAGAATGAATAGAAATACCTGACATGCTTTCAGTCTGAGGCTCAGGACCGGCACGAGGTCATTTTTCTTTTTTTTGCCATATTTTATTTATCAAAGAATCCTCCTGCCAAGCAGGAGATGTGAATTTGATCCCTGGGTTGGGAAGATCCCCTAGAAAAGGAAATGGCAACCCCCCTTCCAATATTCTTACCTGGGAAATCCCATGGACAGAGGAGCCTGGTGGGCTACAGTCCATGAGGTCACAGAGTCAGACACAACTTAGCAACTAAACAGCAGCAGTATTCATCAAAGAAACTCACAGGACAGCCCAGATTCAAGGAGAGGGAGAAACGGATCCTACTCTTAATGGGAAAATCTGGACAGTACAAGGAAGAGTGAGGAACTGTGGCCACTTTTGCAAGTAACTTGCCATAGGAGGAGAGAAGTGAGAAATAAGAAGAAATAGAAGAAAGAGAAGGGTTGATAAGAGGGAGGATAAAGGAAACAGAGGGACTAAAAGAATGAACAGTGTCCTGGGATAACAAGGGAGTGTAGCCTGGTGGGATTTGAGGACCACAAAATCAAGTTCAGGCGTGGTCATCTGTCTGGGGAGCTTGATGGTAGGCTCTGGAGGACAAACATGCCATAGTCTTAACTTCACAGCACCTAATTCCAACACTGCCTCTTCGATTTTTCATCAAGTGTTTCTTTTCAGTAGCTATCTCTAGGAAGACATTGAGACTCTGTCTTGGCCCAGAATTGCCAAGGACAAGAACAAGCCAAAGAAGAGAGGTATTTCTGAAGCAGATCTAAGTTTGGTTCTCTTCTTTGGCTTATGCATTTTGCTTTATAAAAATTAAAAAGATAAAAGGAAGGCAGCTCCTGGGTTCCACTAAACAGGCTGTTAGGAGACTCCAGAGGTGAATTAGCAATTGTGTATTACGATGATAGCATCTAGTTAAGCTAGCAAAATGGCTCCTCTGACTCCATCAGCAGAAAGAGTGGGTGGGAATTCACACAGCATCTGAGAAAGCCAAGCATTTGCTCCTAACAGGCACGGCAGAAGCTGCAGCAGAGAGAAACTTCCTACTCAGGAATTTCTGCCTGGGCTGAACGCATGAGGAAGTGCCAAAGGAATTGGGCAGATAGGTGGAAGACTAAGGAACAAGCCCTAGAAAGAGCCCACGGTTTGGCATCAAAAAGCCTATTATTTGTGAAAAGTCCTTTCTGCCACTCTCAAACTGCGACAAGTCAGTCTCTGAACCACAGACCCCACATCTGCAAAATAGAGATAATATTAATACTAGTAGCTATTTCAATGGAAGATGTTAACGATTCAATGAGATACGCTGGTAAAGATGTGAAAAGTTTAAACACAAAACATAGTCTTGCTATCTTGAGGAAGGTGAGTTCCACAAGTCAGAAGCAAGATACGGAAGGAATGATAAAATTTCTTCCCTGAGCCACAAAACTCCCTGCTCCCATTCCATAGTTCCAAATAAATGAAACTTTAACCAGAATCTAAAGGAGAAGAACTCACTTATAAATGCTACTCTGCCTCAGAAATTCCAGAGAACCTGCACCACCCCCTCACACACACACACATAATTATTCAATGTGGGTGGCAACATGGATTAGGCCTGGGCTGAACCGGGGCCACTGGACCCACTCTCCCAGGCTTGGTTCTCCAAGCTTTCCTCTGCTTTTCACTGAAATCCTGGGAAAGACATCTTGGTTGGTGAGATCACGTACTAAGGATGAGCAAACATATCTGCCCATAAGCGAATATAATAAAAATAAATATTGTCCACACTTAAAAAAATGATATCTCTTTCTAAAATACAAAATCAGGAAATAGAACAGGTCAAGTTGCACTAAAGAATTGTTCACTCTTTCTTTGTTAGTAAAGTCAGGGAGTTTGTGTGTGACTAAGACACATCGATAATTATGCCATTAGCAGACACTGCAGCATCTGGCAGTAGTGTACATGCACTCAGGAGCAAATTCTATGTGAAGTGAAGCTTGTAGGTGCTAAGTAGGGAGGCTTCACAAATTGGGGATGGGGAAGCAATAAGACGGTACCAAACAGTTTGGACACAGAGGTGGGTGAGAGGGCGAAAAGGAGAAGGACAAAAGAACATGACATGGAAGGAAGACAGTGTAAGTTCCAAGGAGCGCTGGGTATTTCCTTTTTTTTCTTTTTCCTTTTCCCTTTTTTTTTCTTTCTTCTCATCATTTCCTGACTGTAAAATGCTGGCACATAATATGTTCTCAATAAATTTTTACTGAACAAATGAATAAAAAGTAAATGAAGAGCAGGCCACAAATCAAGTGGGATCTCGGCTGGGGTGGAATATACTTTAAAGCCATCCACTCTGAGAAAGAAGGAATTCACAATAGATGATATCAGTTCATTAAAGTAAAATGTCCAGATTAAGCAAATCTGTAGAGACCAAGCAAAAGCATGTTAGTGGTTGCCTAAGGCTGGGGTCCTGAGGAGAAATGGGAAGTGAATGCTGATGGGTCAGGGTTTCTTTGACATTACTATGGTGATGGTTGCACAACTTTGCAGATATACTAAAAGCCATTGAATTTTGTACTTTAAATGGGTGAATTGTATGGTCTGTGCATTGCATCTCAATAAAGCTGTTGTACTTAAAAAAAAAAATGCTCTTTGAATACTATTTTTCCCTTTGGCCTTAATTTGTAAAAACCCCCAGAAGTAAACACTTTGGCAGCAACACTTCCTGGAAGGAAGGAGAAACAAGCCCCCCTACTCTTCTTCCTGGGGCCATCTCCCTCTCTCTCTCTCTCTCTCTCTCTGCCTCTCACTCACTCATCTGGGACTCTGTCTTTTGCCCTGTTTACACAGTTCTGAATGCCACCTCCTGCCAGTGTCCCTGCCAATGTGTGTGGGACTGTGGCGGCAACTTCTTCCTTGGTTTAGTTCAGAAGCATCAGACTGCTCAGCCTGGGGAAGACTGCAGCTTGGAGGAGCAGAGAACACTGATGTACCAGACTGGGTACCTCCTTTCAGTAAGAAAAGGAAGAGAAAGAAAGGATTGAGTTACTCCTGAGCAGTTCCTCCTTCCCAATTCACCAAAGGAAAAAACGCAACTTCCGCGAGGCAAAAAATGGAGGTGGAAGGCAAGGGTCCAGGAGTGTTACCCTAGTTTATGTTCCCACACATGGAAGGGAACAGCAGGAGCAAGAAGGAGAGGCTCTGTCTTCACAAATAATTAAGCAAAAGGACCTCTATAAAACACACAGCAGAGTATTTGACCCACAGCCTGCATTCAGTGATAATAATAACAACAAAGATGGAAATAAGAACAGTCATAAACATTGCTGAGTATGCTACAGGGGCCAGAGATGATGCTAGGACTTCCAGTATGTATTCTCATTTACTCTTTACAACGATCCTTGGAGGCAGGCATGAGTAGCAGGTTGAGGCAAGTAAATTTACTAATATTTTACTGTTGAATCTACAGTAGGAACCTATTTTCCTACTTCAGAGTGAAGAGGAAAAGTTAAAATTTTACATAACCTCCTGCTCCTCTGCCTCTGTAACTCAGCTTGCTTCTTGCAAAGTCTGGATCACTTAGTCTCAGAAAGTGGGGACTTGCAAGACTAGGAACTGGAGCTTATCTCACTCACCCCTGTCCTGCTCTTGCAACTGCCCAGCCCCTGCAAACCAGCTTAATCATGCCTGTCCATGTAAAGGTCAGGCATACCCCTCCCCATTTTGACTGCTGTTTTGCTGCATGCAAAACCCCTTAGTTTAAACCAGCCTATTAGCAGCTAGTGTTGCCCACTATAGCTTGTCTATAAAAACTCTGTAACCCTTTGTTCGGGGCTCAGAGCTTGGAGCGTTAACTCCTCTGGGCCCAACGGCGTAATAAACCCGAGTTCTCCAACTCTCTGAGTGTGGTGCTTGGTTTCTCGAGTACTGGTTTCTGCAACAGTAGGTTGGAAAACAATTTTGATTAAGGTTATTATTGTTGTTGCTGCTGTCAATGTACACTGTCAGTTTTTGAATCCGCAGAAGCCCCTCAAATGAAATGTAATGTAAGGCAGATAGGATGCTTTCTACTTCCGAATGGGGCTGGATTTGCATGGGGTCATCCTCTTCACCATAGGCAGCCCTTCTTGTGCCCTGGAACATATTCCAAAATGCCAGGGGTTGGGTCTTTAGTGGCTTGTTGTGTGCTCAACCTGGAACCCACCCTCATCAATAGTTTTATCAGTTGGAAGGAGATTCAGCACACTGAGAAAATGAACAAATGACATAGTGCCAAGAGAGCTAAATGAGCAAGTATAATTCAAAAAATCTAATTGAGAGCTTCCATCAAAGGGATTAAATTCAATTAGATTATATACGATAGGAATAAACTCATCCATGCATTCTTTCACTCAAAAGATATTCATTGCAGGGGTGGGGGAGGGGTCCCTACATGCACCAGGCACCGTGCTAGATGCATGAACTTCCTTAATGATTGAATTCAGAGATCAACAAGGAAGACAATGTATCTACAGGTGCTCTGTTGAGCTTATATTCTAGCTTCAGAGATCAACTGTAAACCAGTAAACCAATAAGATCATTACCAACTGTGACAAGAGCTATAAAGGAGGATGAAATGGAGTGTAGTAGGTGGAAAGGGGCTCTTTAGAGGTTTGTGGTTTGGAATTTGGGAAGGACCTGCATTATAAGAAGGAGGCAATCATGAGAAATTATGGAGCGGGACAAGCTTTCCTGTCCTCAGCAATGCCTTGCACCAGGTTCCTGAGCTGGGAATGGCCTTGGTGAGTTGCAAGAATTAGACCAGAGGGACTGGAATGAAAGAAGTGAGGAGGAGAAGGAGAGTGGCAGGAAATGAGATGTAAGCAGGGACCAGATTGCACAGGGCCTTGGTAAGGAAAATGAGCTTTACTTCTTGTGACTAAATATGTGCTAATTCCCACAGGCTCAAAAATTACCTGCTCAAATACTGGATGAGAGAGAACTGGGAGAGACCATGAACTCCTTATTGATTGAATTGCACCGTGAGTCAGCATAGCAACAGCAGGGTATGTCTAAGGAAAGCTATTCATAGAGCTATGTTGCTCCTTATCAAGGAGGCGAGCATCTGGTCTCTCCGGAACGCTCAGGGCACAGCTGTGGTCCCCTGTTCAGACCCGAGCACCACACATTCAAAACAGTGTCAACAAACTGAAGCACATCTAGAAGATGGAAAACAAAGTTCAGAGTGTCTGTAAATAATGTGAACAGCCGGCATTGAGGAAAGTGTGGCTTCATGGGCTGAAGGAAAGGAGATTCATTATGATCAAGGAAACCTTAAAAGTCATTATCTCAGACTCCCCTAGTGGACCAGTGGTTAAGACTTCATGATCCCAATGTAGACAGCATGGGTTCAATCCTTGCTCAGGGAACTAAGATGCTACATGGTGCAAATGAATGATAATAACAAAGTCTTTATCTCAATGAATCTGTCCAACAAGCTTTGTGAGGTATGGAGCATCACTCCCACTTTTTTCTATGTGAGGAAACTAGTTCTTAAGAATCCTAGATTCCTTGTCTAAGATTTCATAACGGGTCAGTGACAAAGTGGGATTTGAACTCAGGACCAGGTTGGTGTTCTTTTCATTATGTCTCACTACCCTCAAGAGAAAGACAGTCACTTACTCATCGTAAGTCCAAAGGACAAAGAGAGGCAGCCATTATATCAAGGCAGATATGGTTTCCAGAGGAGGAGGAATGTCTTAGGAACATTCGTGCTGTACAACGGTGGGTTATACAACATCATTACAGAAGGCATTTGGCCCTAAGACTGGGGGGAGCTTTTATATAGGAAGCTGTGGCGGGATTCCACATATAGTGGAGAGTGGACTGGGGCTTCAGCACCCACAAGATTCTCTGGTCATGTCTCTGGAGCAGTTTCCATGCAGCAGAACTAGCATGCTCAAAACACTATGGGAGGCACATTAAACAATGGAATAGAATTGAGTGTACAGAAAGAAACCGATGCATTTATGGCCTCTTGATTTTTGACCAAGAAGCCAAAGAATGAGACTGTCTGGTAAATCCCCACCTTCCTGGGCAGTTCTAGGGGATGCACCTCCTACTGTCTCACCTCCCTAGCTCCATCCAAGGTCATCCAAGGCAAAGTGGAACAAGTCCATGAGCTCTGATTTGACTTCTGGCTCTCTTCCCCTCTTGGATAAAGAGTCCTATCTCAAGATGCTGACATGGGGATACTGCACAAACCCTTCTTCAGAACAGACTCAAATTCCTTTCACAGATCCATCTGACCCAGAAGCTGATGTCACTCTAGACCCAAGTTCCACAGAAGAAGAGAGGTCAAGAGAGTGGAATTTTCCTCGTTTTTTGAATCACTTAAAATTGACTAGTGCTCATGTGCTGTGCTTAGTCTGTCAGTCGTGTCTGACTCTTTGTGACCCCATGGACTGTAGCTTGCCAGGTTCCTCTGTCCATGGGGATTCCCCAGACAAGAGTGCTGGAGTGGGCTGCCATGCCCTCCTCCAGGGGATTTTTCCATCCCAGGGATTGAAGCCAGGTCTCCCACATTGCAGGAAGATTCTTTACCATCTGAGACACCAGGGAATATACTACTCATGTTCACTGTACATGTTAAATTAGCAAGTACATCCTGGCAACTTACATTCCACAAAATGAGCAAACACACAAAATCTCCATACATGACACAGTCATTCTAGGTATCATACATATCTTTCTACACACACTACAACCTCTGTCTCCTGCACAATCACAAATATTCAATGCAGATGCATTTTCAAATTCCCCCCAATACAAGGGTATGCACATGTGTGGTACAGGCATAACATCTACTACTAACTAGAACCATCAGTAAACTAATCCTAGTGTGCCTGATTTTCCTGCAGATTCATGGTAAGAAAGGGACTCATCCTTTCTCCCTGAATCCCCTACACACAGAAGCAGATGGAAAAACTGCCTGTGTCTATCAGCAAAAACATGTGCTCCCTTCCTGCATGCAGTCCCATCTGTAAATAAATGTAAAACATCACATTCTCTGGTCCCCTGGGGCTGGGGATTAGTTAGGAGCATAGGTTGGTAATCTCTAGATAAACAATTACTCAATCTCCCAAATTGGAAACCAGGTGTTCTTAGCCAGCTGGAAAAGTATGAAAACGCTTCCTTCTTTGTCTTGAACAAATGAACTCTCTCTTCAAATACCCTTTAGCAGAAAAGTAGGAGATAAGAAGCAAATGGAAGGCTACTAATCTCTCTTTTATTTCACAAGAACAATATCTTTTTTTTTTATTCCACAGAAAGTGCTAGTGAAAATCTAAATCAGTCTAGAAATTCATGGAAGGGGAGAAAAAGTTAGAGCCACAGACATTCTAGCCTTAGACATGGTTTTCTTCTTCCCCCAAGTCTAAGTTTCCCCATCAATATAATGAAATTAACTCACACAAGAAATCTCTCGGCTCCATCCCATGTTTAATGTGCTACTCAAGCTAGTATTTATTGTAAAAGAACTGTCAGACTGACTTGGGTTCGAATTGTAGCTTTACTGCTTACTGGGCATCTTCAAGTAAAATAGTTCATGTCACTAAACTCCCCAGCTCTCTTCTGCAAAATAGGGAACTAGTACCCATTTCACACAATTATTGGAAGTGGTCAATTAGTAATATAATAATTGTAAAACACTCTGTAAAACATAATGAGTCTAAAAGCATTAGTTGTTTGTTGACCTGGGGTAATAGCAACTCATTTCCCACATTTGTAAAAGCTCAAAATTGTAGAGAATAAATGTAGGTAAAATGTTGTGTGTGGCACAGAAAATAAAAAGTGCTTCTATTCGGTCTTATTCACTCAGTAATGTCTGACTCTTTGTAACCTCATGGACAGCAGCATGGCAGGCTTCCCTGTCCTTCACTATCTCCTGGAGTTTGCTCAAACTCATGTCCATTTTCAGATAGTACACCTGGAAAGAAAATGGTTGAAATAAAGAAGTGGGGTCAAGGTACCTGTTAGAATCCTAATCCTGTTGCTCATCTTTAAGTCTCAGTATAAATATTATCTTCAGGAAACCTTTTCCAAGACCCATGAATGAGGTGTGATGCCTTCAGTTATTTCTCCAATAGTACCATGATATTTTCCTACTGCAGCAATTAATCACATTTTCTCCTACACTTGATGATTTGCCTGTGCTTCCTGCAGTCTATGAGCCTGATGAGATGAGTCTGAGTTTTTGTTGCTTATTGCTTTAAGCCTAGCACCTGGCATAGAGTAGATGCTCGATAAACAATGATTTCATGATTGAAAGGATGATCTCTGTCTAGCGATCTGTCTCTTGTTGTTCAGTCACCCAGTTGTGTCTGACTCTTTGCATCCCCATGGACTATAGCATGCCATGTCTCCCTGTCCCTCACCATCTCCTGGAGTTTGCCCAAGTTCATGTCCATTGCATCAATGATGCCATCCAGCCATCTCATCCTTTGATGCCCTCTTCTCTTTCTGCCCTCAATTTTTCCCTGCATCAGGGATTTTTCCAATGAGTCAGCTGCTTGCATCAGATGACCAAAATGCTGGAGGTTCAGCTTCAGCATCAGTCCTTCCAGCAAGTATTCAGGGTTGATTTCCCTTGAGATTGACTGGTTTGACCTCCTTGCTGTCCAAGGGACTTTCAGGAATCTCCTCCAACACCACAGTTCGAAGGCATCAATTCTTTGGCACTCTGTCTTCTTTATGGTCCAGCTCTCACAAATTTATTTGACCACTGAGGAGACCACAGCCTTGACTATATGGACTTTTGTCAGAAGAGTAATGTCTTTGCTTTTCAACAAACTGTCTAGGTTTGTCATAGCTTTCCTGCCAAGAAGCAATCATCTTTTGATTTCAAGGCTGCAGTCACCATCTACAGTGACTTCAGAGCCCAAGAGAAGGAAATCTGTCACTACTTCCACCTTTTACCCTTCTATTTGCTATGAAGTAATAGGGCCAGATGCCATGATCTTAGTTTTCTTAATATTTAGTTTTAAGCTGGCTCTTTTACTCTCCTCCTTCATCCTCATCAAAAGGCTCTTTAGTTTCTCTTTGCTTTCTGCCTTTAGAGTGGTATCATCCACATATCTGAGGTCATTGATGTTTCTCCTGCCTATCTTGATTCCAGCTTGTAACTCATCCAACCTGGCATTTCTCATGATGAGCTCAGCGTGTAGGTTAAGCAAGCAGAATACAGCAGACAGCCCTGTCACACTCCTTTCTCAATCTCGAAATAATCAATTGTTCCATACGGTGTTCTAACTGTTGCTTCTTGACCTGCACACAGGTTTCTCAGGAGACAGGTAGGGTGTTCTGATATTCCCATCTCTTCAAGAGCTTTCCACAGTGTGTTAAGATCCATACAGTCAAAGGCTTTAGTGTAGTCAGTGAAACAGAGGTAGATGTTTTTCTGGAATTCCCTTGTTTTCTCTATGATCCAGTGAATGTTGGCAATTTCACCTCTGGTTCCTCTGCCTTTTCTAAGCCCAGCTTAGACATCTGGAAGTTCTTGGTTCACATAATGCTGAAGCCTAACATGCAAGATTTTAAGCATGACTATGATGATCTCTGTCTAGCGATCTGTGTCTTAGTACATAAATAATCTCTCTTCTCTGCTTCTTATCTTATGCTTTACTGTCTTAACATAATTTCTTAGTAATGGGATATGTTATTTTCAAACCAAATGGTTGGACCATATGTACTTCCCTGACTTGGGAATGTCTTTGCTGCCCAAGTGGTGAAGAGGTGACAAATATGACCAATCAGCTTTGGCAGAACTTGGATGAGACATCACTGTACTTGTTGAGCCTACAATACACAACAATTCCAATGGGCTTTAGGGCTTGCTTACGTTAATTATAGAACATGCTTCTGTATAGGGAACAGGAGAGTTTGCGCTGAGTGCAAGGGATCCCAGGAGTTGAAGTAGATTTGAAAGATGTGATGCTACCATCGGTGCTATGCAAATTGAGTTTGGGTTGAAATACGAGTTCTGCTTGCCTGACTTAAAAGCACCTGGTGAAAACATCAGTGCTACTGTAAAATATGGTGACACGCTGGAGTTCATACATTATGCCGAGAGGCCTCCAATAAGACAGTGCAGCACAAACAGTTCTCCTTTATTCTTTTATTCAGTGTTTGAGGGAGCTGCCGATCTAATAATAAATTCTTCTTCTTGGGAAGAGGGCACCAGATGAGCACAAAACAACATTTTTGATGAAGAAAAATGTATATATGTTGGGGGAAGAAATTACTTGGCATTTTTTCAGCTCTTTCCACAGAAGGAATGAGTGTGGAAAAACACACACTCGTTTATTGTCACAGCAGCAGAACAGCAGGGACTCCACACTGTCTGTTTTTCTAAGAAAGGAAAATGGAGCCACAGAAGAGTTTCTGAGAACTAATAGCAACATGGAATCAGGAGCCAGAATGTTGAGATGGGTCATCACTCCTAAGACTAGTAAGGTTCTAGGGGACAGCACCATCTGAAGGGACACAAGTGTGTCCAATGTGACTGCCAAAACTTATGCTGGGTTTGTATAGAGTGGAATGGACTTGATTCTGATACTTAGAAAGCCTAAATAAATGGTTTCTAAATTTTGCAAAATTAATTACTTCATAAATTAAAAAAAAAATGTGAGCATGCATCACAAATACAGTAACTCCCTTGCATATGAATGAGTTCCGTTCTGAGAGTGCATTTGTAAGTCCAACAAAGTTAGCCTGGTTACCCAACTAACACAATTCGCCATATCCCACTGCTTTTATGCAGACTTCTGGACATCCCAGGTTTGACATGAAGATGCCATGCTACTGTACTCTATTCAGTACTGCACAGTAAGATACGCAACAACAGAACCACCTGCAGAGGTGCATGCACATGACAATGTTTGCCAGACACATGAACTAACTTATGTGGTTGGACATGCTAATATACGTCCACAGCTTTGAAAATTCACACCTGAAGTGTCTCTGTCTCTCCCTCACCTTCCATGAGGAAAATATAAACTCCATAAGGACAAAGACTCTGTCTTATTCTATACTGTATCTGAAGAGCCTAGAATAGTGCCTGGAGCATAGTGAGTGCTCAATAAATAATTGAAGAGTGAAGTAATAAACATGAATAAATACATGTATATTTATTTATGAATTATATTCATGTTCTTAAACAAACTAATATATATTCATGCAGTGAAATATTATGCAAATTTTGATGTATATTGGAAAAGGGGGAAACTTTAAGAAAGAGATATGAATATGAATAGTAGTTCCAGTGACAACTTCCACTCCCCAAATATTTCTATCTGTGCCACTTTTCATTGGACATAAAATTATTTTTATACCTCAGAGTGAATATGAATCACCAGGGAAGCAATGTTTAAATGAATATTTTTATCCAGACTTCCCTTCTGTCCAATCTTTGCCTTCAGTTCAGTTCAGTCTCTCAGTTGTGCCCGACTCTTTGCAACCCCATGGACTACTGCATGCCAGAACTCCCTGTCCATCACCAACACCCGGAATTTACTCAAACTCATGTCCATCGAGTTGGTGATGCCATCCAACCATTGCATCCTCTGTCCTCCCCTTCTCATATTCCCTTCGATCTTTCACAGCATCAGGGTCTTTTCAAATGAGTCAGCTCTTTGCATCAGGTGGCCAAAGTATTAGAGTTTCAGCTTCAGCATCAGTCCTTCCAATGAATATACAAGACTGATTTCCTTTATGATTGACTGATTTGATCTCCTTGCAACCCAAGGGACTCTCAAGAATCTTCATCAACACCACATTTCAAAAGCATCAGTTCTTTGGCACTCAGCTTTCTTTATAGTCCAACTCTCACGTCCATACATGACTACTGGAAAAACCACAGCTTTGACTAGATGGACCTTTGTTGTCAAAGTAATGTCCCTGCTTTTTAATATGCTGTCTAGGTTGGTCATGGCTTTTCTTCCAAGGAGCAAGCATCTTTTAATTTCATGGCTGCAGTCACCATCTACAGCGATTTTGGAGCCCCCCAAAATAAAGTCTGTCACTGTATCCATTGTTTCCCCATCTATTTGCCATAAAGTGATGGAACTGTATGTCATGATCTTAGTTTTTTGAATGCTGTTTTAAGCCAACTTTTTCACTCTCCTCTTTCACTTTCATCAAGAGGCTCTTTAGTTCCTCTTCACTTTCTGCCATAAGGGTGGTGTCATCTGCAAACCTGAGGTTATTGATATTTCTCCCGACAATCTTGATTCCAGCTTGTGCTTCATCCAGCCCATCATTTTGCATGAGGTGCCATGCATATAAGTTAAATAAGGAGGGTGACAATATACAGCCTTGATGTATTCTTTTTCCTATTTGGAACCAGTCTGTTGTTCCATGCCCAGTTCTAACTGTTGCTTCCTGACCTGTATACAGATTTCTCAGGTGGTCTAGTATTCCCATCTCTTGAAGAATTTTCCACAGTTTGTTGTGATCCACACAGAGACCTTGGTGTAATCAATAAAGCAGAAAGTGAAGTTGCTCAGTCATGTCCGACTCTTTGTGACACCATGGACTGTAGCCCATCAGGCTTCTCCATCCATGGGGTTTTCCAGGCAAGAGTACTGGAGTGGGTTGCCATTTTCTTCTCCATAATAAAGCAGAAGTAGAAGTTTTTTCTGGAACTCTTGCTTTTTGGATGATCCAATCGATGTTGACAATTTGATTTCTGGTTCCTCTGCCTTTTCTAAAACCTGCTTGAACATCTAGAAGTTCACAGTTCATGTACTGTTGAAGTCTGACTTGAGAATTTTGAGCATTACTTTACTAGCATGTGAGATGAGTGCAATTGTGCAGTAGTTAAAACATTCTTTGGCATTGCCTTTCTCTGGGATTGGAATGAAAACTGACCTTTTCCAGTCTTGTGGCCACTGCTGAGTTTTCCAAATTTGCTGGCATATTGAGTGCAGCACTATCACAGCATCATCTTTTAGGATTTAAAATAGCTCAACTGGAATTTCATCACCTTCACTAGCTTTGTTCATAGTGATACTTTTTAAGGCCCACTTGACTTCGAATTCCAGAATGTCTGGCTCTAGGTAAGTGATCACACCATCATGTTTATATGGGTAATAAAGATCATTTTTGTACAGTTCTTCTGTGTATTCTTGCCACCTCTTCTTAATATCTTCTGCTTCTGTTAGGTCCACACCATTTCTGTCCTTTATTATGCCCATTTTGAATGAAATATTCCCTTGGTATCTCTAATTTTCTTGAAGAGATCTCTAGTCTTTCCCATTCTATTGTTTTCCTCTATTTCTTTGCATTGATCACTGAGGAAGGCTTTCTTATCTCTCCTTGCTATTCTTTGGAACTCTGCCTTTAACTCTAACTCTAACTTTGCCTTTGATTCTGACTTAGTAGGCAAGTCTTGGAAATTGCATTTTTACAAGTCCAGGAAATTATGTTCTAGGTATAATACTTGGAATTGCACTTTATGAAGCATGTTATAGAGAAAGCATTGACTACAGGGGGCTAAATTCCCTCCAGGTCCAAGCTTCTGGAATGAGCCAGCTCCACCTTCCACAGTGATGAAGTTCTTTGGAGCCTGGCTTTACAAATAGGAAAACACACACACACACACACACACACACACACACACACACACACCCGATAATTCCCACGTGCTTGGTACTCTAAATTTCATATTTAATTATAACCGCCGCATGCAAAATCTAAGATCCCCGCTGGCCCAGGTTTGATGCATGAGACAGGGTGCTCAGGGCTGGTTCACTGGGATGACCCTGGGGGATGGGATAGGGAGGGAGGTGGGAGGGGAGGTTCTGGATGGGGAGCACGTGTGTGTCCATGGCTGATTCATGTCGATGTATGGCAAAAACCACTACAATATTGTAAGGTAATTAATTTAAAATTAAAATAAATTAATTATTTTTTTCAAAAATTAAAAAAAATCTAAGATCCCATGCTTGGGCCAGCTTAGGTCCTGGACATCTATCTCAGCACCATGGACAGCTCCCGGGAGTTTCGCAGGGCAACTCCAGCGTCTCCGAAGCATCATTCTCAGTTGTCTGCTGCCCCCTATGTGCGGAGTGCAGAGCAGCACAGATGACTATAAGACGCTGGAGCTGGGCTTCTGCTCTCCAAGGCTCAACAGCACTTGCCCTGCGCGCTGCAGTGCCTCTCAATTTCCATGCCTACCTTTGTTTCTTCTCTAGTACTTTCTTCTCCAGAATGTTCGTGAAACTGATCAGCAGCTCACATCAACATCAAATAATTCACGGCCACATATAATGTCATAAAGTGAAAGTTGCTCAGTCGTGTCCAGCTCTTTGCAACCCATGGACTATACAATCCATGGAATTCTCCAGGCCAGAATACTGGAGTGGGTAGCCATTCCCTTCTACAGGGGAATCTTCCCAACCCAGGGATTGAACCCAGGTCTCCCACATTACAGGTGAATTCTTTACGAGCTGAGTCACCAGTGAAACTCAAGAATACTGGAGTGGGAAACTTATCACTTCTCTGGCAGATATTCCCGACCCAGGAATTGAGTCGGGGACCCTTTATTGCAGGCAGATTCTTTACCAGCTGAGCTACTAGGGACGCCCATTGTCGTAAAATGAATCAAGAAATGTGGGGTTGACAGAATAACACCTCAGGTGGGGGAAACTGACAGATCAAGCATATGGTGCAAAACAATTGCATGTGCACTCTCAGTTGTGTCCAGCTCTTTGCAACCCCGTGGACTATAGACCGCCAGGCTCCTCTGTCCATCGGATTATCCTGGCAAGAACACTGGAGTGCGTTGCCATTTCCTTGCCCAAGGGATCTTCCCAACCCAGGGATCGAACCTGTGTCTCCTGTGGCTCCTGCACTGACAGGCGGATTCTTTACCACTTGAGCCATCTGGGGAATCCAAAACTATTCTACTAGCATATATTAAATTTCTACTGTATGCCTGACATTATGAAGGATCAAGCAAATTAAGTATCTTTTTCACCTTTTACATTTTTTATATCATTTTAGCTTTACAGAAAAGTTACAAAAATAGCATTAAATGCTTACATTACTAATGCTAACAACTTAAGCGTAGGTCAATTATCAAGATCGAGAAATTAACATTAAAGACTATTCAAATCTCACTAGCTTTCCCTGATGTCCCTTATCTGTTCTAGGGTCTAATCTAGAGTCCCACATTCCATGTATTAGTTATTAGTCATATTTCATTACCTTTGAATTGGTGACAGTTTCTCATCCTCTCCTTGTTTTTCATGACTTTGACACTTTTGATGGGTTTTGATCAGTTATCTTATAGATTGTCTCTCAGTTTAGGTTTGTCTGGAATTTTCTTATGATTAGTCTGAGGTCACTCACACTCAACATTCAAAAAAACTAAGATCATGGCATCTGGTCCCATCCCCTCATGGCAAATAGATAGGGAAACAATAGAAAGAGTGGCAGACTTTATTTTGGGGGGCTCCAAAATCATTGCAGATGGTGACTGCAGCCATGAAATTAGAAGACACTTTCTCCTTAGAGGAAAAACTATGATCAACCTAGACAGTGTATTAAAAAGTGGAGATATTACTTTGCCAACAGAGGTCTGTCTAGTCAAGGCTATGGTTTTTCCAGCGGTCATGTATGGATGTGAGAGTTGGACTATAAAGAAAGCTGAGTGCCGAAGAACTAATACTTTTGAACTGTGGTGTTGGAGAAGACTCTTGAGAGTCCCTTGGGTGCAAGGAGATCCAACCAGTCATTTGTAAAGGAAATCAGTCAGTCCTGAATATTCATTGGAAGGACTGATGCTGAAGCTGAAGTTCCAATACTTTGGCCACCTAATGTGAAGAACTGCCTCCTTTGAAAAGACCCTGATGCTGGGAAAGACTGAAGGCAGGAGGACAAAGGAATGACAGAGGGTGAGGTGGTTGGATGGCATCAGCAACTCTATGGACATGAGTTTGAACAAGCTCTGGGAGATGGTGAAGGACAGGGAAGCCTGGCATGGTGCAGTCTGTGGGGTTGCAAAGAGTCTGACATGACTGAACTGAACTGAATTTGAGGTCAGTGACTTTGCTTAAGTTTGCTTATAAGTGGTCAGATTTGGGAAATACAGTCAAGCACATGTTTCGATACACATCTCATTCGTGTTTATATATTTTAGAACCATAAATTCATACAGATATCTCCAATTTTAATCCAGTGGCACTAAGTTCATTCTATTTTTTCTCCATCCCTTATTCTTAACTTCTTTCTCTGCAAAGATACCTGGCTCTCATTATCTACAATTTATTCACTTGTTTGTGCAACAAGAATATACACACAGTAAGAAAATGCAAAGCATATCCTACGCGAATACAGTATTCATGCACAGTTCTTTTTGTCATTAACCTTAAAAGCTTTCTGCTTTTTAAAAAAAACTGCTTTCCAAATGTAGAGTATCTTTGTTGTCAATTTATGGGGTAAGTGTGTATGTTTGTGAGTATATTTTACTCAGTTCAGTTCAGTTCAGCTCAGTCATTCAGTCGTGTCAGACTCTTTGCAACCCCATGGACTGCAGAACCCCAGGCCTCCCCATCTATCACCAATTCCCAGAGTTTACCCAAACTCATGTTCATTGAGTCGGTGATGCCATCCAACCATCTCATCCTCTGTTGTCCTTTTCTCCTGCCTTCAATCTATCCAAGCATCAGGGTTTTTCAAATGAGACAGCTCTTCAAATCAGGTGGCCAAAGTATTGGAGTTTCAGCTTCATCTGTCCTTCCAATGAACACTCAGGATTGATCTCCTTTAGGATGGACTGGTTGAATCTCCTTGCAGTCCAAGGGACTCTCATGAGTTGTCTCAAACACCACAGTTCAAAAGCATCAATTCTTCAGCACTCAACTTTCTTTATAGTCCAACTCTCACATCCATACATGACCACTGGAAAAACCATAGCCTTGACTAGACGGACCTTTGTTGGCAAAGTAATGTCTCTGCCTTTTAATATGCTATCCAGGTTGGTCATAACTT
The DNA here is from genome assembly GCF_033118175.1 of Dama dama. NCBI lineage: Eukaryota > Metazoa > Chordata > Mammalia > Artiodactyla > Cervidae > Dama > Dama dama. The sequence continues at coordinate 46,408,706 of NC_083702.1, forward strand.
CCCTTTCAAGGAGTAAACATCTTTAATTTCATGGCTGCAGTCACCATCTGCAGTGGTTTTGGAGCCCAAAAAAATTAAGTCTGTCACTGTTGCCACTGTTTCCCATCTATTTCCATGAAGTGATGGGACCAGATGCCATGATCTTAGTTTTCTGAATGTTGAGCTTTAAGCCAACTTTTTCACTCTCCTCTTTCACTTTCATCAAGAGGCTCTTTAGTTCTTCCTCACTTTCTGCCATAAGGGTGGTGTCATCTGCATATCTGATGTTATTGATATTTCTCCTGGAAATCTTGATTCCAGCTTGTGCTTCATCCAGCCCAGCATTTCTCATGATGTACTCTGCATATAAGTTAAATAAGTAGGGTGACAATATACAGCTTTGATGTACTCCTTTACTGATTTGGAACCAGTCTGTTGTTCCATGTCCAGTTCTAACTGTTGCTTCCTGACCTGCATACAGGTTTCTCAAGAGGCAGGTCAGGTGGTCTGGTATTCCCATCTCTTTCAGAATTTTCCAGTTTGTTGTGATCCACACAATCAAAGGCTTTGGCATAGTTAATAAAGCATAAATAGATGTTTTTCTGGAACTCTTGCTTTTTCAGTGATCCAGCGATGTTGGCAATTTGATCTCTGGTTCCTCTGCCTTTTGTAAATCCAGCTTGAACATCTGGAAGTTCACAGTTCACATGCTGTTGAAGCCTGGCTTAGTGAATTTTGAGCATTACTTTACTAGCATGTAATAAGAGTGCAATTGTGTGGTAGTTTGAGCATTCTTTGGCATTGTCTTTCTTTGGGATTGGAATGAAAACTGACCTTTTCTAGTCCTGTGGCCACTGGTGAGTTTTCCAAATTTGCTGACATATTGAGTGCAGCACTTTCACATCATCATCTTTCAGGATCTGAAATAGCTCAACAGGAATTTCATCACCTCCACTAGATTTGTTTGTAGCAATGCTTCCTAAGGCCCATTTACTTCACATTTCAGGATGTCTGGCTCTAGGTGAGTGATCACACTCTCATGATTATCTGGGTCATGAAGATCTTTTTTGTATAGTTCTTCTGTGTATTCTTGCCACCTCTTCTTAATATCTTCTGCTTCTGTTAGGTCCTACCATTTCTGTCCTTTATTGAGCCCATCTTTGCATAAAATGTTTCTTTCCTTGGTGTCTCTAATTTTCTTGAAGAGATCTCTAGTCTTTCCCATTCTATTGTTTTCCTCTATTTCTTTGCACTGATCACTGAGGAAGGCTTTCTTATCTCTCCTTGCTATTCTTTGGAACTCTGCATTCAAATGGGTATATCTTTCCTTTTCTCCTTTGCTTTTCACTTCCCTTCTTTTCACAGATATTTGTAAGGCCTCCTCAGACAGTCATTTTGCATGTCGTCCTCCTCAGACAGCCATTTTGCATTTCTTTTTCTTGGGGATGGTCTTGATCTTTGTCTCCTGTAAATGTCATGAACCTCCATCCATAGTTCAGCAGAAACTCTATTAGATCGAGTCCCTTATATCTATTTCTTACTTCCATTGTATAATCATAAGGGGTTTGATTTAAGTCATACCTGAATGATCTGGTGGTTTCCCCTACTTTCTTCAATTTAAGTCTGAATTTGGCAATAAGGAGTTCATGATCTGAACCACAGTCAGCTCCTGGTCTTGTTTTTGCTGACTGTATAGAGCTTTTCCATCTTTGGCTGCAAAGAATATAATCAATCTGATTTCAGTGTTGGCCATCTGGTGATGTCTATGTGTAGAGTCTTCTCTTGTGTTGTTGGAAGAAGGTGTTTGCTATGACCAGTGAGTGCCTTCTCTTGGCAAAACTCTACTAGCCTTGCCCTGCTTCATTCTGTACTCCAAGGCCAAATTTGCTTGTTAATCCAGGTGTTTCTTGACTTCCTACTTTTGCATTCCAGTCCCTTATAATGCAAAGGACATCTTTTTTGGGTGTTAGTTCTAAGAGGTCTTGTAGGTCTTTATAGAACCATTCAACTTCAGCTTCTTCAGCATTACTGGTCGGGGCATAGACTTGGATTACCGTGATATTGAATGGTTTGCCTTGGAAACAAACAGAGATCATTCTGCTGTTTTTGAGATTGCATCCAACTATTGCATTTCGGACTCTTTTGTTGACTACGATGGCTACTCCATTTCTTCTCAGGGATTCTTGCCCACAGTAGTAGATATGATGGTCATCTGAGTTAAATTCATCCATTCCGGTCCATTTTAGTTCACTGATTCCTAGAATGTCAACGTTCACTCTTGCCATGTCCTGTTTGACCAGTTCTAATTTGCCTTGATTTACGGACCTAGCATTCCAGGTTTCCATGCAATATTGCTCTTTACAGCAGTGGACCTTGCTTCTATCCCAGTTTTACTCAGTACCTTTCATGATTTAAATGTTCCTGCTAGTGCCATTTCCCTAATGTAAACTGAAAATAAGCCAGTGTAAATAGTTATTAATATGCAAGATGACTATAGTAGGTGTAGGAAGAGTATGAATGTCACAGAAGGCCTTTTGTCTCAGGTATCAGTTCCTTTTGGCTCTAACCCTTTTGATCTGTACTCAGACCTGCGCTACAAAGCTCAGGATTAATTGCTTGTCACTTTTGCATAAGCAAGAGCCAAACCTTCTCTATCCACTGTTTTCCAAAGTCTGTGCTTCCACAGACATCTGTGATTGCCTTTGTCGTAATATTTACTAGAAACTATCTTTTTACTATTCTGTCTCTATCTCTCTCCCCCCAAGACCCGAAGTCTTTGAAAACAAAGACTTTTCTAAGTTACCTCGCTTCTGTCTCTATCTCTACTGAGACCGAACAGCAACAACGAGATGCCCAGAGGCAGAATCCATAGCTTTGACCATCACAGTGTGGTGTGAACATCCTGTGTGTTACACAGCTACAGTTATTAATAATAGATATGGACTTCCCTCATGGCTCAACAGTAGAGAATCCTCCTGCAATGCAGGAGACACAGGTTCAGTCCCTGAGTCGGGACGATCCCCTGGAGAAGGAAATGGCAACCCACTCTAGTATACTTATCTGGAAAATCCCATAGACAGAGGACCTTGATGGGCTACAGTCTATGGGGTTGCAAAAGAGGCGGACATGACTCAGCAGCTAAACAACAAAAGTGAACAGACATAAGTATGTGAGTAAGGGTGTGTGTGTGTGTGTGTGTGTGTGTTTCTGGCTGGCAGTGATGTGACGGGGTCCCTAAAACTTAATCAGAAGCACTGTGAATTTATAATCTTTGTTCACCTTGAGGAAGATGAATGGGAAAGAGGCGCCTGAGCTAGAGCACTGCATCTTGAAGCCAGCTTGATGAAGCTGAGGCCATAAATCTTCCTTCCAGTAGCAAAGCCTTCTTCTAGGGAGACTGCAGCTGACGAGCAGAGGAGGGGTGCTGTCATCCCGATTGTGGACATAACGGGACCTTCTCTGGGAGCCCGGGCAGCTGAGAGGCAGAGCAATGTATGACAGGAATAGTCGTCCGTTCTCTTCTCAGGCACGACAGGAGGGGACAACCAGGTACTAACCGCTAAAGCTCCAAGGGATAAGCTTTGGAAACAGGGAAACCGAGGTCTCAATCAGGGCTCTTCCTCTTATCAACTTTGTGACCGTGGGGTAGTCATTTAATGTCTCCAGCCTAACCCACTAACGTGGGAGATCCCCCATGTGAAAACTGGATGATAATAATATCTTCCTCAGAAAGTCGTCAGGGTGATTTAGTAACATGATATTTCATAAAATACTAGCTTGGAGGCTGGCATCTGGTAATGTCCAGTGTTTGTTGGAGACAAACTCTTTCTCTCCTTAACTGATGCTAAGGAGACCAATGTTAGTCAGTGTTTTTCCTATAATCAGACCCCAGGCACATTCTGCAAGAAAGAAAGTCAAAAGTAAGTGCCTCCCCAGGTGTCAGATGTGGTAGAGCCAGTGGGCTATGTACACGGACTTTGGCCAAAGCTACCTGTCTTCTAAGTCCAGCCCCACTGCTCACCTCTTTTCTGGCTTGCAGCAAGCTTATTAAGGTCCTGAAGCCTTAGTTTCCTCATCTGTGAAGTGGGTGATAATAGTAATGCTCCAGTGTGGAGCAGTTATGAGAGCTTGCTGGGCTAGTGCACTTTACGGACTTGACAGAGTCCCTGGCACATGGTAAAGTCTTGATGCTCATACCTGCGTTCCTCATGGTATGTGATACGAGACACATTGACTGAGAATGTGGCTCTAGAGCCAAACTTAGCAAACCCAGAACCTTCTGAGAGTTCCCGGTGCACAGAAGGCAACCTTCAGCAGCAGCTCAGCCTTCCTGGCTCAGCCCGCCTACCTGTGATACGGTGGTTAACAGTGTGATCCTCACGGACGTTGCTGTGAAGATGAACTGAGTTGGTACATGAAAAACACTCAGGATAATGTCTGGCTCAAATAAGGACTCAGGAACCACTACATTGTCTTAGTTTCTAAAAAAAAGTATCTACTTTGGGGCACAAAGGGCCCCAAAGTGTCTGCTATTTTGTGTCCCCATGGACTGTAGCCTGCCAGGCTCCTCTGTCCTTGGGGTTTCTTGGGTCACAAGATGACAGCATATATACACAAAATTCATGCTATCAGGGACATGAGAAGAAACAACCAAATAAAACTCCAGTAAAATACCTAGGAGAAAGGAATTAAAAAACAAGCAGAGGTTACTGATTGGGCAGGAAATGAAGTCAGACCATGGTTTCTAAGCTCTATTAAATAGAGAAAAATACAAATAGTTGTGTCTGTAATAGAAGACCTTCTCAAAAATTTATATAGATACAATTTAGGTACTTAAAATTATACATTTTATAGAAGTGAGCACATTTACATTTTGACTATATAAAATACAGAAATGTAGCAAAATGTTAAGGAATTCTCAATGCATAATATCCAGGAAACTGAACCCGTCTATAGTTAAGGGAAGCAGTGTGGCATACAACAGATGTTCACTAATGATTTATTGAATGAATGAATGAATATTGGGGGTATGACTCAAAATTATGAATTAATTTAATATCTGACCAAAAAAGCATGGAAACCACTGGTATACAGAATTATTTTCCAGTTCCTAGTTTAAGAAGAATCCATACTCCATCCCATCTCCCTTCACTTTCTTTGTTCCTCCATCCATCCTCCATCTACTTGTGATATCATCTCATTTTCCAAACATAAATTGCCCTGCTTCTCTCTTTGTTTGAGATATTCTTCCTTCTGTCCTCATTCATCCCCAGCTCTTCCTTTCAAGCCCTATTTAAATGACTCATCCTCTATGAAGTCTTTCCTAACTCCCCCAGTGGCCTCTTTCTTCCTTGCCTCTACATCAGCTTGTACAAAGTTTTATTACAGCTCTGATCACAGCATATTGTAATAACCCATTTTGAGTCTGTTCCACTCAGACATTCTCTGTTCCACTGTGATAGGACAGTGTTAGGCAAAAAGTGAACCCTTAATTTCTATTTGTGAAAAAATGAACAAAACAATGAATGGAGGGATATATGAGTGAATATTTTCAACTACTGGATGGACTCCTGTCCTCCTCTTCACTTCCCTTCTAGCAGAGACCTCTTATTCCTCTGACTGTCCCTGAGGGACTTACTGAGTTATTTTTTCACCCTTATTTTTTTTAAGTTTTTTTCAATGTGGACCACTTTTTAAAAGTGTTTATTGCATTTATTATAATATTGCTTCTGTTTTATAGTTTTGCTTTTGGGCCACAGGGCATGTAGGATCTTAGCTCCCAACCAGGGATCAAACTCACACCCCCTGCATTAGACAGCAAAGTCTTAACTACTGGATCACCAAGGAAGTCCCTCTCTCACCTTTCTTAATCTTCCATCTTTGCATATCTTGCTTTTTTCTTTTCTTTTTACACTTTCTTATACCTTTCTCAGCAATCCCAACATTTTCCATTCTGTATCCATACCTGGTCTGCTGACCTACCAGTTATTTCCTAAACGCCTTTTTTTTTTTTTTTGATCCAGGTCTCTGACAGACACTGATCTCAAAAGTTTTCTAAATCACCCATTTGGCTCTTTACTACTTAGCATTCAAAATTCTTGGTGGTGAATTCATTACCACCTCCAGCAAGTTTTGTACAACCAACCCAGAGTCTTTCAAAGAGCCTTTCAGGGTTCAAGTCAAGCTGCACCAGGACACCCTCACCCTCCACATCCTTGCTGTACATTAATTTCCACTTTATGCACTTGCATTGTGCCTGGAAACCTTCCCACTTCTCTGGCTCCACTTCCAGTCTGCCTGCTGTGACACTGGGAGTTTGGTGTCAAACTCACAATTAACAAACTACTGTATTTAAGCTAAAGTGAGAAGTGAAAGTGTTGGCTGCTCAGTCAAGTCCAACTCTTTATGATTCCATGGACTGTAGCCCACCAGGCAACTCTGCTCATGGGATTCTCCGGGCAAGAATATTGGAGAGGGTAGCCATTCTCTCCTCCAAGGGATCATCTGGACCCAGGGATCAAACGTGGGTCTTTCGTAGTGCAGGCAGATTCTTTACTGGCTGAGCCACCAGGGAAGCCCGGTACTGAAGCTAACCTCGGCCGGGGCTGCTCGAGGCATCGGTGCTGATAAAGCGGGGCTGTCCCTGCTCAGGCAACTCTGCTTCTTCTAGGCTCTATTGCGTCAGAACAAGGAGGTGGCATGCATCCTGCCTCCATCAGAGCCCAGTGAGTTCTTAGTTCAGTTGCAGGGGATTGAGCACAGAGATGAATTTGCATTTTCCAGCCTTCTAGAACTCTTGGGAAGGCTGTCCTGTGGACTCAAGTTCCAACATCCCCCCCACCCCCCACCTCACTTAGAGATGCTTTCAGGAGCCTCCAGTATGCAGTGAATATTTGCCAGGCAAATCTGCTTGTTGTTCAGTCACCAAGTCATGTCCGACTTCTCAGGACTCCATGGACCAAGCACTCCAGGCTGACCTGTCCCTCACCATCTCCTGGAGTTTGTCCAAGTTCCTGTCCATTGAATCGGTGATGCCATCCAGCCATCTCATCTTCTGTCTCCCTCTTCTCCTTCTGCCTTCAATCTTTCCCAGCATCAAGGTCTTTTCCAATGAGTCAGCTCTTCGCATCAGATGGCCTTCAGCTTCAGCATCAGTCCTTCCGAAGAGTATTCAGGGTTGATTTCCTTTAGGATTGACTGGTTGATCTCCTTGCTTTCCATGGAACTCTCAAGAGTCTTCTTCATCACCACAGTTTAAAAACGTCAATTCTTTGGTGCTCAGACTTGTTTATGGTCCAACTGTCACATCAGCCCATGACTGCTGGAAAGATTGTAGCCTTGACTGCTTACACTTAGTCAAACTGACATTTTTCTGGTGAAAACATTTCAAACCTTTTCTGTTCATTTCCTTTGATGATTAAGGTAACATTAGCATATAATATTTAAAATTATATAGAATTAAAATTTCCCTTTAATAAAATGCAGCATATTCTGATCACAGAAGAGTTTAAAAATATAGAAGTTTATTAAAAGGAAATACCACCCCATGCTTCTATAGGGCCACCTCTTGAATACTTTTGATACATTTCTCTGCAGTCTTTTTCTATTTTCAGTCTCAATGTTTGCATAGTTTCAATGGTTTTATGAATGCAATTTTGAATCTCAATGTAAAAATTAATATAATTAACACTTCCTAAGACTTTCTTTCCCCTGAAGCGGAGCATGGCAACCCACTCCAGTAGTTTTGCCTGGAGAACCCTGTGGACAGAGGATCCTGGAGGGCTACAGTCCATGGGGTAGCAAAGAGTCGGCTACGACTAAAGAGACTTAGTCCAGCACGCACGCAAGAGTTTCTTTTGCTTGCGGCGTGGGTATAAATAAGTGTCTGGACTACAACAAAATAATAATAGCTCATTTTGAATATTTACCTTTGTCCACAGTGCATATTTCTATGTTATATGTATTTTCCAAACTAGAATCTGTGCACTAATCTTACAAGGTAGATGCTATTATAAACACTTATCCACTCAGGACAATGGGCCTCAGAGAAATGAAATAACCCATCCAAGTTCACAGGGTTAGGAAGTAGCAGAGATATAGTTTGAATTCAGGTCTTCTACGCCCCAAAACCTGCTCTCTTAACCATTAAGCACACTGCAGCTCCAAAACCCATTGACCAGTTTTCTCTACACTAGTGATCTCTGCACATATTCATGGGAGGGAGAATTCTATTTAGATTTTAATAGATAAAAATCTATTTGGAGTTCAAGCATTTTGGGGATTCATTTTTCTTTTTAGCAGGCTGTTGTTCAGTTTATAAGATATGTCTGACTCTTTGCGACTTCATGGATTGCAGCACTCCAGGCTTCCCTGTCCTTCACTATCTCCCGGCACTTGCTCAAACTCATGTCCATTGAGTCGATGATGCCACCCAACCAGCTCATCCAGTGTCATCCCCGTCTCCTGCTCTCATCTTTCCCAGCATCAGGGTCTTAGTAGGTGGTTTATAGTAAACCATGTGATAGATAAGGCAGAAACAAAATAGAATAGGAGTTGTAGGAATTTCTCTTTGTCATCAACTTAAACCTCACCCACAAGTTCACATTATCCTTTCCCTGATTTTCTTATCATGATAACATGATCCTGTGGCTATTGATATAAAAAGAGCTTGGAGCATGCCAATTTAATTTGAATGCTAACTGTGCCACTTGCTGCGTCTGTGGCCTTGAATCAGTTCCATACACTTTTAGTTTTCTCATCCACAAAACAGAAATAATAATGCCTATCCTACAAAGATAATTGCTTTGAGTCTTAAATGAGGATTAAAAGGTCAACAGATATAAAGCCTCTCAGAGTGTCCCTGATAATTAGCAGAGTACCGTTAATGGTAGATATTTCTTTATGTAGGATTCAACACATTTAGGGTTTTTAGCTTTCCTGATAGTATGTATTATCATCCATTTTGTCATAAATTTTGTTTTTACTAATAACGAGTCCTTGAGCTAAATTAGAAAGATGCCAAGATTAAAATTTTACTCATCTTTGGATTTTTCTCTATCTCTTCTGAGAGGTCCAGACACTCCTGCCTAAAAGGAGGGAGATGAGAGAGAAAATAAGACATAGGCCACTGCCAAATGCTCCAGCTCCAAGCAGCTTGATGAACCAGGAGAAGCCGGAGCTTAGCCAGACCAATGTCCCTCCACATAGTGGTAGTTCTGGTTTGTGGCATGAGGATTCCCATTTATTTCATTATTTGTATTAATCACAAATATACTCAGTGGCTTATCCAAGAAGAGTCTGAAAAGGTTCAGTTCAGTTCAGTTCAGTAGCCCAGTCGTGTCTGACTCTTTGCGACCCCATGAATCACAGCACGCCAGGCCTCCCTGTCTATCACCAACTCCTGGAGTTTACTCAAACTTATGTCCATCGAGTCAGTGATGCCATCCAGCCATCTCATCCTTTGTCATCCCCTTCTCCTCTTGCCCTCAATACCTCTCAGCATCAGGGTCTTTTCCAATGAGTCAGCTCTTTGCATCAAGTGGCCAAAGTATTGGAGTTTCAGCTTCAGCATCCGTCCTTCCAATGAACACCCAGGACTGATCTCCTTTAGGATGGACTGGTTGGATCTCCTTGCAGTCCAAGGGACTCTCAAGGGTCTTCTCCAATACCATAGTTCAAAAGCATCAATTTTTCAGTGCTCAGCTTTCTTCACAGTCCAACTCTCACATCCATATGTGACCACTAGAAAAACCATAGCCTTGACTAGATGGACCTTTGTTGGCAAAGTAATGTCTCTGCCTTTTAATATGCTATCCAGGTTGGTCATAACTTCCCTTTCAAGGAGTAAACATCTTTAATTTCATGGCTGCAGTCACCATCTGCAGTGGTTTTGGAGCCCAAAAAAATTAAGTCTGTCACTGTTGCCACTGTTTCCCATCTATTTCCATGAAGTGATGGGACCAGATGCCATGATCTTAGTTTTCTGAATGTTGAGCTTTAAGCCAACTTTTTCACTCTCCTCTTTCACTTTCATCAAGAGGCTCTTTAGTTCTTCCTCACTTTCTGCCATAAGGGTGGTGTCATCTGCATATCTGATGTTATTGATATTTCTCCTGGAAATCTTGATTCCAGCTTGTGCTTCATCCAGCCCAGCATTTCTCATGATGTACTCTGCATATAAGTTAAATAAGTAGGGTGACAATATACAGCTTTGATGTACTCCTTTACTGATTTGGAACCAGTCTGTTGTTCCATGTCCAGTTCTAACTGTTGCTTCCTGACCTGCATACAGGTTTCTCAAGAGGCAGGTCAGGTGGTCTGGTATTCCCATCTCTTTCAGAATTTTCCAGTTTGTTGTGATCCACACAATCAAAGGCTTTGGCATAGTTAATAAAGCATAAATAGATGTTTTTCTGGAACTCTTGCTTTTTCAGTGATCCAGCGATGTTGGCAATTTGATCTCTGGTTCCTCTGCCTTTTGTAAATCCAGCTTGAACATCTGGAAGTTCACAGTTCACATGCTGTTGAAGCCTGGCTTAGTGAATTTTGAGCATTACTTTACTAGCATGTAATAAGAGTGCAATTGTGTGGTAGTTTGAGCATTCTTTGGCATTGTCTTTCTTTGGGATTGGAATGAAAACTGACCTTTTCTAGTCCTGTGGCCACTGGTGAGTTTTCCAAATTTGCTGACATATTGAGTGCAGCACTTTCACATCATCATCTTTCAGGATCTGAAATAGCTCAACAGGAATTTCATCACCTCCACTAGATTTGTTTGTAGCAATGCTTCCTAAGGCCCATTTACTTCACATTTCAGGATGTCTGGCTCTAGGTGAGTGATCACACTCTCATGATTATCTGGGTCATGAAGATCTTTTTTGTATAGTTCTTCTGTGTATTCTTGCCACCTCTTCTTAATATCTTCTGCTTCTGTTAGGTCCTACCATTTCTGTCCTTTATTGAGCCCATCTTTGCATAAAATGTTTCTTTCCTTGGTGTCTCTAATTTTCTTGAAGAGATCTCTAGTCTTTCCCATTCTATTGTTTTCCTCTATTTCTTTGCACTGATCACTGAGGAAGGCTTTCTTATCTCTCCTTGCTATTCTTTGGAACTCTGCATTCAAATGGGTATATCTTTCCTTTTCTCCTTTGCTTTTCACTTCCCTTCTTTTCACAGATATTTGTAAGGCCTCCTCAGACAGTCATTTTGCATGTCGTCCTCCTCAGACAGCCATTTTGCATTTCTTTTTCTTGGGGATGGTCTTGATCTTTGTCTCCTGTAAATGTCATGAACCTCCATCCATAGTTCAGCAGAAACTCTATTAGATCGAGTCCCTTATATCTATTTCTTACTTCCATTGTATAATCATAAGGGGTTTGATTTAAGTCATACCTGAATGATCTGGTGGTTTCCCCTACTTTCTTCAATTTAAGTCTGAATTTGGCAATAAGGAGTTCATGATCTGAACCACAGTCAGCTCCTGGTCTTGTTTTTGCTGACTGTATAGAGCTTTTCCATCTTTGGCTGCAAAGAATATAATCAATCTGATTTCAGTGTTGGCCATCTGGTGATGTCTATGTGTAGAGTCTTCTCTTGTGTTGTTGGAAGAAGGTGTTTGCTATGACCAGTGAGTGCCTTCTCTTGGCAAAACTCTACTAGCCTTGCCCTGCTTCATTCTGTACTCCAAGGCCAAATTTGCTTGTTAATCCAGGTGTTTCTTGACTTCCTACTTTTGCATTCCAGTCCCTTATAATGCAAAGGACATCTTTTTTGGGTGTTAGTTCTAAGAGGTCTTGTAGGTCTTTATAGAACCATTCAACTTCAGCTTCTTCAGCATTACTGGTCGGGGCATAGACTTGGATTACCGTGATATTGAATGGTTTGCCTTGGAAACAAACAGAGATCATTCTGCTGTTTTTGAGATTGCATCCAACTATTGCATTTCGGACTCTTTTGTTGACTACGATGGCTACTCCATTTCTTCTCAGGGATTCTTGCCCACAGTAGTAGATATGATGGTCATCTGAGTTAAATTCATCCATTCCGGTCCATTTTAGTTCACTGATTCCTAGAATGTCAACGTTCACTCTTGCCATGTCCTGTTTGACCAGTTCTAATTTGCCTTGATTTACGGACCTAGCATTCCAGGTTTCCATGCAATATTGCTCTTTACAGCAGTGGACCTTGCTTCTATCCCAGTTTTACTCAGTACCTTTCATGATTTAAATGTTCCTGCTAGTGCCATTTCCCTAATGTAAACTGAAAATAAGCCAGTGTAAATAGTTATTAATATGCAAGATGACTATAGTAGGTGTAGGAAGAGTATGAATGTCACAGAAGGCCTTTTGTCTCAGGTATCAGTTCCTTTTGGCTCTAACCCTTTTGATCTGTACTCAGACCTGCGCTACAAAGCTCAGGATTAATTGCTTGTCACTTTTGCATAAGCAAGAGCCAAACCTTCTCTATCCACTGTTTTCCAAAGTCTGTGCTTCCACAGACATCTGTGATTGCCTTTGTCGTAATATTTACTAGAAACTATCTTTTTACTATTCTGTCTCTATCTCTCTCCTCCCAAGACCCGAAGTCTTTGAAAACAAAGACTTTTCTAAGTTACCTCGCTTCTGTCTCTATCTCTACTGAGACCGAACAGCAACAACGAGATGCCCAGAGGCAGAATCCATAGCTTTGACCATCACAGTGTGGTGTGAACATCCTGTGTGTTACACAGCTACAGTTATTAATAATAGATATGGACTTCCCTCATGGCTCAACAGTAGAGAATCCTCCTGCAATGCAGGAGACACAGGTTCAGTCCCTGAGTCGGGACGATCCCCTGGAGAAGGAAATGGCAACCCACTCTAGTATACTTATCTGGAAAATCCCATAGACAGAGGACCTTGATGGGCTACAGTCTATGGGGTTGCAAAAGAGGCGGACATGACTCAGCAGCTAAACAACAAAAGTGAACAGACATAAGTATGTGAGTAAGGGTGTGTGTGTGTGTGTGTGTGTGTGTTTCTGGCTGGCAGTGATGTGACGGGGTCCCTAAAACTTAATCAGAAGCACTGTGAATTTATAATCTTTGTTCACCTTGAGGAAGATGAATGGGAAAGAGGCGCCTGAGCTAGAGCACTGCATCTTGAAGCCAGCTTGATGAAGCTGAGGCCATAAATCTTCCTTCCAGTAGCAAAGCCTTCTTCTAGGGAGACTGCAGCTGACGAGCAGAGGAGGGGTGCTGTCATCCCGATTGTGGACATAACGGGACCTTCTCTGGGAGCCCGGGCAGCTGAGAGGCAGAGCAATGTATGACAGGAATAGTCGTCCGTTCTCTTCTCAGGCACGACAGGAGGGGACAACCAGGTACTAACCGCTAAAGCTCCAAGGGATAAGCTTTGGAAACAGGGAAACCGAGGTCTCAATCAGGGCTCTTCCTCTTATCAACTTTGTGACCGTGGGGTAGTCATTTAATGTCTCCAGCCTAACCCACTAACGTGGGAGATCCCCCATGTGAAAACTGGATGATAATAATATCTTCCTCAGAAAGTCGTCAGGGTGATTTAGTAACATGATATTTCATAAAATACTAGCTTGGAGGCTGGCATCTGGTAATGTCCAGTGTTTGTTGGAGACAAACTCTTTCTCTCCTTAACTGATGCTAAGGAGACCAATGTTAGTCAGTGTTTTTCCTATAATCAGACCCCAGGCACATTCTGCAAGAAAAAAAGTCAAAAGTAAGTGCCTCCCCAGGTGTCAGATGTGGTAGAGCCAGTGGGCTATGTACACGGACTTTGGCCAAAGCTACCTGTCTTCTAAGTCCAGCCCCACTGCTCACCTCTTTTCTGGCTTGCAGCAAGCTTATTAAGGTCCTGAAGCCTTAGTTTCCTCATCTGTGAAGTGGGTGATAATAGTAATGCTCCAGTGTGGAGCAGTTATGAGAGCTTGCTGGGCTAGTGCACTTTACGGACTTGACAGAGTCCCTGGCACATGGTAAAGTCTTGATGCTCATACCTGCGTTCCTCATGGTATGTGATACGAGACACATTGACTGAGAATGTGGCTCTAGAGCCAAACTTAGCAAACCCAGAACCTTCTGAGAGTTCCCGGTGCACAGAAGGCAACCTTCAGCAGCAGCTCAGCCTTCCTGGCTCAGCCCGCCTACCTGTGATACGGTGGTTAACAGTGTGATCCTCACGGACGTTGCTGTGAAGATGAACTGAGTTGGTACATGAAAAACACTCAGGATAATGTCTGGCTCAAATAAGGACTCAGGAACCACTACATTGTCTTAGTTTCTAAAAAAAAGTATCTACTTTGGGGCACAAAGGGCCCCAAAGTGTCTGCTATTTTGTGTCCCCATGGACTGTAGCCTGCCAGGCTCCTCTGTCCTTGGGGTTTCTTGGGTCACAAGATGACAGCATATATACACAAAATTCATGCTATCAGGGACATGAGAAGAAACAACCAAATAAAACTCCAGTAAAATACCTAGGAGAAAGGAATTAAAAAACAAGCAGAGGTTACTGATTGGGCAGGAAATGAAGTCAGACCATGGTTTCTAAGCTCTATTAAATAGAGAAAAATACAAATAGTTGTGTCTATAATAGAAGACCTTCTCAAAAATTTATATAGATACAATTTAGGTACTTAAAATTATACATTTTATAGAAGTGAGCACATTTACATTTTGACTATATAAAATACAGAAATGTAGCAAAATGTTAAGGAATTCTCAATGCATAATATCCAGGAAACTGAACCCGTCTATAGTTAAGGGAAGCAGTGTGGCATACAACAGATGTTCACTAATGATTTATTGAATGAATGAATGAATATTGGGGGTATGACTCAAAATTATGAATTAATTTAATATCTGACCAAAAAAGCATGGAAACCACTGGTATACAGAATTATTTTCCAGTTCCTAGTTTAAGAAGAATCCATACTCCATCCCATCTCCCTTCACTTTCTTTGTTCCTCCATCCATCCTCCATCTACTTGTGATATCATCTCATTTTCCAAACATAAATTGCCCTGCTTCTCTCTTTGTTTGAGATATTCTTCCTTCTGTCCTCATTCATCCCCAGCTCTTCCTTTCAAGCCCTATTTAAATGACTCATCCTCTATGAAGTCTTTCCTAACTCCCCCAGTGGCCTCTTTCTTCCTTGCCTCTACATCAGCTTGTACAAAGTTTTATTACAGCTCTGATCACAGCATATTGTAATAACCCATTTTGAGTCTGTTCCACTCAGACATTCTCTGTTCCACTGTGATAGGACAGTGTTAGGCAAAAAGTGAACCCTTAATTTCTATTTGTGAAAAAATGAACAAAACAATGAATGGAGGGATATATGAGTGAATATTTTCAACTACTGGATGGACTCCTGTCCTCCTCTTCACTTCCCTTCTAGCAGAGACCTCTTATTCCTCTGACTGTCCCTGAGGGACTTACTGAGTTATTTTTTCACCCTTATTTTTTTTAAGTTTTTTTCAATGTGGACCACTTTTTAAAAGTGTTTATTGCATTTATTATAATATTGCTTCTGTTTTATAGTTTTGCTTTTGGGCCACAGGGCATGTAGGATCTTAGCTCCCAACCAGGGATCAAACTCACACCCCCTGCATTAGACAGCAAAGTCTTAACTACTGGATCACCAAGGAAGTCCCTCTCTCACCTTTCTTAATCTTCCATCTTTGCATATCTTGCTTTTTTCTTTTCTTTTTACACTTTCTTATACCTTTCTCAGCAATCCCAACATTTTCCATTCTGTATCCATACCTGGTCTGCTGACCTACCAGTTATTTCCTAAACGCCTTTTTTTTTTTTTTGATCCAGGTCTCTGACAGACACTGATCTCAAAAGTTTTCTAAATCACCCATTTGGCTCTTTACTACTTAGCATTCAAAATTCTTGGTGGTGAATTCATTACCACCTCCAGCAAGTTTTGTACAACCAACCCAGAGTCTTTCAAAGAGCCTTTCAGGGTTCAAGTCAAGCTGCACCAGGACACCCTCACCCTCCACATCCTTGCTGTACATTAATTTCCACTTTATGCACTTGCATTGTGCCTGGAAACCTTCCCACTTCTCTGGCTCCACTTCCAGTCTGCCTGCTGTGACACTGGGAGTTTTGTGTCAAACTCACAATTAACAAACTACTGTATTTAAGCTAAAGTGAGAAGTGAAAGTGTTGGCTGCTCAGTCAAGTCCAACTCTTTATGATTCCATGGACTGTAGCCCACCAGGCAACTCTGCTCATGGGATTCTCCGGGCAAGAATATTGGAGAGGGTAGCCATTCTCTCCTCCAAGGGATCATCTGGACCCAGGGATCAAACGTGGGTCTTTCGTAGTGCAGGCAGATTCTTTACTGGCTGAGCCACCAGGGAAGCCCGGTACTGAAGCTAACCTCGGCCGGGGCTGCTCGAGGCATCGGTGCTGATAAAGCGGGGCTGTCCCTGCTCAGGCAACTCTGCTTCTTCTAGGCTCTATTGCGTCAGAACAAGGAGGTGGCATGCATCCTGCCTCCATCAGAGCCCAGTGAGTTCTTAGTTCAGTTGCAGGGGATTGAGCACAGAGATGAATTTGCATTTTCCAGCCTTCTAGAACTCTTGGGAAGGCTGTCCTGTGGACTCAAGTTCCAACATCCCCCCCACCCCCCACCTCACTTAGAGATGCTTTCAGGAGCCTCCAGTATGCAGTGAATATTTGCCAGGCAAATCTGCTTGTTGTTCAGTCACCAAGTCATGTCCGACTTCTCAGGACTCCATGGACCAAGCACTCCAGGCTGACCTGTCCCTCACCATCTCCTGGAGTTTGTCCAAGTTCCTGTCCATTGAATCGGTGATGCCATCCAGCCATCTCATCTTCTGTCTCCCTCTTCTCCTTCTGCCTTCAATCTTTCCCAGCATCAAGGTCTTTTCCAATGAGTCAGCTCTTCGCATCAGATGGCCTTCAGCTTCAGCATCAGTCCTTCCGAAGAGTATTCAGGGTTGATTTCCTTTAGGATTGACTGGTTGATCTCCTTGCTTTCCATGGAACTCTCAAGAGTCTTCTTCATCACCACAGTTTAAAAACGTCAATTCTTTGGTGCTCAGACTTGTTTATGGTCCAACTGTCACATCAGCCCATGACTGCTGGAAAGATTGTAGCCTTGACTGCTTACACTTAGTCAAACTGACATTTTTCTGGTGAAAACATTTCAAACCTTTTCTGTTCATTTCCTTTGATGATTAAGGTAACATTAGCATATAATATTTAAAATTATATAGAATTAAAATTTCCCTTTAATAAAATGCAGCATATTCTGATCACAGAAGAGTTTAAAAATATAGAAGTTTATTAAAAGGAAATACCACCCCATGCTTCTATAGGGCCACCTCTTGAATACTTTTGATACATTTCTCTGCAGTCTTTTTCTATTTTCAGTCTCAATGTTTGCATAGTTTCAATGGTTTTATGAATGCAATTTTGAATCTCAATGTAAAAATTAATATAATTAACACTTCCTAAGACTTTCTTTCCCCTGAAGCGGAGCATGGCAACCCACTCCAGTAGTTTTGCCTGGAGAACCCTGTGGACAGAGGATCCTGGAGGGCTACAGTCCATGGGGTAGCAAAGAGTCGGCTACGACTAAAGAGACTTAGTCCAGCACGCACGCAAGAGTTTCTTTTGCTTGCGGCGTGGGTATAAATAAGTGTCTGGACTACAACAAAATAATAATAGCTCATTTTGAATATTTACCTTTGTCCACAGTGCATATTTCTATGTTATATGTATTTTCCAAACTAGAATCTGTGCACTAATCTTACAAGGTAGATGCTATTATAAACACTTATCCACTCAGGACAATGGGCCTCAGAGAAATGAAATAACCCATCCAAGTTCACAGGGTTAGGAAGTAGCAGAGATATAGTTTGAATTCAGGTCTTCTACGCCCCAAAACCTGCTCTCTTAACCATTAAGCACACTGCAGCTCCAAAACCCATTGACCAGTTTTCTCTACACTAGTGATCTCTGCACATATTCATGGGAGGGAGAATTCTATTTAGATTTTAATAGATAAAAATCTATTTGGAGTTCAAGCATTTTGGGGATTCATTTTTCTTTTTAGCAGGCTGTTGTTCAGTTTATAAGATATGTCTGACTCTTTGCGACTTCATGGATTGCAGCACTCCAGGCTTCCCTGTCCTTCACTATCTCCCGGCACTTGCTCAAACTCATGTCCATTGAGTCGATGATGCCACCCAACCAGCTCATCCAGTGTCATCCCCGTCTCCTGCTCTCATCTTTCCCAGCATCAGGGTCTTAGTAGGTGGTTTATAGTAAACCATGTGATAGATAAGGCAGAAACAAAATAGAATAGGAGTTGTAGGAATTTCTCTTTGTCATCAACTTAAACCTCACCCACAAGTTCACATTATCCTTTCCCTGATTTTCTTATCATGATAACATGATCCTGTGGCTATTGATATAAAAAGAGCTTGGAGCATGCCAATTTAATTTGAATGCTAACTGTGCCACTTGCTGCGTCTGTGGCCTTGAATCAGTTCCATACACTTTTAGTTTTCTCATCCACAAAACAGAAATAATAATGCCTATCCTACAAAGATAATTGCTTTGAGTCTTAAATGAGGATTAAAAGGTCAACAGATATAAAGCCTCTCAGAGTGTCCCTGATAATTAGCAGAGTACCGTTAATGGTAGATATTTCTTTATGTAGGATTCAACACATTTAGGGTTTTTAGCTTTCCTGATAGTATGTATTATCATCCATTTTGTCATAAATTTTGTTTTTACTAATAACGAGTCCTTGAGCTAAATTAGAAAGATGCCAAGATTAAAATTTTACTCATCTTTGGATTTTTCTCTATCTCTTCTGAGAGGTCCAGACACTCCTGCCTAAAAGGAGGGAGATGAGAGAGAAAATAAGACATAGGCCACTGCCAAATGCTCCAGCTCCAAGCAGCTTGATGAACCAGGAGAAGCCGGAGCTTAGCCAGACCAATGTCCCTCCACATAGTGGTAGTTCTGGTTTGTGGCATGAGGATTCCCATTTATTTCATTATTTGTATTAATCACAAATATACTCAGTGGCTTATCCAAGAAGAGTCTGAAAAGGTTCAGTTCAGTTCAGTTCAGTAGCCCAGTCGTGTCTGACTCTTTGCGACCCCATGAATCACAGCACGCCAGGCCTCCCTGTCTATCACCAACTCCTGGAGTTTACTCAAACTTATGTCCATCGAGTCAGTGATGCCATCCAGCCATCTCATCCTTTGTCATCCCCTTCTCCTCTTGCCCTCAATACCTCTCAGCATCAGGGTCTTTTCCAATGAGTCAGCTCTTTGCATCAAGTGGCCAAAGTATTGGAGTTTCAGCTTCAGCATCCGTCCTTCCAATGAACACCCAGGACTGATCTCCTTTAGGATGGACTGGTTGGATCTCCTTGCAGTCCAAGGGACTCTCAAGGGTCTTCTCCAATACCATAGTTCAAAAGCATCAATTTTTCAGTGCTCAGCTTTCTTCACAGTCCAACTCTCACATCCATATGTGACCACTAGAAAAACCATAGCCTTGACTAGATGGACCTTTGTTGGCAAAGTAATGTCTGTTTTTTAATATGCTATCTAGGTTGGTCATAACTTTCCTTCCAAAGAGTAAGCATCTTTTAATTTCATGGCTGCAGTCACCATCTGCAGTGATTTTGGAGTTCAAAAAAATAAAGTCTGACACTGCTTCCACTGTTTCCCCATCTATTTCCCATGAAGTGACAGGACCGGATGCCATGATCTTAGTTTTCTGAATGTTGAGCTTTGAGACAACTTTTTCACTCTCCTCTTCCACTTTCATCAAGGGGCTCTTTAGTTCCTCTTCACTTTCTGCCATAAGGGTGGTGTCATCTGCATATCTGATGTTATTGATATTTCTCCTAGCAATCTTGATTCCAGCTTGTGCTTCTTCCAGCCCAGCGTTTCTCATGATGTACTCTGCATATAAGTTAAATAAGTAGGGTGACAATATACAGCCTTGACGTACTCCTTTTCCTATTTGGAACCAGTCTGTTGGTCCATGTCCAATTCACACTTTTGCTTCCTGACCTGCATGTAGGTTTCTTAAGAGGCAGGTCAGGTGGCCTGGTATTCCCATCTCTTTCAGAATTTTCCACAGTTTATTGTGATCCACACAGTCAAAGGCTTTGGCATAGTCAATAAAGCAGAATTGGTTGGCCCCTTAAAAATCCCTTTGTGTGTGTGTGTGTGTGTGTGTGTGTGTGTGCACATGCTCCGTGACTGTCATGTCCAACTCTTGCGACCCCATGGACAATAGCATGCCAGACTCCTTTGTCCTTGGAATTTTCCAGGCAAGAATACTGGAGTGGGTTGCCATTTCCTTATCCAGGGGATCTTCCTGGCCCAAGGATCAAACCCGTGTCTCCAGAGTCTTCGGCCTTGGCAGGCAGATTCTTTACCACTGAGCCACATGGGAAGCCTATAACTCCATTTACACAAGGTTCAAATTCTTCTCCTCCCGAGTTCCTTCTCTGCTGAGCAAATTTTCAAATTGTTCGAATACTTGCCAAACACTTCAAAAATTTGCGAAATACTTCTCTCGGCCTGCCTCCAAAACGGAGCTGTGTAGAACTTTGGTTGCTTTTCTGTAGTTATGATTTATTTCATTAGCATGTGGATTGGTCCCTTATTTCAAGATCATTACCACGGGTGGCTCTATCACCAGTATACAATTTTGTTATACCTGCACCTTCAGCTCTGGTCAGACAAATACTTTATGCTCATACAGTGGATCTCATTTTTATGATCACAAGGGTGTAAACATACAGCGGTTCATTTATTTCCTAAGGTTCCATTTGCCTATATACTCTTTTTTGCATTTTATCCCTGTATCTTATTCTACTTCCACTAACTAATATTGATAATTTTTCTTCATCTGATATAAAACATTTCCCTTGTGATCAATACTGCTTAATTAGCAGAGTTCACCATGTAATCCAGTAGACAGACATAAAATCAAATATGGAAAGCATCAGGGAAAACAATCTTACAACTGAACAGTGCACACACTGTGGAGTAGTGACTGGAAAGAGAGTAGTTAACTCTTCTTAGAGCAATCAGGAAAGCCTTCCAGGGAGGTGAAAGTTGAATTGTGTCTTTAAGACCCAGTACAAGACTTCCAGACATCCCCCTGAAGAAATCAACAAAAAAGAACTGAGAGATTAGTATGAGGCCAGACATGTGCAAAGACAGTGGAGACTTGAACCACGACAGACCAAGTAAATATTAGGTTCTTCAGCATGGCTAGAGCGTAGGGAGTGTAGGGTTGAAAGTGGAAGATACGGATGGAAAATAGGTTTGAAGCCCGTGCACAGAAGGCTATAGGTCTCTATAGGGCTGCAAACTGTAGGTGACTGGGAGCCATTAAGTAATAAGCAAGCAAATAAAAAAGTCTGTAATTAAAATAGCAATCATTTAGTGAGCCCAAAATAAAGTGACAGACTCTGGGCTAATTTCATATAATTTCACTGTTAGAGATGAAAGGGAATGAAATGAGATTAAATAACAATAGCATATGGCATTATAGTTAGTGACCCAGGATGGCCTGGATGTTGCCTAGGAAGTCATACCAACCCAACCAAGAAGTTCTAATGTAGATAGTAAAATACACAAAATTTAAATCTGGCCCTGTCACACTAAGCCTGCACTTCGAGTCACATTTTAGAGTGATTGGTAGTGACTGGGTGGGGAAAACCTTGGAGGAAGTAAAAAAGCAAACAGAATGTTATTTCATGAGTCAAGGTAAGGAGAAACTAAATTAAAGAAGTGGCCCTGGGGATGAAGAGAAATAAACAGATTGGAGTGGTATTTAGGAGATAGAATAAACAAGACTTATTCACTGAGAGTGAAAAGTGAGCAAGAGAGAAAACATGACTGGGCTGCAGACTCTGAGATCGCAGGGATAAAGGACATTTTGGAGAGCACTCCGGCCCTCTTCCAGCTGTCCTCCCATCCAGAACCTCAGCATACGACATCCTGAAACCTTCTGAAACTGCCCCCAAATGCCAGGACTCCAACTGCCTCCTCAGTCTTCCTTCTGTAACTACTGCAAACACAGAGGTGATTTAACTGTACCCTCTCAAGATTTTCATCACCTTTGTTTGCAGTTAGCTCTTCATTGTTCTGCACTAATTGTTCTTCTGGACACAGCTCATGCTCAGCCAGCTCCAGCTCAACACAGAGCCAATTTCTCCTGAACTCTTGTATCCCTGGTTGTAGAGAGATGGTGAATTGAACTTTACTTTTGAATTTCCAGTGCCTGGCACAGTATCTGGCACATAGAAAGCAAATGAATAAATAAATACTTGACCTTTAGGTCCCATTTGTTTAGTTTTGCTTTTATTTCCAGTATTCTGGGAGGTGGGTCATAGAGGATCTTGCTGTGGTTTATGTCGGAGAGTGTTTTGCCTATGTTCTCCTCTAGGAGTTTTATAGTTTCTGATCTTACATTTAGATCTTTAATCCATTTTGAGTTTATTTTTGTGTATGGTGTTAGAAAGTGTTCTAGTTTCATTCTTTTACTGGTTGACCAGTTTTCCCAGCACCACTTGTTAAAGAGGTTGTCTTTTTTTCCATTGTATATCCTTGCCTCCTTTGTCAAAGATAAGGTGTCCATAGGTTCATGGATTTATCTCTGGGCTTTCTATTCTGTTCCATTGATCTATATTTCTGTCTTTGTGCCAGTACCATATTGTCTTGATGACTGTGGCTTTGTAGTAGAGTCTGAAGTCAGGCAGGTTGATTCCTCCAGTTCCATTCTTCTTTCTCAAGATTACTTTGGCTATTCGAGGTTTTTTGTATTTCCATACAAATTGTGAAATTCTTTGGTCTAGTTCTGTGAAAAATACCGTTGGTAGCTTGATAGGGATTGCATTGAATCTACAGATTGCTTTGGGTAGAATAGCCATTTTGACACTATTGATTCTTCCAATCCATGAACACGGTATGTTTCTCCATCTGTTTTGTGTCCTCTTTGATTTCTTTCATCAGTGTTTTATAGTTTTCTATGTATAGGTCTTTTGTTTCTTTAGGTAGATATACTCCTAAGTATTTTATTCTTTTTGTTGCAATGGTGAATGGTATTGTTTCCTTAATTTCTCTTTCTGTTTTTTCATTGTTAGTATATAGGAATGCAAGGGATTTTTTTTTTTTTAATTTTTATTATTATTATTATTTTTTTTCCAATGGGTCTTGTCATACATTGATATGAATCAGCCATGGATTTACATGTATTCCCAATCCCGATCCCCCTCCCACCTCCCTCTCCACCCGATTCCTCTGGGTCTTCCCAGTGCACCAGGCCGGAGCACTTGTCTCGTGGAATG